>NC_039493.1:7900875-8250674 GCF_003590095.1 Trichoplusia ni | reverse complement strand
TGAAAGCGAGACAGACAGACAGAGATACTTTCGCATTTATAATATTAAAAATAGTAAATAGTATGGAAGTATGGATTACTACTACTTACGTATACTTCTCTTTTTCATTCATCGTGTTTATTTTTTATCAAAGGCATAACTACCGATGTCATTAAGATCGTTAATTTAAACAATAGGTACAAAAATATAAAAATATGTACGGATCCATTGATGTACTAATTATACAAAGACTTGATAAATTTTGTAATTTCTGTGTTTTGATAATTGTTTTATCGTGATAAATTAATCCCTATCTGCAATTCAATTGCTATAAATACTCATCATTCCAATTCAATACCACAAACGTGACTAAGGAAACTGAAAATGCGTGTGTTGGCTCTGTTAGCTCTCTGCTTAGCGGCTGTTTCAGGTATGTAAACTGGCATTATAAAAAAATGATATTGGACGAAAATGTGAATGAATTCCTTGGTAGCCTTTTGCAATTCACCTCACCGGATAAACACAGGTGCACTAGTTTCTAATTTCAATCATCCTAATCCATCAGCTTTTTGCGAAGCACATAATTCCATGAATTTTTTAATGAAATGCAGCAAAATTTAGACTTTTGTTCGAAAACTATTTATATGCGATATCGATTTGTATAAAGTACTCGGTGAGTTGCAAACGACATGTGATGTACGCACCAAAGTCACAGTGTCAACTTTATTTTGGGTATTTATACTATTTTTGTGGATACTCATTTCAATTACTGTCAAAAAGTCTTCGTATATGTTGTTAGTGATAAATAATGGAATGGACTTCTCGAACGCAATGATTACTTTCCCGTTATCAATTTTATTTTATTTCCCAATTGTGCCCCATATTAATATTGGAATTTAAACGTGTATTATTTTATTCCAGCCGTCCCCAAAAATCCCCAGAGGATTGTGGGGGGATCCGTCACCACTATCGGCCAGTACCCATCGATGGCCGCTCTCCTCTTCTCTTGGGGCACATCTGGACACAGACAGGCTTGCGGTGGTACCATCCTTAACAACAGATCCATCCTTACTGCTGCTCACTGCACCATGTAAGTATATATTATCGTACTCAAATAACTAGCTAAAATCATATAAGATTAAATATAGAACCAATACTTGATTAATATGTTCATCAAAGGATTGATCTATGATTATTTCATATATCATAAAAAATGTCTACTTTTTTGTTACAGTGGAGATGCACCCGCCAGATGGAGAATCCGTGTGGGCTCCACCAACGCCAACAGCGGCGGTGTTGTTCACAACTCCCAACAAATTATCAACCACCCTAACTACAACGGAAACACTTTCAACAATGACGTTTCTATCATTCGCTCTTCCTCCACTTTCTCCTTCAACAACAACGTGCGCGCTGCTTCCATCGCCGGCTCCAACTACAACCTTGGTAACAACCAGGTTGTCTGGGCTACTGGATGGGGAACCATTTCTGTAAGTGTACTTATATTGTATACCTCGACTGATACTTAACTAAACTTTTAGTGCGCTTAAGTTATTTTTGCGTCACATTTCTTGAGTGTTTGTAAAACCTCCCGTAACAGAAGGATTAAATTTTTCAGTTTGGAAAAATAAACAGAAAAAACATTTCTACTTTTACGAAATTGAGTTGCTGTTTATTTTGTTTTAGTCTGGTGGTCCCGCTTCTGAGCAACTCCGCCACGTGCAGATCTGGACTGTCGCCCAAAACACTTGCGCTCAGCGTTACGCTGAAGTCGGCATGTCCATCACCAATAACATGTTGTGCTCCGGCTGGCTCGACGTCGGCGGTCGCGACCAGTGCCAGGGAGACTCTGGCGGTCCTCTCTACCACAACGGTGTCGTTGTTGGTGTTTGCTCTTTCGGTTGGGGATGTGCTCAGGCTCGTTACCCAGGTGTCAACGCCCGTGTTTCCAGCTTCAGCTCTTGGATCCAAAGCAATGCCTAAATAAATTATATCTGATTATCTGTAAAAGACATGAATAAATTATAATGATACAACAAAAGTCTTTTTTTAAGAACATTTAAGTCCAAGTTAAAGTCCGAGTAAAAGTCGAATATGAAATGAAGTGAAGTATGACTTTTAATAGTTAAGCATGACGTTTATCCGGTTAGTAATGCAACTAAAATAACAATCAAAAATACTGACTTTAACTTGTAATAAAAACAGGTAATGAAACCAAAGAGCTTTGGTGTTGTTAGTGCGTCAAAGGGGAATTACGACCGACCATAGACACTTCGGCCCTGGATAAGCACATAAAAATGGATACAGAAATAATAATTTGAATATTGATTCTTCGAAGGGTTAAGGAATTTGTTTAAAAAAAGTCCGGATTTTTAAGATATAAAATGGTTTTAATTTCAACTTCACAAACACATAGCCATTATCAAGTTTTGATTATATCTGCCAGATATGTTATAATCTGATACATCGTTTGTATTATAAACAATCAGCATATCATCCAAGAATATTAGTCTGATGCCGTGCCCAAGCCAAATCTAGATACGCGGTAGCGTGTCAGAGCCAAGTTCATGTAACGGATGCCTTTTTTCAAAACTATTTCACATATACATATTTACCTACATGCAATAAATAAATTTAATTTGGCTCATATATTGAGACTTGCCAGACGCATATGTACTCAATTTTTTGCAAACATATCTCTTACGGTTTTTTAATTATTAACGTCCAAAAATGACGAAAGAATTCACTTAATTGATTCTAATTAGTGCTTTTAACTGTAAAATAAAATAATTAATGAACAAAAAGAAATGTTATCTCAACAAAAACATAAATGTGAAATGCGAGCCTAGTTCAATGGTCAGCCCTGAAACTCATTTATCTTCTAATATATAAAATTCCCGTGTCACGATGTTAGTTGCCATACTCCTCCGAAACGGTATTACCGATTTTTACCAAATTTTTTATGCGTATTCAGTAGGTCTGAGAATCGACTAACATCTATTTTTCTTACCCCTAAGTGATAAGATATTTTTTTTTATTTTTTTATAATGCGGTATTAAAAATACATACAACTAGAAAAAGAAATATTCGGCGAAACAACGTTTGCTGGGTCAGCTAGTAATAACATAAAATACATTGAAATGAAACTACTTTTTCGGATTTTATCGCGGTTTCATTTTAGATTTTAGTTCTCGGCGTTTCGAAACCTTTGCAGGTATCATGTTCACGGGCAGACTGAGATGGCGTTCGTCTTGACAGAAGATGTTGCTCGTTCTACCTTTATATTTTAATTAAACGAAGCATAGGGACCCGCGTAATATATAATAACAATAAGGTCAGCCTTGGCTAATATTCATATACAAATTATTTTATAGCCTTCGCCAGTTCTGAACCTGTTACTTCTTGCATGTTACTAAAATGTGTCTTGCTGGCAAAAACTAGCTACTGATCATAATAATTCTCTCTATGTCATCATATAATTGATTTTCACGTAATAAACAAATCAATATAGTATTTGAATAATTTAAATTAAGATTTTACGGGAGTGCGGCAGAAATAATAGAAAAAATATATATATTTTTAGCTTAGCTTTTCTCTTCAAGTTAACTCAAAAAGCAAGTTTTTGTGTTACGGGAAAGCCCAAAGCAAAATACAAACAACACACAAAACATACATTTTCTTGGTTAATGAAAACGATAAAGAAATATACCGCGAGAAAACTTAGGCACCTGATTTTTTTCAGGGATTTTTAAAACATGTCAGTAGCCACGAGCAATTTGAGCTCTGATGCCAGAATGCATATCAACCATGAAAGTGAAATTAATATGGAGATTGATTGTTTGAACCAACTACAACTTTATTAACTTTACTTTTGAATAAACAACTTTCATAAAGATATTTATTGCACACACAAAATACTCTGATGTGTCTTTAACGAAGGCGTCACTATAACACTTCTTAATGTACTTTATCGTAGTTTTAAAGACTATTTTTTTTCGCTTTTATTCAAATACAGCTCTTCCTGTCTGTACTTATTGAAATCTAGAAAGTCAGCAACCGGTTTTCGATTTTGCACGTACATTGACAGAACTTGTCAGATACTGGAGTTGGAATTTACAAAAGGCACTCCGCAGTGTTGTGAAATTTACTAAAAATAACAACTAAGTGAAACTTTTTAAATTCTTTAAAAAGTAACGAGTCCCACCCCTTGGAATTTAATCGTTGTGTTTCGGGTTTTTTCACAAATATTCAAGTCACATGCACAAAGACACCCAGACTCAGGTCAAACATTCGTGGATCACACAAACGATATCCTTTGCGGGGCTAGAACCCGCGACACGTCACATACCTACAGTTGATTTGGCATGGTGACTTTAGCCATTCGGCTAATATATCTACATTATTTGAATTCCTCGTCCTTTAGACAAAAAAATATAATCCGAACATTCGTCGTATTAAACAACGTCATAAAGTGAGTAAGTAATTGTTACATGTCCTATACTATCACGGAGACACACTGACTAAAAATAAATTGTAAATAACCTAATCTTCTTACTCATCATTTTTAAGGTTCCGTTCAGCGAAATACATTAGCTATATGTTTTATCATTAATGTTGTTATCTAGTCAATCGCATCTGCATGCATGAAAAACATTTAATTGAGATTCTGACTCAGTATTAAATTTACAAATCTGTTATATCCGTACGTATAACATTGCAGACGTGTATTACATGCATGCTGTAGCTAAGCCTCTGAATATCAAACTCACTTCTTTATGTTAAGTTAATCGTGCTATAGTTTTGGTCAGAAACTCTAGATATTAAGATATAACATTTTTAGCATGTACGGATCCATTCATATCCGAGTAATTTCGTAGCTTGATGGGTTTTCCGAATATCTAATTTGATAATAATTGTTTTATCACTATGAATGAGTCACTATCTACTGTTTAACTCCTATAAATACTCATTATTTGAATTCAATACCACAAACGTAACTTAGGAAACTGAAAATGCGTGTGTTGGCTCTGTTAGCTCTCTGCTTAGCGGCTGTTTCAGGTATGTGCGATTGCTTAGTCAAAAATTGTAAATTGTAAATGGTGGCTTTTTGGGATAAAAACTTCAAATGTGGGGAAGCAACTGAAGTTCTTGTCCACTTAAACTTAAATTATCCCAGAGGGTCTGAAGAATAAGACATTGATCATCATTTTCGAGAAGTGACGTCACTTTGACTTGTCACTTCCATACATTTAAGCAATGCTTTATTATTTCCGCCAGCAAACTTATGTCGTTTACAGAGAATGGTGAAAACTTAAAAAAAATCCCTTTAACGTATTGAACTGAATCTGCAAAGTCGCGTCTCATGTCGAAAATTAATACCATAGTTAATAAATGATTTAACGGTTTACTCATGCGTATTTATCGGGGTAGCCCGATTCGACTCCCGACCCCGCCGCGTCTGCTCATGATTTAGAACTCCGGTTGGGTCCGAAACTAGTACTTTAATATTATACATATATTTCTTCTTACTTTTTGGTGCTTTTTTTGTAACTTAAACTTGTTTTGACCTATGGACTGTATTGTTTTATTTGTCATTTCAGCCGTCCCCAAAAATCCCCAGAGGATTGTGGGGGGATCCATCACCACTATCGGCCAGTACCCATCTATGGCCGCTCTCCTCTTCTCTTGGGGTGCAACTGGACACAGACAGGCTTGCGGTGGCACCATCCTTAACAACAGATCCATCCTTACTGCTGCTCACTGCACTGTGTAAATATATTTATAATCAAACAGTTAACTAACACCATATAAGATTAATGTTTTTATTTAATATGATCATCAAAAGCCTGATGTAAACACTAAAAGGTTTAAATATCAACTTTTTGTGTTACAGTGGAGATGCACCCGCCAGATGGAGAATCCGTTTGGGCTCCTCCAACGCCAACAGCGGCGGTGTTGTTCACAACTCCCAACAAATCTTCAACCACCCTAACTACAACGGAAATACTTTTAACAATGATGTTTCTATCATTCGCTCTTCCACTACTTTCTCCTTTAACAACAACGTTCGTGCTGCTTCCATCGCCAGCTCAAGCTACAACCTCGGTAACAAACAGGTCGTCTGGGCTACTGGATGGGGTACTATTTCTGTAAGTATACTAATATTGTGCGTAATTGAAACTTAACTCTTTTTGGTCACCTTAATTAAAATTTTTGGGATGAACTTTTTTGTTGCTTCACATTTCTACTTGTATGAAACTGAGTTGTGCTTTTTGTGTTTAGTCCGGTGGTCCCGCTTCTGAGCAACTCCGCCACGTGCAGATCTGGACTGTCGACCAGAACGTTTGTGCTCAACGCTACGCTGAAGTTAGCATGTCCATCACCGCTAACATGTTGTGCTCCGGCTGGCTCGACATTGGCGGTCGCGACCAGTGCCAGGGAGACTCTGGCGGTCCTCTCTACCACAACGGTGTCGTTGTTGGTGTTTGCTCTTTCGGTTGGGGATGTGCTCAGGCTCGTTACCCAGGTGTCAACGCCCGTGTTTCCAGCTTCCACTCTTGGATCCAAAATAATGCCTAAATTACAAATACCTGATTACGTGTTAAGGAAACTGAATAAAGTATAAGGAAAAAGCACAAAGTTATTTATTAAAGATAACCCAAAAAACATAAACAAGTTGATATAATCACAAGATATGCCTAATTTTATCGCAATCCCTAACCTTCGTAAACGATATCATTACCTATACTATTTTTAGTTAATTTTTTTTGAGAGGAAATACTTTTAAATGTTTTGGCCTTATCAGGAAAAGTAAGACTTAGTAGCAAGTTTATTAGCCCCTGGTAACGTTTGACCTAGAAACACAGTATGTAAAGTAAATAACAAAAAAATCAAAAAGTTTCAAAATATTTAAAATGTAATAGTTTTATGCTTGAATTTGTATGCACAAGATGCAGGTTGGACCCCAAAGCAGGCAAAATACCATTGCGACCTTATCTTCTTTCTCATCTGAAAACAGTGAAGGAAGATATTTGAGGAAACCTAGAATATACGTTTCACGTTTTGGAATCACAAATTGTCATTTCGCTATGGTAACCAATTCTGAAGCCCTCCCTTTACATGAAGAGGATTGTGCCCAGCTTTGGGACGTATATACTATCCCACCAAAAACATTAAATGTAAAAAAATGCCAAGTCTCTCGATGCAGTCTTTCCATCGTAAAAAGTTTTGAGATCTCATAGAAGCCAAGTCCTATTCAAAATATTTTGTAGTTATAAATCAACATTTAGTAATTGTATCAATAGTTTTCTTTATATTATAATTATAGTGACTTGGCAATGAGCACAAGAAGAAACAAATAAAACGGCATATTTGTAGGAGTTGAAAGTTACACACACCGCATGCGTAAACATTAATATCACAAAATTAATTTTCTTTTGGTTTATCCGTGTCGTCCCAACCGAATTTCGGCAACGGCAGTCAGTCTTAGTGTACTCTCGATTCATTTACTTTCATAAAGCGATGGCCCGTAAGGTATTCTTAATTATTGTATTGGAGCATGTAGTCGGTAGTGACCATCATGATTCACACATAACAAATAATCTGATCACTGGTCTCGTCAGTAACATTTGCACATAATTCCAGGCATCAAGCAGCTTTTAATTTGTGCTCATTGCCAAGTCACTATAATTATAATATAAAGAAAACTATTGATACAATTACTAAATGTTGATTTATAACTACAAAATATTTTGAATAGGACTTGGCTTCTATGAGATCTCAAAACTTTTTACGATGGAAAGACTGCATCGAGAGACTTGGCATTTTTTTACATTTAATGTTTTTGGTGGGATCTCATTTATTTTTTGTAAGTGTATTTCTTTCTTTTTTTTTAGGTGTCATAATTTCTAGGACTTCAGCTACTGCTTTGCTTAGAACCCATTCTCTATCTCTATCTCTTTTGTTTCTTCTCTGAGACTTCGTTACTTCTAATGTAAACAAGCTTAAACTTATATATATATGCATATATATATCTACTAACTGACAAACTATAGCTAAACTAAACTAAATAACACGTAAAGTTCTCCGAATATCAATTATCACTACAATATTTTTTAGTTTCGAAATGGTTTTTCATAGACAGGTGGCGCTATCAAATGAAAATTATCGAATTATTCTGAAGTACTACTTAGACTGCGCTTTGTAACGAAACCATAGCGCGATTCAGACACGTACAACGCCATCTATCGAGCGCGCATACAATATTTATCGCAATACAATGGAGTTTTAGCTTTATTAATTTAATGAATTATGAATTTTATGTATTAATTTGTATTAATGATAGTCTGTGTATTACATTTATATTATTCTTTTCTATTCTATGTATGTATTCATCCAATTGAATAGGTACTTAAACAACGAACAAAGTTAACAATGCAGTCAAAATCCATACATAATGTTCTTGCCAAACCGCAAATATAAAATTGTTTTCTATGGCATATTATTTTTCAATGTTTTTATAATTTTTCCTTTATATGTGGCTAAGGACCTATCTTGGTGCAAAATTTGAAGTTTCTAAGTCTGCTAGAAGTACCTTAGATTTTTGATGATCTGTCAGTGAGTCAGTGAGTCAGTGAGTCAGTGAGTCAGTGAGTGACAAAATGGTGTAACTTTGATCGACCGTAACTCCTAAACCATTAATTCAATTGGCATGTAATTTCGAACTTAAGCTTGTTCTAATGCCTACTATTATTCCCCGAAAAGCTAAACTCCTAGCTTTGTCCACGTCGAAGATACAGGGGGGGCGAAACAGCCGCGAATCGCTTCGAGAAAAGATGGTACGGCCGTGCCCGTTTTGCTCGAGACTTGGCAGGGGCACTGCCGTGCCCTCAGATATAGGCTATCAAATTAAACTAGCAAAAATTCTTACGTGACGTGCTTACAAACATAAATGAAATGAAATAGTAATATTGTCAACATACAATTCCACTATCTGGGGGCACGGTAGTGCCCCCGCCAAGACCCGCCAAGACGAGCCCAGCGAAGCGCACGGGCACTACCTACCTTTTCTCGAAGCGCTTCGTCGTTTTTTTGAACCCTCATAACTTGGGTTTGGATTATGCTAGATCAACAAAATTTTCGTGATATATTATCAATAGCAGACTTATTGAACATATCAAGTTTTAATTACATTAGCTTTTATACTTCAGATTTTATTTATATCTTAAAAACGCTGAATTCGTCACTGACTCACTGATGATCATCAAAATTCTTAGGGTATTTCCTAATGTCCTAGAAAGCTGAAATTTTGTATGTAAGCTAGTATTAGCACACAAACAACAAAAAAATTATAAAACTTGTAACTTTCATCCCCTTAAACTAGGGGATGGGACCAGTTTTTCAGCGACGTTGTGTTTCGAGATCAACCGGTAAAACACCTGCTAAGACGTGCAGGGCTTCATTTCTTACAGTCCGATAGGCCTTACACAAGAATATCAACGCCAACCGTTGACTTTGAAGTAGTTTACGTCTTGCAGCGCCTATTGTGGCCCTATCGGCCCAAACCGGCGACCCGTAACAAATACATCCCAGGTATGTTGCTCCGTAGATGATCTTCAAGGTGTTGAATGAAAGTCCCCAAGTTGACGTGGAAATCCTTGTCAAGGCATAAAAGTTATTTTTTGCTTTATCTCCGATGGATTTTATGTGCTCAATAAATGTAAAGTTTCTCTCTAAAACAAGACCGAGATAACAAACGTTATTTCTTTTTTTAACTGTTATTCCGTTAAATTTAATGCTAGGCGACGATTTTAGATTCCCTTTGAGAAGTAATTGAAACGTTTTGTGTGGTGCAAATCAGACGGTTTCGTTTATATAATTAAAGCTGTTGACCGCAACTACGACATAATTACACACGAAATAATTAGGAGATATTCCCTAAAATCAAATGACGTGAATGACCACTTGGTCCAAAATTAAATACCTGTAATTCTAATTTAAATGCCTTAGAGAACAATTACGTCATACTTGTACACGACTATTACAAAAGTGTAACATTTCTTATACTTTTCTGCTCTAATTGAAGGAAGCCTGATGAAATATAGCCCATAGAATTTCTTAATAAGCAGGATAGCTATAACTGGATACAAAAATCTGTCCAGTTGTTCTTTAAATCTATGCGTTCTTGCAAATAAAAAAGCCAACTCTGCAGATTTGTAGTATTAGTATAGATTCACAGTTTAACTGAAAACCGCAAAAAAGCCGTAAATTTTCCCCATTGCAGACGAAACGTGGTGCTTTTCACATTTCATTTGCAACGGTGTACCAAAAATTTTATTTAATTAACTTTTTACTTATCACTGTAACCTGCGATGTATAGTCTGATATAATTGAGATATGGTACAAATCCTTTGCACTTAGATCAGCCGTTATGTCTGTTATATTTTTCACGAATTCACATATTACTTAGAAAACCTTATGTTCAAAGCAGATGAATTTCAGTTTGCAGATGTCTCGACCGCTTCCTAATAAAAAAGCTTAATAAAAATTTGCAAGACATCCCATAAGATGATAAGATCGATGACAAGAAAATAATGAAATGAATATGAACCAGCACGAAGATGCTTTAGGTTTAAGCGGCCTGCAGGCGGAGAGCTGCTCATAACTCAGGTCCAGATCCGAGCCAGACGGAGCGATCGTGATCCACGTGCACCTTAGAGAGAAGTCGACAAGCACTGAGGAGCTCATTAATGCTGACGCCTGTCCGAACGGGTTACCGTAGCCCCGGTACACAAAGGGCAAAGGAAGGAACATGAGTGGGTTTTACTCAGTAGAAGTTTGACACTCCCTTCCACTCAACCCAAAATAGAAGAAACATTAGTTGAATTCCCATCAGAAAGAATATGATCCTGGGTATTTGGCACTAATCCTGTAGGCAACATGACTTTATCGACTCTTTTGAAGCAGAGTACTTTTATACTGAAAGAACAATCCACAAACTATTCCTGAAAACGTTTGACAGGTTTTTAGCTCTAAAATGGTTACTACATATCGCATACATACAGTATGTGCTATTATTTTTGTACACTTTTAGGTCCATACCACGCAAACGACACATTTGTAATGATTGATAAAACATTGTTCAGATCTCTTAACAGTCACGGAGATTAATTATTCTTAACTAATCATAAAGATTATCGCTTGATTGTGATGAAAATAAACGTATGTTCCCAACTTGTGGTCCATATAAATAGTCAACATTTTTATTCATAACTTCACAGTTGTGGTTCAGAATTAAAATGCGTGTTGTTGCTTTATTGGCTCTTTTCTTAGCGGTTGCGGCAGGTATGTTTGCTAACTTTAATATTATAGTAATAAGTATTAATTAAACATTAGAAACGATACAGTTCCTCAGGGTAGTTCCACTTTTTAGTAGAGCTTGCTCTTACTTGAATTTGTGCATTTTATTTTAATAGCTTTTTCATTTATTTGATAGTAATTAGTAATTCTTAATGTTTTCGGGTTTTCTAATTAAATGTATTCAGGATTATTTTATAACATAATACATAATGTATTTATTGTTTCAGCCGCCCCTGAAAATCCGCAGAGGATTGTTGGTGGATCGCTGACCACTATCAATCAGTACCCTACGATAGCTTCTCTCCTCTTTTCTTGGACCTCATGGGGTACCCACAGCCAGGCTTGCGGCGGCACCATCCTCAACAATAAGTCTATCCTCACTGCTGCCCACTGCACCGCGTACGTTTACTTCTTAAACAGCATTTGCACGTTTATCTCACTTTACGTTTTGAGTGTTTAATAATAAAGTATAAATGTAATGCTCTTTCTTTATTCCAGAGGTGACTCTGCTGCTCAATGGAAGGTCCGCGTTGGTTCTACCTTCGCTAACAGCGGAGGCGTTGTTCACAACACTCAACAAATTATCAACCACCCCAACTACACCCCAAGCACTTTCAACAACGACATCTCCATCATCAGAATTGCCTCCACGATCTCGTTCAACAACAACGTGAAAGCTGCTCCCATTGCCGGCTCCAACTACAACCTCGCTAACAACCAGGTCGTCTGGGCTGCTGGATGGGGAACAACTTCTGTAAGTGCACTAAATGCGTGTCACCTAACATTATTATTATTATGAATTAATTAGTTCGTAATCAAAGGGAATATCAGTACTTTGATCGCGCTTTGTTTTTTGTGTGTAATTCAGTTGTATTTTTGATTTGCTTCAGTCTGGTGGTCCTTCTTCTGAGCAACTCCGTCACGTACAGATCTGGACTATCGCCCAGAACACTTGCGCTCAGCGTTACGCTGAAGTCGGCATGTCCATCACCAATAACATGTTGTGCTCCGGCTGGCTCGACGTCGGCGGTCGCGACCAGTGCCAGGGAGACTCCGGTGGTCCTCTCTACCACAACGGTGTCGTTGTTGGTGTTTGCTCTTTCGGTTGGGGATGTGCTCAGGCTCGTTACCCAGGTGTCAACGCCCGTGTGTCCAGCTTTACTTCTTGGATCCAAAGCAACGCCTAAATGTAATAAATCTACTATGGAATGAAATAGACTATGGAAAATGAAACAAATAAACGGTTTATTTATTTTATTTTTGTGGTATTCATACCTAACCAAATATTAAAGAGCTATTTAGGCAATTTGGTGATAAATTTTGAATGTTCATTCAGTTAGTTTATTAAAATTACCTAGCCCAGGTTAATAAAATACAGGAAATAATTGTTTGAATCTTAAAATATGACTAGAAATCTATTTCAGCAAATACCTGAACATGTCTATTCATCACTATTTCAACACAACAACTTAAGAAACGAAGGCAAGTAACTTAACATAAAAAAATGGCATGTCTGCATCTTATCAATTTAGTTCGTTGGAGCGATTCAATAACGTAAGTGGTTCTCATTTGCCGGTCATTTTAGAATCTCTAGAGCTAATACATCATCAGCCTACCCTTTTCCCAACTATGTTGGGGTCGGCTGCCAGCCTAACCAGATTCAGCAGTACCTGGGCCAAGTACCAGTTACCTGGGCACGATACCCCTTGGTTAGACTGGTTGTCAGACTTTCAAGCTTTTGACTGCCTGTTACGACTGTCAATGAATAACAGCCGGGACCCAAAATTTAACGTGCTATGACATGTGTTGTGACAAAGATGGTCGTCGTAGCTTAACCTGTGATCGATTCACTTATGCAGTTATAATTTAGCCACAAGCTTCTCCTTCAATTCTTCAATCCTAATTCATCATTTTATATTATGAGTGAGTTTTTAATGATTATTATAATTGAACAGGTACTTGTTGTCAATTCTTATAAGAATTTACACTTTTTTATTTGTACTTTAGAATTTTACAATCTAATGTTTCTTATCAAAAATGCATTATTGTTGGGTTTTTTTTATCGAATCTTTTACTGTTTTGAATTAGCAATGATTAAAATTTTATCACAGCTTACTTTTTGCTAGCAATCAAAACACACTCGATTAAACTTATAGGGTCGATAACATTATCATCACTGCGTGTCGAAAAGTGACATTCTCCAGCTTATTTCGAATAAATAAGTTTTGGGTCTGAGAGGTTTTTTGGTTTAACACCTGGTCTTGCCTCTGTTGCCAGATCAGAAATATTTTTTATTTAATCTGACTTCTTGTGACTATCTTGGAAACACCTCAATCTATCTAATCAGCTGTTTTGCGATTGGTTTCTCCTAATTTTCATTAAATGAAATCGTTTCTTATCTTAGAGCAATTATAATACTTTTACGATTTCAATTTTCCTTAAATGTTAATAATTAAATATTTTAAAGATTGACAATTATACATATATTATGCTCGTTTTTTATCGTCTATTCTCCAGCCAAATTATTCCGTGAAGGTTACTTTCTATAGAGATAAAAATTGGAGATTTTGATTGAGAAAAAATCACGACCGATAGGTATGTGTGAAAACAAATGATTAACAAAGAGATCTTAAAGATTGACTAAATTCTAAAAACAAAACAAGATTAAGAGTGTCCTAATGATCCTTATGGTTCAATTCTCTATGCTGTGAATAAAAAATGTTTTATTGTGGCTGTCAATTATGCAAAATATTATTTTTAAAAGATTAGTAGAACCCAATCTCGATTCAGCTTATCATTACGATTAAAGAATTGTACGAATTATACCACATAAGTAGTGATTAATCAGTTTATCAATATTTATTTCTTATTGGAAAGAACAAGATTGGCATACACACGAAACTGCTTTGGTTATGATTTTGAACTCGATTCGTTTCCCGATACGAAACTATCAAACCTGTTAAACAAAAAAGCAATATTGTCGGGTCCAAAATACAAACGTGATCTTAATTTAATTGAAACAGAACTTGATTCTGTCAGAAGTGGACTGCTCCTCCAAAATCAAATCAAAACTCATTTATAACTATTCAGTAGCTTTTTGCACGTCAACATTACACTGGGCAGCATCATTATTCGCTCACCAGGCACCGCTTCCTAAGTGATCCGAGATAACAAGCAATTTTATTTTATACACATTAGTAACAGCTAATCGCAATTCAGCTGATAAGGGCGATTAAGTTGTTTACATTGATTTACAAGTTAGCTGATCATTAAATTATATACCTGCAATTATTGCAGGTATATAATTTAATCATCCAATCAATAAATATTTACAAAGGTATAAATGTTATAAGACCAGCCCTAGAATCACATAAAACATAATTATCAGCTGGGGTGCTAAGCAGTATTTTTCGTTTATGTAAATTATGGACACCCATTGGATTAGCTCTGATTCGCTTTCCAAATGTATCTGCTATATAAGACTCAAGTCTGTCGAACAACCAAGTTCAACAAGTATTAACTGTACGTACCAGAAATGCATAATAACGTTGTGCTGATTGAGAAGGTTACCTTCAAAGCAAAAGTGAACAATATATAATAAGTAATTAATCATAACCCAGCAGCAGCAGCTAAGCTAGATTGACATGATACGGTCTCGCGAAGGTAGCCAGATAATCACGGGGTTAAATCGTACTTTAACGTGAACACTAACGGCAGGGAAGAGGAAAGCCCCAAATAACTATGTTTGTTTTTGAGCAAATAGTGCATTTAGTTCTTTGCTCTCCCAAAAAGCAAAGTATACTTAAATATTTTGCCGTGCTTCTTGATTATTATTAGAGTCGATCGAATGGCACTTACATAATATTTGACTAGCTATTCAAGCTAGTCAAGTATATATCTATGCTTTTTCTCACGAGACGTCTTCAACAGGACAGTTTGGAAGGCGTCAATCTCGATCCTCTAAAAGCGCTTTTTTATTCGGGGTAAAACGCTAATGATTTTAATCAACGCTGAGGGCTCGGTGCGGGCGTGGGGATATGTCGGACTCTCGCCGACTAAAAACACTCCGGACCTTTTCAACAGCGTGAGTTAGAGCCACGCGATTGTTCGCGCATGCTCTGCGCGACTCTGCCTGGTTTAAAACGTCTGCGTCGTTTTTGCGACTGAGTGACAAACTCTAGGTTTTGTGCTCGTGAAATATAAGGCGTTTACTCTATTCTATAGCAAATTGTGAATAGCAACAGTTGTATATTTGCAAAATATTAATTGTAACGAACCCTACTTGATATTTTGATTTAACTAATGTACTCGTATTTTAGTAGAACTATAAGGTACCAAATTGTTATTTTTGAGGTAAAGAGCCTAATAAATGGACCCTCACAACCCTACTATCTACCATGATCTCAGGCCTGACGGTTTGTTAGCTGTTAGACAGTTGGTTTAACTGGCATAACGGACTATTAGTATTATTACCTACCTTGTGGTTGTGGCAGGTATGTACAGAGGTTTATAAGACCGTTAGACATGCAGCTGTGTGATCCTTACACACAGACATATTGTGTACAATGTACCAAGTAATTCGAAGAAAAAAAATACTAAAATATATTTAATTTCAAACAATTCATTTTACAGCTATCACCCTGCAGATGCAAAACACCTCACTTAAGGAAAATTTGCCCAACCCTAAGCATAGTGAAAAAAATGTTAAAGTAGTTTTAATCTTTTCGAAAACGCCTGAACCCCGATGGCGAGTGAATAGTCAGTTATCAGTTCGTGCTCGAATAGCTAAAAAGGCGTTTTGGTGCATTTAATTATGGTACGCAACTGCTGAATTTGTTTTGAATTTTTAACTTGTGCTTAGTGTCTATGTATGTCTGCTTAGTTGAATTCTTGAAACTAAATTATAGATCTGCTACTGGATCGGTTTGGTATAGACTTTGTGCATAGAAATCCATTCAATGACCTTAAGCCCATGCCGATAATAATGTAAAATAAAAGAGTTTGTATGGGATGTTTGAGACGGTTTCCAAATGATTTTCGACTTTGGGTGTCTTTTTTATGTTGCTTGAGCTTTATCAGTGTTAACTTACTAATTAAATTCCAGACGTCTGAAAATTACAGCTCAATGACTATTTATCTATCTGAATCTAGTTATATTTCAGTTAATCTTTTTTAGGATGGGCTCTGCCCAAGTTTTTTACCGAGGTCGATAAATAAAAGTTCAAAGGACTGATGAGTGGTCCATGGTTTTAGATTTTGTAAGTTAGGCCTTTACAATCAAGAGTTTATTCGAAGTTTTTTTATTTTATTTATCGTAATTTGAGTCCGCTAATCTAGCTCGACAAGATAGGTTCCTCTTCCGTCCAGTTTGAGATTATTGTTCTTGCTAACTATTTCTACTTAACGCTTTGTGATACCGTTACCAGCAGTGAGAAGTAAAGCGGATAGTAGCATCAAACTATTTATTTTTACACGGCTACGTTATAAATGTTATTTGATACACAGAATTATTGTATGTACATACATATCTTTATAGTACTAGAGAGTTCAAATACGTGAGCTTACCAATTCCTACGTCAATTAATTTGTCGTAATATTGCTGACTAATACAAGACCTGAAAGTTATCTAAGACAAATCGGATAAAATTCATAATTAAGAGGATGTAAGTGATTAGATTTCGTTTCTTTTAAGCTATTGTGTTATATAATCGATTATAAAATAATTTTATCAGTAGAGCAGAGTTTTGTCAGTGGTGAGTATACGTAACTTTGAAAAACTTTGCCTGCATTAAACACGCCAATTTCACACATTTGAATTTTTTATCATAAAATAAAATGACATTGCGTCTTATGCAGATAATAAGTGTTACCTATTGGACCTTATATATCCCAAAAATGCAGCTCAATCAAAGGTACTCAAACTCCATATGTAAATTGACGGGAAGTGACCGAATTATAATCAAAATGATGCGGAATATGAGTTTAAAACCAATTAAAAGCTGAAGGGTAAACGTTTCTTTAATATCGACATCAAACATCTTTTTACCGACATCAAAATTGATCAGCTCAAGAAGAATGCTCTTTCATCATAATAACGCGAAACTGTACCGATCCTGGGCCTCTCATAAACAAATATATGAGTTCGATTTGATAGCGTTGATGTACCAACTAAATAGTCCTAATCTTAGGCATTATGATGAGCACTCTTGTCTAGCCCTATTTAAAATTTTCAAGTATTCTAAATTTTCTTTTAAAAATAGGACTGATAACTTGGACGGAATAATATTACTACCTTCAGAAGAGCAATTAGCCACCAAATCATGGGACTTGCAAAATTAACAAAAAAAAATTGCTACCACTAGTTATAATCACAATTGATCATGTAGCTACAACCACAGAAATTTCTTAGTAACACGTGAATTTATGTAACCAAATATACCTACATGTGTGAATGAAATATTAATGTTAATGAATAAGTATCTTTGTTTAACCCTCTTTATTCCTGTGCCTATAGAGTAGAGCTAAAAAAGAAGGATTTCTAAAGTGGGTGAAGCGAGGTAGGAGGAACAAGTTGCTCTACACTGCATCTTGCGGCGTCTTGTTTCTGAATCAACAGTCGCAGTGAAGATTAAAAACAAACGAATTGTTGACTCTATAGGTGACGCAGCAGCCGACATCAACTAGGTAGTTTTTTTATCTTATCATATTAATTCTAATCGACTTAAGATGTCAGCTACTACGTTAATTTTATAATCGTAAAATCATTTTATCAAAAACTTAATCTCATCATATTTGTATATAAATGCGAAAGAAAAGTTAATTGATTTGTATATTGGATGTTGGTGGGAAGTAAACATGCGTGTATTTGGTTTATTGGTTCTCTTCTTTACGGCTGTGGCAGGTACGTAAATAAATCTTTTTTGACGTACTTCATAAGTTTTTACCTTTTAAATTATACTTTTGAGTTACGTTAAAGACTTTGAATAGTAGTATCTCATATCCGTAAAAACAGAAAATGGCTTTTGCTTTGCTCTAGGACGATACTAATGATGGATTGGTTGGTCAATGTAGATGCTATTTCGTACGATGAAGTAAAACATAGTGGAGTTCTCAACTAGGCCGCTTCATAATTCAAATTTCAAAAATGAAGGTAGAAGGATGATAAAATATTAACATGAACGAATCGCGTAAGAGATGATGCGGGAAAAAAAGAAGGGCAAAAATAAATGAAATCAATATGATGAAGCAAGATTTATATAGTAATTTTATTTTGTATTTCAGCTGTCCCCAAAGCCGGTCAAAGGATTGTAGGAGGATCCACAACCACTATCTCACAATACCCAACTATTGCTGGTCTTTTGTTCACATGGAGCACCAACCACCGTCAGTCATGCGGCAGTGTGATCCTTAACAACAGACACATTATGACGGCCGCTCACTGTACCATGTGAGTTCGATTAAAAATTAGAAAAACTGAACTAATTATCCTTTCACAAAATATAAACACATAAAGAAAGAAGCATGACTTAAAGCAGATATTTTATTTTTGTAGTAACCACCCACCTGGCAGATTCCGTGTTCGAACAGGCTCCACTTTCGCTAACAGTGGCGGTGTTGTTCACATCGTTGCTGTGATCTTCAACCATCCTAATTACAACTCCGTTACTTTGGACAATGATATTGCGACCATGCGTACCAATAACCTGATTATGTTCAACACCAACACACAACCTGCTGCCATCGCAGGCCCTAACTATAATGTTGCTGACAACCAGGTCGTTTGGGCTGCTGGATGGGGATCAACTAACGTAAGCATTTTTAATATTAGACTATTTTAGAACCTCGAAGCTTCTCAAAGAAAAACAATAATGAAAATCTATAGCTTCTGCTGGCAGTCGATTTTGTTTCACGAACGTAAATCCGTGTCACCTACTCATATACCCGTCATTTTTATTTTCAGTTTGGGGGTCATTTGTCTGAGACCCTTCGCCACGTGCAGATGTGGTCTGTCAACCACAACCTGTGTACGAACCGCTACAGAGAAGTTGGCTGGTCTCTAACTAGCAGAATGTTGTGCTCCGGCTGGCTCGACGTCGGCGGTCGAGACCAGTGCCAGGGAGACTCCGGCGGTCCTCTTTACCACAACAATGTTGTTGTTGGTATCTGTTCATTCGGAGAACAATGCGGACTTGCTCGATATCCAGGAGTTAACACACGTATTTCCAGTTTTACGTCATGGATCCAGAGTAATTCATAAATCTCAAGATAACAAATAATTAAATGATTTTCTTATCACGTCATGTTAATCAATGCGCTTCGTTTTTTTGTAATAAATGTATGAAATTTTGACATTTCTTTTTTTATAAATTGTTCTGCCTGGAAGTCTAAAGCACCACACAAAACATAATTTTGTCAATGCAAATGGGTACCTATCCTTATTTTTAATTATTATTTAAGACTATGAAGAAGATCTTCAACGATGTGTTTATTAAATATAGTATTTTAAATTAAATTTTAACATTGAACAACATCACAATATGTTGTTTAATGTTAAAATTTGTGAGGCGGCTAAAAAAGTCCCGGCCAAATTATTAAGAATAAGATGCAGTTCTTTTTGTGTTGTCTATTTAAAAAAAAGCTGTGCCGATATTAGCTACCTTTACCCATTTGTTTAATAACCGCTGATTCATATCGTATACAATGACATAGGGTTGTCACAAGAAATCTGCCTTGAATAACGAGTATGGAAAACCGAAATTTTGATGCGAATGGAAACTTGCGACGGACATCCGAGTCAAAATAATATTCTGTGTAATAGAAAAGGATGTAGCATTGTGGATACTCGCAAAGAGCATGCTATTTATAGATATGAAAAATGGATAATTTAATAAATACTATACATATATTTAATTGATATACTTTTTAATTTCATTTTCTTACTAAAAAAAACTTGTAAAAATATTGCCAAGCTCGACAATCTTTATACAAGATATTTTTTTGCAGCAACCCTATATCACCGTATTGACAATGAAACAGCGTTTCTTTTGATAACAAATCTACGTATTAAACAAATAGGGGAAGGTAACTAATATCGGCTATATATTTTTATATCTACCGACCCAGCATTTATGCAAGGGAAAAAAGAACAGCCAGGGTTTATTTAATTGTAGTGTTTTTATATTGTACTGTAGGCTTTGTACTTCCCGTTGGCATTTAATTTATAGCTCTAGCTGATGATTGCACAATTTAATTAGAAATATTTTGTTTATTTTTTTATGCATAAAGGTTTGGCCACTTTGTTCTTAAGGCAACTCACCTACAATATATGATTTATTATATTAATTTTGATACGTTTCATGAAACTATTATATGGGTTTATGGGACTTGATCACATCAAAAGGGTTCGGACTACCTTTAATTCTATTGTTGCCAATATTTTCAACTAGTGGACTAACTCCACTTTGGGCATCAATCGAAGATTGATTCAAAGATATCATTGGTTCCAAATGCTGTTAATTAAGTAAAGTATTAAGTTTAAAGATTAGCATAAAAATAAAAAAATAGCTATAACAAGTAACAGGAAAATCAGTGTAAAATCGGAAACCTATTTCTGCGACCACAGAGAATAGAACAAAATGATGTACGGGTTCGCTTACCACGCGGACGAAGTCGCGGGCAATAAATAGATCATTTATTTTGATTGCTTGCTTCTACACTCAAAACCAGCCCTAGTCTTAATGACCAAATTCACTAATCAATAGTAATCTATTACGATATAGACCTTAACGTTTTGAGGTTTTCATGTGACGTACACAGTTATCCACAAAAACTAAATTTCATCGTACCTATAAAATTAATCTTCAATGAATAAGGATGAGCCATTGCTTTAAGTCTTTTATCTTGTATAATTATTTACTTTATCATGTTTAATACCATCGTCCCTTTTCATATAAATAGGATTATTGTAGTATTCACAAAACAGTTGTTCGTGGGTGTTAAAAATGCGTGTTATTGGTCTGTTGGCTCTCTTCTTTGCCGTTGTGGCAGGTATGTGTAGTCAGGCTTATTTTCATTTGTAAAACTTTTTTTAAACATCTTCCTTCATATTTTAATATCACTGTTACGATTTTTTTTCCAAAAAGCAAAATCCTTTAAAAATGTTACCGACGGAATTAAGAAATTCGTCGTTTTTGAACTTGATTAGAAAGAATATTATGTTCTTTCAATGCTAATTGTGATTAATGGTTCAGTTTTGTGTGGCTGTACTTTTTTGAAGAAATAGTGCTCATGCATGAGATTGTTGTTATGTTATTATAATATGAAACGGGTTCTTTAACTCTAGATTATCCCATGGTATCCAAAAATTATGTCTCTTTCGAACCTGCAAGTGTCCGTTTCTTGAGAACAGCCCTCTAATAGTAAAGACTAAGTATTGAACACTGAGCTATCGTTAGAGTTTTTTTCTTTATAGAAAACTGAAATGAAAACTGAAGTCGACTTAATTAGATGAATTTTCAATTAAATGGCCTTTATATTAATTTTTAAAACAATATTATATGCAAAGATCTAAATAGAGCATGTGAGTGACATTAATTAACGTGGGTTTTTAGATTTTTGACATCTATTAATGAAATTATTTTACTCTATTTATCGTCATTTATTAAATTAAAGTTTTATAATGATTGTTTAAGCCACACTTAAAAACGTTGTTATTTTAATAGCCCTATCTGGCTCGCGCTCAATTACGCACGCGCTTACGCACGCGTTATTATTGCTCGCTTGTGCCAATTCAGAAAAGAGATAACGATAAAATTTGAATGGATCACATGAAAGATGATTAGAATTAAAGAAACCTACGTAGGTAATATAATTGAAATACATAATTAGAAATTAGCGGTTGCCCGCGGCTCCACCCGTGTAGGATGTCGCTTTGAAGCAAAATCATCTTTTTTTAAGTCGAGTTAATGGAACTCCATATTACTTCTAATCCGTCCAAAAGTTTGTGTACATAATTATCATGATGATCGGATTTGCGCGTGAATGCGTAACAAACAAACTTACCTTCTCATCACATTAGTATGATGATCAGGACTAAAGATGAGTTTTATTTACATGAAAGCTAACGCTTTTGGGCGCTCTAAAGTGTAGAAGTGACAATGCAAAGTCAAATAAACTGTTGAAATGGAATGTCATCTGTTCATTTAAAGTTTGCCAATCGTTCTCTATTAATTTTATATGTATTTTAGGCCATAATTATAGGAAGGTAAAAAACATTTATTGTGAAATCCATGTTTATATGACGAAATTTTAATTTCAGCCGTCCCCAGAACCGGGCAAAGGATTGTAGGGGGATCCACGACTAATATCTCGCAGTACCCCACAATCGCGGGTCTCCTGTTCTCGTTTAGCACAAACTACCGTCAGTCATGCGGCAGTGTGATCCTTAATAACAGACATGTTATGACAGCTGCTCATTGTACCATGTAAGTATATTGTACATCATAGCGACCATTTTATTTTGTTAAGTCTAATAATTTCGTTACTTCGTCACTGGTATTAAATTTACCCTTTTATCAATTTGCAGAAACCATCCGAACTCCAGATTCCGTGTTCGTGTTGGCTCCACTTTCGCCAACAGCGGTGGCGTTATTCACAACGTAGCTGTCATTTTCAACCATCCCAACTACAACTCCGTTACTTTGGACAATGACATTGCGACTATGCGTACCAGTAGCCAAATTATGTTTAACAACAACGTCCGCGCTGCTTCTATCGCTGGCCCTAACTATAACATTGCTGACAACCAGGTCGTCTGGGCTGCTGGATGGGGAACAACTTCTGTGAGTTATTTTCCTTGATTAACGTTATGTAGAATATATTGTTTGTATTTCAACAACTAAGAAAGCAATTCTAATCGGTATAAAGTAAATGTTATACCTATAATACCATTAAGTTCCCCTTCAGTTACTGTAACAAGTCTTCCTTTCTCAATCTTGACAAGATTGTAAATAATGATGATTTTTGCTCTGAAATATTTTTGTATATTGACTTAAACAGGTCATATAACTTTGAAGTCCTTTTAAACAGGAAATTTTGAGTACCAAATAAACTATTTGATTAGCACACGAAAAAATATATCCAAATTGTTATTATTATTAGCCATTCATGGTCGAACTAAAAATATAAAAATAAATATTTTTTTCCAGTACGGTGGTCAGCTTTCAGAGACACTTCGCCACGTGCAGATGTGGTCTGTCAACCACAACCTGTGTACAAACCGCTACAGAGAAGTCGGCTGGGCTCTAACTAGCAGAATGTTGTGCTCCGGCTGGCTCGACGTCGGCGGTCGCGACCAGTGCCAGGGAGACTCCGGCGGACCTCTCTACCACAACAATGTTGTTGTTGGTATCTGTTCCTTTGGCGAAGAATGCGGTCTTTCTCGTTATCCAGGAGTCAACACGCGTATTTCTAGTTTTACATCATGGATCCAGAACAATACATAAGATGTTACAGTACTGAACAATTGCTATAAATAATTTTCTCATTAAATTTAAGCCTTTTTATTTTAATGCACCTAACACTATCAACAGCACCATCTACTATGATGAAAAGTTGATTGTCTTCTTCAAAGGCCGCTGCCAGTATGAGTAATTTGAATTCGTTATTTCTGCTAGTCCATGTGTACGCAAAATATGTGGTATATGTGCAATTAAGTGCCAGGGATTTATTTGTTGCCTTACCTTGTATGTACAAATGTACATATATCATAGACTTTGCGAAAGCCGGTTTTTATATGACAGCTGCTAGATGTTTAAACTCTTACTTGTATGAACCCGAACTCACTCAATAATTTAATGTGAAAATAGCTGATTTATGATGATCATGTAGCTTTACCGATAAAATTGTCAATAAAGCAGGTCTTATCAACGATAATTAATGACTAACGAATTATTGATAAGAGGACTTGACAATGTTTTTAATTGAAGTAGATTTAACACATAATCCAGACTCTATCTTTAGCCAATTATATCAATAATTTTAAATTCGATACAAATTGTAGATATCGGTTCAATGATATGTGGTATGAATTGTATGGCGTCAAACACAGATAAAAAGATTAGCCGTACAGGAAAGAGGAAAGTATGTAAGACTGACAACAAAAATAAGCCAAAATTATTGTGGCAAAGCAATCTAAACCATAAGTCCGGCTCCATCTCAAGGGTGAGTAATACATGATGTATGAACTCTCGTGATCGGTAAGTATTTATTTAGCGAATAAGGACAACCACCACACACGTCAATCACAATTCTAAGTTTTATAGTTAATTTTTGCGTTTTATTTTCCACAGCTTAAATCTCGCGATTGTGTAAACATTACATATTTTATCAGATAAAATCATTGACGTAATGGTGAATTAATTAAACTAATATTGTTTAGTTGTAGATAATAACAATGGTGGAAGTGTAAAGTCCAACAAATATAGTAATTTGGTTTTTGAAAGACGGTAACGCTAATCGAATTGTTTAAATGAATTGAGTCAGCATGTCATTTGCTTATGGAGTCTGTAAGGGTTATAAACAAATAGTTTCAAGCCCAGTGCCAAAGAGTCTTGGTAATAAATCTTAGCAAGTAGTGGCCTTCCGTTGTAACCAAATCCACTGTTTGCACGATGGTATATATGCCAGCGGTAAGCAGCGCCTGCATCATCGAAGTTCATGTTGCTATCAAGTGATTAATAGGTACTGATGTATATTGTAAGGCGCTCTTGGTAATATAATAGCAATATTGTTATTGAAGCCTCAGTAAAAAAACATCTACCTGCGATTCAAATACTATGATAGTCAAGTTTTTCATTAATCCAACATGTTTGCAGGGTTACATAGTTGTTGTGAATAAATAAATAAAATAAATAAATAATAAATAAATGCGGACAACATCACATACATTGTTCTGAACCCAAAGTAAGTTGCTAAAGCACTTGTGTTATGGAATTCAGATACAACGAAGGTACCACAAACACCCAGACCCGAGACAATGTACAAATGTGATTTTTTACATTGACCCGACCGGGGATCGAACCCGGGACCTCAGAGCTAGCGACACCTTGAAACCGGTGCGTACGCCACTCGACCACGGAGGTCGTGAATAGATATTATTAAGAAGACAAAAGCCAATGTTAGTCAAACTTATTATAGTAAGGTAAGTTAGGTACTAGCTGACCCAGCAAACGTTGTTTTTCCTAATAAATTATTTCTAATTGTATATATTTTTTAATGCCAAAAATCAAAACAAAAAAAATCGTCCAAAAATTAAAAATATTTTTTTAGTGTGAGCAACCCTTAACACTTAGGGGTATGAAAAATAGATGTTAGTCGATTCTCAAACCTACTGAACAGACAACTAACATTTCCAGGGTATACCTAAAAGAGATGTGGATGGATATGGGAGAAGAGGATTTCCAAAGAAACAAATAAAGCAAATAGTATTTCTTGTCACATGACGTCAGATAGAAAGGCATGGAAGAAGACGACAAGTTGCGCTGACACCAAATAAATTTGGAATAAGGACAGGGAAACGATAATAAAAAATATATATATTTCAAATTTTGAAGTTTGGGATCTGCTAAAAGTTAGGCCTACTTTATCAAAAGATAGCTCCAAGTCCAACTATACTACTTGGTGAATGATCATTTACGTACTGTAGGTACCTACATAATATACTAAGACATATTTAGAAATGAATATTATTCGCTAATTATTTGATAAACAATATACACACGAGTATTTATCAGCGATTTCGATCAAAACGCGTGAGTAATAAACACCTGTTTTATCTATCATTTATACATAATACTAGCTTTTCGCCCGCGGCTTCGCCCGCGTCCAGGTCGGTTATATCGCGTTTCCAAGAGAACGCTTCAAAAGTCCAGGATAAAAACTATCCTATGTTCTTTCTCAAGGTCAACTCTGTCTTTGTACCAAATTTCATTAAAATCAGTTCAGTGGTTTAGACGTGAAAGCGTAACAGACAGACAGAGTTACTTTCGCATTTATAATATTAGTAGGGATATCAGCCTCACGAAAGTAAAGAAATATGTATATGTCACTAAGTTTTAGTTTTGCTGCTGATGAAGCTTTTTTTGAATACTGCTTTGTAACAAGTATCTAGTCTCTTTTTTGTAACGAGTTTTTTCAAAATTATAATTATGAAATTATGTATATTTAAAAATTAAAAAATAGTAAGCGTGGCGCTACAATGGTGACATAAATTGTTCCATATTAACCTTCAATAGTTTAATTTGTATTTTAATAACTAGATATTATCTAATATTTATTTAAATTCTTAAAAAAAAATGCAACTTTGAACAACCTGCACGTACGACTTGTATTTCCTCGGCATTTTGAACGGATTTAGTATGACATTTACACACTGATTCAGATGTCTTTATCTGATTTTACGCTGCCAAGATAAACACGATTGTTCAGATTTAGTATAACTAAGATTAATACATGTGTAATCGAGCTTATAAATTGAGATTCGCTAGATAATCACCGCAGAATTCTGAAGACTTGATAAATTGCAGTCAACAAAAAAATATTGCGCGATTTGACGACGCACGATGCAATTGATAAATATGGTGAAATATTTACAATAAAAGTTTCTCAAACTTTTCTTAAATCGTGTCTGAAATTTTGATATTAACCCGATATTGCGCAATATACCTAATTATTCGAATCGATACTATTTTTTTAGTAACGCAACGTCTAAGTAATAGTTCCTTAATAGTAAGTTTAAGGAAGAATATGTATCTAACATCATATTTGTTTATCAAAAAATGAGTAACACATTAAAAAAAAGATAAATAGTATCTCTATCAATTACATAGATACGGTGCTATATAAACATCACAGTGATAATTTTTATTCAGTTTTAAAACAGTAAATATTATGCGTGTTATAGGATTTTTTGTTCTCTGCTTTGCGGCTGTATCAGGTAAGCACGGCGGTAACAAAACGTTTATTATTAAGGTCGTTAAACAGTTAAAAGTATCTATCAATACTCACGTTCTTGAGCTGAATTAAAAAATATACCGAAAATAAAGATTTTTAGAAAACCTTTAATTATTTTAAAAATCTTGATAGTCAACTATTTGGCATTAAATATTGGCATTAAAATATTTCCGTAATAAATACTTGTGTATAAAACAACAGTAAACAGTCCAAAAACTATTTTAATTTTCAGCCATCCCTTCTAATGCAAACAGGAACATTGGCGGATCACTCACTAATGTACAGTCGTACCCGTCAATTGCTGTTCTTCTTCGATGGTTCCCAGGAAACGAATTTAGGCAACGCTGTGGTGGTGTGATTGCGACCAACAGAGCTATTCTCACTGCTGCTCACTGCATCGAGTAAGTTCCATCTAAGTAGGTATAAGTCAATTAAATTTTTGAAAACATGCATTAACATCTCGAGATTTCGAAATCGATACTGACCGTTAGAATGGAGGTTGCGAATTCATTTTGATAAAAAAAAAACTGCCGAAATCAATTAGAGTTCTGGCAGGTAAGACAACCCTTGCTTTTAAATAAAAGACATCTAACTATGAGGAGGGGAAAAGGCATAGATTGTAATTCATCTGTACATGTGGTCTGTAAGTACCGAATTCAGAATTGAGATATAGGATGTGCTAGATATACAAAGCCATCTAGAATACGTGACAAAAACATTATTGACATTGTTGTTGAATGCTTTGTGCGTGTTGAAGATTGTAATGTCAAAAAAATTGACCACAAAATTGCTTCCTCAGATTATCAAAAAATTAGCTTATGTGTAGAAAAATGTAGGTATCGAGTTGTTTTACAGTGAACGGCGATGTGCCAGGGAGCAGGTTATACCTATTTGAATACAGAACACTTGCTTTCGACTGTCGATATTTATGACGTCTTTGTTATCGTACCCAAGCGTAAACACAACA
Source organism: Trichoplusia ni (assembly GCF_003590095.1). Lineage (NCBI taxonomy): Eukaryota > Metazoa > Arthropoda > Insecta > Lepidoptera > Noctuidae > Trichoplusia > Trichoplusia ni. The sequence continues at coordinate 8,222,359 of NC_039493.1, read as the reverse complement.
TTTTCCTGTCAAAATGTTTTCATATAAATACAATGTTTTAGTGTAATCGTTTACAAAAATATGATTAGATAATATGAGTAGAAACATGAATAGATAATAAATAAGGAAAACTAATTAGCTAATTAAAAACTATTTTGTTGATATTGATAAAACATTTTAAAATTCCATTAAATAGGATTTTAAAATTCAACAATAAACCGTAATTATTTGCGTAATAAATATCGCTTTTGTAACATTCGGACGTAGTAGAATATAAAACTAAAAATGGGTTTATTAAATAGAACGATTTTACCAAAAACGTCAGCATTATTAGTGTGTTGTTTGGATCACTTTGTGCATGTTATTTGAATGTTTATGAAACACCCTGTGACACAAGTATTAAATTCGTGAGGGAAACTTCTTGAAAAAAACTTTACACAAAAAATACATTTACTCTATTTAACTAGTTAAAGCCTTCTTCAGCACTTCATTAATTTGTGGTGCGAAAAACGCTATTTTCTAAGAAAATGTAATTATGTATTTTTATAAATCTTACATTTTTTTTTATTAATATGAAATCAACATCAATCAAATTTAATCTTACTGATTTTAAGCAGTTCCTATGATGTACGAAAGGGTTAGAACGACATTTATTTTAAGCTAAAGCTCTGAAAGTAACATGCTTGTTTTATTTTGCAGCACTGACGCGACATTTAGATGGCGAGTTCGCGTAGGCACCACTTCACAAATATTCCCATGGTTTGGTTGGACATACGATGTTTCCAGCATCGTAGTCCATTCCGCCTACGGTTCTGGAGGAGTTGAGCATAACAACGACATTGCCATTATGCGTCTATCAAGGAACTTACAAATTAACCAGAATGTCTTCCCCGCTCTAATTGCAGGAGTTAATTATAATGTACCTGACAATGCTATTGTTTGGACCGCTGGATGGGGTGTCACTGTAGTAAGTCAGAATTATTATTTCAATGGTCCAATTAAGAATTTAGAGCGTTTTTTGGTCTCTCTGTGTGTGTAACTTTAATGTTTAACAATCGTTTATAAGAATGCGTATGAGGCCTACTATCCAGTCTTCATAATGGATCCACAGTAAGGGTTATCGTGTTGTCTAGGCGACTGAGTTGATGAAGTCAGATAGGTAGTTGCTCCTTGAAAAGCACTGGAACTTAGCTGCATCCAGTTAGACTGGTTGTTGACCCCCATCTTGCATGTTTAACGTTTAAGCTGTGTTCAGATAAAAATAAATAAGAGTATGGGACAGATCAATAATTGTCACATGAAACAGAGACATTCGACATTGCGCAGTTTATATCTTCAATTCCTGCTTTTTATTTTTCAGCCGGAGCGTCCACTGTCTACAGAGCTTCATCACGTTCAGATTAACACTATTAACCAGTCAGTTTGCAACGATCGTCATGGTGGATCCCTCACCGCCAATATGCTCTGCGCCGGTTGGCTTTCTGGCGGCGCCGTGACGTGTACCAGTGACTCTGGTGGACCACTCTACCATAATGGAGTAGTAGTCGGCATCGTGTCCTTCAGAAATGATTGCAGCGACCCAGCACTTCCTGGCATTTACACTCGCGTTTCAAAATATTCTTCTTGGATTAAGTTGCACACATAAAATGTTAATGTACAAGTTTCAGAAACATTCAATAAAATATAATTATGTACCAGTGGTTTCTGCAAAATTGTTGCCAGTTTTTAAATAGAACTCATTATAAATACTAACCGTTCTTTTCTAATTTAGAGTAATTTGAATGGTAAATTTCATAAAATCTTTTTGATTTAGGTATTTTTAGATTATAAATGTGTTTTCGATTATAAAAGTGCCTTTATTTTAATAAACCCACGCTCAAGTCGCTGACCCGCTTACAATGGAAAAAGACCAAAACAGCTCTGAAAGCTTTCGTTGCCACTATGTTTGTTATATTATTTTGTTTCCATATAATATGTTTTAGAGCTATCGTAGCTTTATGATGACCTATAGTAAACGTCATGTATGCTATAATTTATTATTTTAATAACTTATTAGGTATTTAAATTACCTTTGTAAGATATTCCTTTGTCGTATCTTCACATCGCCTATTTTGCATGCAATATTGAATAGAGTTGATCAGAAGCTGGAACTGAAAGACGGCCGTAATAGCTTGGCAATGAAAATACACTATTTAATGAATTTGCATTCGTTTAATTTGCCTTGACGAGCACTTTGATTTAAAAACAAGAAAATTTTGTTTTCATTTTACTTGCTTTTTGTGTTTTTTTTTTAAGATTATTTAAAGATATTCCATAAAAACTAGACACATTAATCATTATTAACGCTTTCTATCTCGGCTCTCATGATTTTTTCTGAGACAAACAGCACACAAAAACGCATACCTAGTTTCATCAGCCTTTAACTCTGTAACAGATGATTGAAACCTGAAATCTGTCATCTGACACAATGTTTGCAAAAAAAATTGTCCCCGAATACTTACCTGATGAGCTAAAGATATTTAAAATAATTTAAAAATTGCATAAAACTTTTTTTAAGTAAAGATTTTATTATTATTTATTTACTAGCTGTTGCCCGCGACGTTTGTCTGCGTGATTTTCAAGATGCGAAAAACAATGAAGTTTAATAAAACGATCATCGCAAAAATGTAACGCAATATTGAAAAACATACATTACAAATATCATGAAATTAGGAAATATATTATTGTATATTTTGTTTTTAATAGCTTGCTTTCTTATATCTAAATTTTCATGATTCTAGAGCCATAAACATTATCAGATGTTTGAATCAAACACGTTTAGGATACTATCCTGATGTCAAATATTTCTAGTTCTTTCTAGTATTTCTAGTCGCGCTTTATTAGACTGGAGGGAGAATAAAATGACTGATTTTGTGAAAATAATTTATTTTCTAAAAATCTTATTTCGGCTTCTGAATCGTTCGTAGACCATCCAGCAATTATTCTTCTTTTTAAATATTCAATGTACAGTTTTCACTTTTCTACAATTTTATTATATGTATACACTAAACCCTGATGAAAGAAATACAGCACGGCGTCAAATCACATTTTTGAGTTGATTTGGTTTCTATACACCGTGAGTTCATGTATCCAATGACTAGAACACGTTCATGATAAAAAAATAGGTATTTATGAGATTTGAATAAATTTAAAAAGCAGTTTTTATTCAATATATGATGCAATTGGTAGTTTTTTAGAAACACAGGTCTGTTGCGAGCGCGGTCCGACCCTTGTAGCAATGGTGAGGTGCGCCGGCGGCGGCGTTTTTATCATTTTTAAGAGTATTTTCAGATTTCTCTTGTTTAATTTTTCTTCGTACTTATTATCTTAGTTGACGATAAAAAAAAATCGCGCCTAGGGGTATTTTACGTCGAAGAAACCGCAATGAATGAAGTTATAGTGAAGAGAACTCCGATATCACATTTCTGTAACAGACAGTGAAACTGATTTTCTTTCAAAATGAGTTCTCACAATGAATACATTATTATTTTAAGTAACGCTTCATTCTTATTAACCGGAACGATGATAGGTGATAACATACACAAAGACATCTTAGAGATACGGAAAAAATTGTTTTTGAAATGTGTTAAACCTTCCGTGAAATACCATTGGCTTGGCAGACACCCTTTTGGGTAACTGAACCTGACATCTTTTAAGGCGCTCATGGTACACGATCGCGACCGGAACAATCTAGTCCGGATTAAAGACAAGTTTACACAGCAGATCACTGTAAATTAGGTTCTGCACACAACTCGTTTTCATAAAATAAAGGTTTTGTATTAAGTTTGGCCACTCTTAAATAATTTTAGAAAAAGTTTCGAATACTGAATTATAGACGTGTAGAATATTATTAAAGTGGTCTATCATTTCTCACATCGGCTAATATTTAACTGACGTGAAAATCTTAGCCTTTGACCGAGAAGAGAACTTTATTGAGTTTAAGAAAACTAGCTTAACTTAAAATTAAGATTTATATAACAACTGAGTTAATAAAATTTTGCTATGAGAATTTGAGTGATGATAAAAAAGCGGATTAAAGTGTAATGGATAATTAAATATTTTCATTGAATATGTATAAGCAGCAATATAAAAACTTAATGGTAGTACACTAAACACAAGCATACAAAAGAAAAGCATTCCCATCGCGATCATTCCAACATTAACATTACTTTAACAAAGCCTTTTCTACTTACCTACCTGACACCTAGTCCATAATTTGGAAAATTCAATTATAAGAATAACTGAACATCAGACATAGTATTTTGACAACTTTGAGATGTCCACGCAGGCCACATTATGGGCAGCAGCTTAAAAAGAGGCGTGCACAATACACGACTGGAAAATACGTGTCTACGTTTTTTCCAAAACGTTGATAACGCGGAAGGAATCCCTCTGATAATCTAAGACTTATGATTAAAAATTGACGGCTTTAATATCTATCTATATCTATTCGTTGATTCGCTTCTATATAAAGTCAGAACGATGAATTATTGTCATTCAGTTAGACAACGGTAAAAATGCGTTTCCTAACATTATTGGTTTTCTGCTTCGCGGCTGCATCAGGTAAGAAGAAGAGACTAAAATTTACTGTAATACACACTGGCTGCAAGGTCTCCTCGGCAATGCTTGGAAAAAAATATTTTATAAAACTTTGTCAAAAATGGTCAATGGTGTAGCAAGGAACTGCCCAGATATAATATTTCACTTCTCGTGACCCAAAGGCTGGCTTTTACCTCGCTCAGAGCATTGCCATTCAACGTGGCAATGCTGCCAGTCTTTTGGGCACACTCCCAGCCGGCAGGAATTTTTTCATGCCTTGATTTAATTATTGTTTATGTTTTTTTTTGTATATAGCAAATGATTTTACTGTAAATATTTAATTCTGTAAAACGTAATAATATTTTAAATATAATTTTAACTACTATTTCACTAAACTTAAATTTGTTTTCAGCTTTACCTTCCAATCGCAACAGGATTGTTGGAGGATCCATAGTGAACATATCGTCGTACCCCTCGCTCGTTGCGCTCCTTTTTACTCCTGACTTGATTAACTTCAGGCAAAATTGTGGTGGTATCATTCTAAACAACAGAGCTATTCTTACCGCTGCCCACTGCACCGTGTAAGTTATATCTTAATAATTATGAGTATGACACTGTGCAACACCAGCTAATGCATTGTCAAATTTATCATTATCAAGTTAATTGAAAATGTTTATTGTACCATCTTATCTTTATATATAAAAATGAATTGCTGTTCGTTAGTCTCGCTAAAACTCAAAAACGGCTTAACCGATCTGGCTCATTTTAGTCTTGAAATATTCGTCGCAGTCCAGGGAAGCTTTAAGCGGTTTTAAAATATGGAAAAATTCAAAAAAATAAATATTATAGATCAATTGTTAGGCGGTACGATGTTCGCCGGGACAGCTAGTTTTACATAAAAAAAAAGATATATTATTATGTTATAGCAAGGTCCATAAGAAAGCGAAGCCTCTAAAGGTTAGAATTAAAGCTTCTATTATAATAATTTTTTGTGCAGGGGTTATCAACCTAACAGATGGCGGGTCCGCGTGGGCTCATCTTTGGCAAATAGCGGTGGCATAGTGCACAATACTGCCGCCATCATTAACCACCCTAACTACGGACAGGGAGGACATCCGATCAACAACGACATTGCAGTTCTGCGCCTTAGTACAAACATTGTTTTCAACAACAATGCTCGCGCTGGTTCTATTGCTGGCTCCAATTATATTGTTCCTGACAATTCTGTCGTTTGGACTGCTGGATGGGGGTATACGTCTGTAAGTTAATATTGTTTCATTCGTAAAGAAATGTTACCCAAATTTAATTTAAATAACTTAGATCAGATTTTTATAAACAGACTTCATATTATAGCATAGCTAATTTATAGCATTTTCAGACGATCTGCACATAAAACTGCAGTAAGATCATAATAGACTATAAACATTCAGTATAATTCTTGCACTTTTCCTTATACTTTACTGTATTTTAGTCCGGCGGTTCACCATCTGAGCAGCTTCGTCATGTTCAAGTTTGGACTGTAAATCAGTCCATTTGCAACGCTCGTTACGGTGGCATCACCGACAGTATGCTTTGCGCCGGCTGGCTTGATGTCGGCGGTCGCGACTCATGCCAGAGCGACTCTGGTGGACCACTGTACCACAATGGTGTAGTAGTTGGCGTCGTCTCCTTCGGATACGGATGTGGTGATCCAATATTCCCGGGGGTGTACGCTCGTGTCTCAAGATTTACTTCTTGGATTCAGTCAAACGCCTAAAGCTTTAACGAAAGATTAGAAATAAATAAAATTGAGTCAACCATATTGTGTTTTGTTTTTATTTCTGAGAGAGTACCGAAAAGTATCCTAACCGGTTTGATTCCAAGACTGTTGTCCTCTGAACTATAAAAGGTATGAGAGGTTCTTTTTCAAATCAGAGTAAAAACTTAATATCTTAAAGACAAGTTAAAGTGAGAGCGCTACCTTATAAAAATAATATTACTTATATTAGAAACTATTAATACAAAAAGCGCAAGTTATCATCAAACATCAATTTAGTGCAATTTTGGGTATCTTCTTTATCCTTAATAAGTTAACCTGTGTTAGGTTTCGCATCCGAAGGGTGGTAACGGAACCCTATTACTGATGTTTTGCTGTCCATTTGTCTAACAAACTGTAATAACTAAACATCTACATCTTACTTATACTTGAACTAGGATGATGTCACAACCAGTTTCAAGTAATCAAAATGCTGGTGTCATCGATTAATCATATTTGTAAAACACAATTAACACCGGTGTATTCCCAAAAATCAAACAAAAAGCCGTAATGACTACTATTTCTAAGGCTGGAGAGGTCGTGTTACAAACTATAGGCGTATTTCTGTGCTGATAACAGTATCTAAACTCCTTGAAACAATACGCAATAATTGCTCCACGATGAGTTTTAAGAAATTCCAGATTCTTTCAGAAAGTCTGGCTGGATTTAGGTAAGCGATATCGACAGAAGGCTACTGCGCCACTAAAGTGAGCTACAGCGGCTTCCGTCTAGCAATTCAGACAACAGTTACAAGTACCATGATGTATTTCTAGATATATTCAAAGCGTTTAATATGCTCTGTTCCCATACTAAAAGCAAAGTTGGAACTCATAGGAATTCATGGTATACCTTTGAATATTTTCAAATACTATCTGAATCATTACGACCTGACCGTACCCGCATTGCGTGAATTGATGTTGTGATGAGTGAACAGGAAAAGCTTGACTGCGGCGTTCTACAGGGGAGCATTCTTGGATCAATACTTTTCTGTTCTGTCTCTGAAATTCAAAACTTAATAATATTAACTTATCGCATTATTTCAGCGGAAACCAAGGTAGAGACCGCAAATAATTTAAGTAAAATAATACCAGGGATATCTTTTAATCTTTTGACCCTAAATGTAAAAAAAAACTAAATTTGAACACTTTCATCTTCAGAACTCGCTACCAACTCCGGTAGAAACCTTAAAATTATATGTCCATAACTGTAGTAATCCCATCATAAACTGCTCTTATCTTGCATTAATGATGTCGAAAGTAATAAGACTTTCGATATCTCGGGACTTTAATAGCTGACTAACCAGCAATGCACATTGCTCTGTGTCAGTCAATTATAAGCGTTGACGTTGGGTGGGACATGCAATAGAAAACATAAATTGTAAATATAGAGAGAGCGCAAAGATTTCTTCTCAAGATAATTTATTTAAGTCATGACATTATTCTACTACAGAAATATAAACAGAGTGTCAGCCGTCAGATAAAAATGGCCTACGTGTTATACCGAGGGATCAGTTACCTTCATATGGAATTTCATCGAAAGAAGTTCAACTGTTTGAGCGTAAAGAGCTAAAAATGGCAACAGTTATCACTGAACGTACATTATAACTACGTAGGTGACGTACCTCCGCCTTGAAACGAATAACAAATTTCAAATGCATAAAATATTAGGTTATGCCACAAGGCCAAAATTTAAATGTGTTTGAATTTAGGAATCAATATACTATGACTACTAAAATTTGAAATAAATTAAATTTTTTATCGTAGTTACGGTTGACTATTTTGACTATAAAGGCATAAACATAGCATAATACAGAAATACAAAAACCGTGACGAGCTTTGTATAGGACAGTTTAAGATATATTATCCTTTTCCATCATAAATAACATTATGTGTGAATTTAACGGTTATCTAAGCGCATGCCGGAAACACTTATCGTCATACTTTCGTGAATTCTCACAATATGTTTATGTTTAATTTTTCCCTATGTACATATTATTGTAAAGTTTTATATAAATCCGTATTGCAGTTTTAGAGCGAAACAGTTAAGTCACCCATACATCCATCCATACAAACTCCCGTTTCGTTTATTTTTTGCGTATAAGAATAAATGAACATATCAGGCATACTAAATTTTCATGAGATGTCTACGGGGACAATGTTATGGGCAGTAGCTAGACGATCTGAAGAAAAGGAGTGCACATTACACGATTGGGAAATACGTGTCTACGTTTTTCCCAAAACGTTGATAACAGCGGAAGGAATCCCTCTGTTAATCAAAGACTTAAGATTAAAATATCTATCTATATCTATTTGTCGATTTAGTACTATATAAACTCAGAACGATGAATGATTTTCATTCAGTTAGACAACGGAAAAAATGCGTTTGCTAGCATTATTGGTTTTTTGCTGTGCGGCAGTATCAGGTAAGTAGCAGTGACAAAAATTTACTGTAATGCACACTAGCTGCAAAAAATATATATTTAAAAACTTTATCAACAATGTGTTCTTTATGAATGGTCTGGCAAAAAACTGCCCAGAAATAATATTTGACTAAACATTCGTTTGTTTTCAGCTGTACCTTCTGATCGAAACAGGATTGTTGGAGGATCAACTGTTAACATATCGTCATACCCCTCGCTCGCTGCTCTACTTTTTACTCCCGACTGGATCAACTTCAGGCATAATTGTGGTGGTATTATTCTGAATAACAGAGCTATTCTTACTGCTGCCCACTGCACCGTGTAAGTTTTATTTAAATAATCATGCGTACTCCTATTTAAGCTTGTGCAATTAAAATACCTTAAATTACATTGTAATAAATCTTTTTTTTATAAATTACAGATATCAGTTTTTTATCCATTAGTTATATTGGTTGTGGCCACGGTCAAAAGGGAATGAAACTCTTTTCAATAAATAGAGAATGGCAAGTAATTTGATTATTCTACTTTTTGGGCAGGGGTTCACCACCTGGGAGATGGCGGGTTCGCGTGGGCTCATCTTTGGCAAATAGCGGTGGTGTAGTGCACAATACTGCCGCCATCATTAACCATCCTAACTACGGACAGGGAGGACATCCGATCAACAACGACATTGCAGTTCTGCGCCTTAGTACAAACATTGCTTTCAACAACAATGCTCGCGCTGGTTCTATTGCTGGCTCCAATTATATTGTTCCTGACAATTCTGTCGTATGGACTGCTGGATGGGGACATACTTCTGTAAGTTAACATTATAATAGACTTTAAACAATTGGTTATAATTCTTGCATCTTTCCTAATATTTTACTGTATTTCAGTCTGGCGGTTCACCGTCTGAGCAGCTTCGTCACGTTCAGGTTTGGACTGTAAATCAGTCCGTTTGCAACGCTCGTTACGGTGGCATCACCGACAGTATGCTTTGCGCCGGCTGGCTTGATGTCGGCGGCCGCGACTCATGCCAAAACGACTCTGGTGGACCACTGTACCACAATGGTGTAGTAGTTGGCGTCGTCTCCTTTGGATACGGATGTGGTGATCCAACATTCCCGGGCGTGTACGCTCGTGTCTCAAGATTTACTTCCTGGATTCAGTCAAATGCCTAAAATTTTTATGGAACGTTTGTCGACATTGAGTAAAATTAAGTCAACCAAATTGTGTTTCGGTTTTATTTCTGAGAGAGCACCAAAAAGTATCCAAACCTATATGATGTAAAGACTTTTTTACTCTGAAATATGAATAAGCTATGTTGAGAGATTACATAGAGCTTTTCTTGACATCTGAGTAAAAACTTAATCTTATTTTCATTAAAGACAACTTCAAGTGAGAGCCCTTCCTTAAATAATAAATAATACGAAAAGCGAAGGTCACTTGGGACAACATCCCAGTTCATGTAATTGGTGTGATCCACTAATACTTGTTCTGAGTCTGGGTGTTGTTGTGCTCCTTATTTGTATGTTTGTGAAACCCCCAGCAACACAAGGGTTATAATCCTTACTGCTTACTGCGGGATTCGCTATTCGAAAAAACTATATGAAAAATCTAGACTGTAGTTATTCACACTGTCATAAAAAATTAGGCAATGCGTATTTTTGCGTATAACATTATAATATATGTCTTGGCACCCGATGTGTTGTAATGTGCGCGACCTTTTGCACACTATATTTTGTTGTTTTGATCATTATTAGCTGATTCATTTGTTGATACAGTTAGTCATCAATCATGGATTGCCAAATGATGGATTGCATTTTTATTAATGTTCTGGACATTAAATAGATAATTATCCTTACTTATATTATAAATGTAAAAGTGTGGATGTTTGGATGTCTGTTAATCAATCACGCAAAAACGGCTGAACGGATTTGGATGAAATTTGGAACGCATATAGCCATTGACATAGAAAAGAACATAGGCTACCATTTATCCCGGTTTTGTAAAAGCTATAAGATCACTAAGGGGATGTATTTCCATGGAAACGGAGACCACAGAACGCTGTAAACTGAAGTCGACGCAGACGGAGTCGCGGGCAACAACTAGTTCTATATATATAAAAGAAAGCCGTGTTGGTTATATTACCAACTGGTCTAAAATGGCAGAAGGATTTTAATGAAACTCTCTAGAGTCTGAAAAACTACTTTTAAGGAAATGAGTGGCTTAAATATTGCAATTTGCTTTGGTAGTTTTAAGTTCAAATTTCCTAAAGGCTATCTTTTTGAATCAATAACAATCGTGCTCAAATTTCAACCAAGCAACATTTTTGTTTAATCATTACTTACCGAGAATAATACAGTTTGAAGAATATCAAGAAGAAATTGTTGTTAGCCCAGAAAGTAGGTTTATTGCTTTATTAAAGTTAAACTATAATAGTAGGGAAATTGAAACGCTGCATATGAGTTCTGTTTTATAGCGTCCAGGACCTTATCGAAGGCACTCTGACCCTAGTAAGAATATTTAGCAGTCGTACCCAAAGAGGGTAAAACGAAGGCAAAATCAATATGAAAGTTACAAGTTAATGATATTAATTAGATGTTCAAAACCAAGCTAATGAAGTCGCAGTCACACGTTTTCTGTGTTACAATCATAATTTATTTGACAGTGATTCCAAAAGTTGCTAATTGCGACGCAATTACCAAAAATCTTAGCCGTATTTTATTTGCTGCTTAATTACTATCGACACGGGTGTCGTCGCGGTCATTAGTCAGTACCTCTTAAGTGAAAATTAGGTAATTTTACGGAAACCTAAGTGTGCACACTTAGGGTTCTGTAGAAATATCCTAAAGATTATTATCGGCTTGATAATAAATAAGGTTTACTAATGATAAGAATTAAACATAGTTTCAGGATTTCCCTTAAGAATTCCAGCATAAAGATGACTAAGCCTTAAAGTCATAATGTGTATGTAATAAATGTTTCAAATACTGCTTTCATAATATTAAACTAACCTATACTAACTTTGCATTATGCCAAAAAAATCTGTATTTGACTAAATCTAATAATATTAATCTGTATAGGCCTTCAGACACATATGGAAAAAATATTGAATTCGTATTTTCATTATATCTTATTATTAAAAAGTAAGGAAGATAAGAACCACTTAAGTTTGGTTATTCAACTATCTAGCTATCAGAGGCCATGAGACAGCCTGGTGAAAGGCGGAGGTACATACTGACGGACAAACAGAAAAACAGCGAAGCCTCAGTAAAATGTGACCCTTTGGGTGCGAAACCCCAAAAGAGATAACTGTCTGAAAAAAGCTGCTTATCAAAAAATGAGGCTTAAAATGTTAATCGAGATCAATATCTCAATCAATTTGACGGACATTTTTCTATATAAACATGACAAAATAATCGATTTCATTCAGTTTAAAGAAAGTAAAAATGCGCGTCATAGCATTATTGGCTCTCTGCTTTGCAGCTGCATCAGGTAAGCCCAAGAAAAAATATCCCTTCTATGTTTTATTAAGTAGCAGTTGTATGCTGTTTAAGGCAACCCGCAAATTTCCTTGAGTTGGATAGAAATGACATTTTATTATCTACGAAACAAAAAAGAAAAATGTAACTGATTTTTGGGGTAAAATTTTATTTACATTAAACAGTTTAAAAATGTTGTCCAATCAATCAATTTAGACTTACGGATCCACAACTGGGATGTCATTACTAAAACTTATTTTATTTTCAGCTGTGCCTCCAAATAGGATTGTTGGAGGATCAACAGTCAACATATCGTCGTATCCTTCGCTCGTTGCCCTACTTCGAACTCACGACTGGAGTAACTTTAGACAAAATTGTGGTGGTATTATTCTGAATAACAGAGCTATTCTTACTGCTGCCCACTGCACTGTGTAAGTAATATATCTAAAAAGTTATGAAGACGTCGATTTACGACGCTTGGCAACACCAGCTAATGCATTATCAAATTTAATTTCATTTAATGAAAGTTTTTTTTTTAATCTATGAGGAGTCATTCATTTTGTGGCATAATATAATGTTACAGCAACGTAGCAAAGGAAACTATCCTTTTTATCTCTTAATATTGTTTTTTGACTTCTTGTGCAGAGGTGATCAAGCTAACAGATGGCGGGTTCGTGTGGGTTCATCTTTGGCAAATAGTGGTGGCGTAGTGCACAACGCTGCCACCATCATTAACCACCCTAACTACGGACAGGGAGGACACATATTCAACAACGACATTGCAGTTATGCGCCTTAGTACAAACATTGCTTTCAACAACAATGCTCGGGCCGGTTCCATTGCTGGCTCCAATTATAATGTTCCTGACAATGCTGTCGTTTGGACTACTGGATGGGGTCGTACTTCTGTAAGTAAAAATTGTGTGTCAGCTTAACTATGTTGTCGCAATACATAAAAACTAAATTTCAACATAATCTAAAGAAGACATGATGATGTGAAGAAGTTACTATACTTGATTTTCGTATTTCAGTCCGGCGGTTCATTTTCGGAGCAGCTTCGTCACGTTCAGGTTTGGACTGTAAATCAGTCCGTTTGCAACAGTCGTTACGGTGGCATCACCGCCAATATGCTTTGCGCCGGCTGGCTTGATGTCGGCGGCCGCGACTCATGCCAAAACGACTCTGGTGGACCACTGTACCACAATGGTGTAGTAGTCGGCGTCGTCTCCTTTGGAATCGGATGTGGAGATCCAAGATACCCCGGAGTGTACGCTCGTGTCTCGAGATTTACTTCTTGGATTCAGTCAAACGCTTAAAATTTTGTTTTTAGAATTATTTACGTTTTGCTAAAATTATCGCAGACATTCAATAAATTTCCATCAACCATGTGATGAAGTTTGTTTTCACCTCTATCACCTATACCCTGCCTACGTATTCTATCATGTTTTAATAGAAAACTTCCGATTTCTGCGCTTTGAAACCTTTTCTGAGCTGAAAAAACATTTTCTCCATTTGTTAATTATAAAAGTGAGTTGGACCTGATACTATAGCTTAAATAGTAGACTTCCAAATTAGTTAAAGCTACCCATGAAAAAAAAAATTCGATGTCCGTACGATGTCTTCCATCTACATTTTGATAATGACCATAATGATAATCTTGGAATACATACATATTATACTTAAGTACAATATTGATATTTTTTTTATCAAATTAGAATTATTTATGACTGGAAATCCTTGGTAAACGCATCGGGTTTACCCAAATTTGTTTTCGATATATTTGTGTTAGTTATCTGATAAATTATTATGCTTATCTTTCATTGATATAATTAAGCAATGCTGCTCAAGCTACCTAATATTTGGAAGTATCTTTGGGAATACCATTTTTCTAGAATAGGATTTTCCCCGAATTGGTCTTCACCAACTTATAAGCTTAAAAGCAACTATGTTAAGCGAAATTCCGAATATGAGTTATGCATATTCGCTTAATTTACCCTTTTATACATATTGATTGAAATAAAGACTGCAAGATTCTAGAGAAAAAAAATACTTTTACGGTAACAATGTGAACCAGTGCTACCACTTAATAGACAACAATACACAAAAATAAATTAAACATGAAGTTAGATTCAATGTGCTAAGATAAGGTATAAAAACTGTTGGTATAAATATATATACTAGCTGACCCAGCAAACGTTGTTTTGCCGAATAAATTATATCTAGTTGGATGTATTTTTTGATGCTACATTATAAAAAAGTAAAAACAAAAAATTTCGTCTAATAAATAAAATATTAATTTTAGTGTGGGCAACCCTTGTCACTTAGGGGTATGAAAAATAGATGTTGTTCTATTCACAGACCTACCCAATACGTATACAAAATTTTATGAAAATCGGTCGAACCGTTTCGGAGGAGTACGGTAACTAACATCGTGACACGGGAATTTTATATATTAGAAGAGATAATGAATAATAGATTTTTGATTTTTTCATACTTGTACCATTAGTAAATGTACGGTTACAGGCAAATAATAATAATATATTATTATAATTGCTTATCGTTAATAATGATGAAATAATTAAGGTCATATTTACAAATATCCTTCGTATATCTAAATATGACATTTCTGATTAACGATCTTAGATGAAATACACGCTGCGGCTACATTGGCCAACTAAGTGATTTGCGACTGGAAGAGCGAAACGAGTTAAATATGGCATGGCTACGCTGTAAGAAAAAATCCAGCGATAATTGGCAACATCGAAAAGCGATATCATATGACCATATCGTAGAAACAAACACCGGCGGAAAAAATGGATGAGTAAGGAATATGGTACTAAAACGAATAAAAAATAATTCCGAACATTCTACAAATACTTCTCGCTGCAGCTTCTACTATTTCCAGCTAGTACTAGATGTCATATTAAAAATAGGCAAAAATTAAATAAAAAATAAACAGACACCAGGGATCTTTGGATACGGATGGATTTTACACAAATCATGTACGATGAGCGATCGTAAAAAAATAATTTAAACGCGTGGCCACAACGTGGATGATCTTGTAAACTTACGCGTGATTGGTGACAATCACCAATGGATACGTGTGAACGTATCCACTAAAGAGCGCTCTTCCCTTGATTATATTTCGAACTTCACGCAACATAAATTCGTTATTGAAAAGTAGCTACATCCACATATAATTAGTAGTTTTTCTGAATTCGTCGCGCACTTAGGAAAATTGCTGAAAAAATCGCTTAAATTTAGCTCATAGAATTTGACGTAGCCGGTACGGTTGTTACTATTACTACTACTAGATTTATTTACATTTCGGATTTATTTATTATTTGCTTTCTCTCATGTGTCGTTGATCGCGTTGCTGGCTAGCATAGCCGCAGCCTAATTACATTAGCCAGTAAAAATCGTTATCTGTGTAGTGATAAAGGTACAGTGTAGTATAACAATCAGTATATATATTCAGCAATCGGATTCAGACCTACGTTTTGAGCGGACAAAATGCACGTCTGTATTTTAATAGCATTAGCCTTTGCGGCTGTTACAGGTAACTTTAATGATTAGATTTTAATATTGTAGGAGAATTGATCTGTGAGCAATGATTTTAAAATGTTCTTTATTAATTTTAGCCGTGCCGACCAATCCCCAAAGGATTATAGGTGGCTCGTTAACAACTATTCAGGCATATCCATCCATGGCCGCTCTGCTTTACACACCTGATTGGAACAATTTCTTCCAATCCTGTGGTGGCACCATCATAAACAACAGATCTATTTTGACAGCTGCTCACTGCGTCCAGTAAGTTAATATTAGGTGAAATTCAACCTACTCGACCTATCGACTGTTTTGGAAAAATCCATTTGGCTTTTACTTCGATCAACTGCATCTTAACGAGATAAACTTTTTTTTGACAGTGGTGATGCAGTTGGCAAATGGCGTGCTCGCGTGGGATCCAGTTTCGCGAGTAGTGGTGGTGTTGTTCATAACACAGCTAGTATCATCATTCACCCGAACTTCAATAATAGCACCAGAAACAGTGACATTGCCATCTTGAGGGTCACTCCCACATTCACATTTAGCAATGCCATCCAGCCCGCGTTAGTAGCTGGCCCCAACTATAACATTGTTGATTGGAATGTTGTCTGGGCCGCGGGTTGGGGTAGAATTTCAGTAAGTGCCTACAAATTGTATCTCACACAAGTTGCCCCATTATTGAAAAAAACAAATCGATAAAATGGATAAAGTCGTTCTAAGTAAAATGCAAATAAGATAATTCTTATAGGGAAAAACCTTTTGCGTATCTCTACCAACCACAACCACTTCTCTTTTTAATACATATATTTTATTTCCAGCCAAGTGGTCCTCAATCTGAGCAGCTTCGACACGTTCAATTTTGGGTTGTGAACCAGGCTGCCTGCAGTGCCCGATATGGTTTCATCGGTATGTCTGTCACCGCTAACATGGTGTGTACTGGCTTGCTTGATATTGGCGGTCGCGACACATGCGCTGGTGACTCCGGCGGTCCTATCTACCACAATAATGTTGTCGTCGGTGTCTGCTCATTCGGTATTCAATGCGGTTCCGCCGAGTTCCCCGGTGTCAATACACGAGTCTCCAGCTTCAGTAACTGGGTCCAAAGCAATGCATAATGTTAAAAGAAGGATAAATGATTTCGAACTTATACTCTTTTTTCATTTAATTTTCCAAGCACTACTATATTTTTAGAACCAGAAATATTGTTATAAGTTTAGAAACAGCACACACCATTTTTTTCATAAATACGACCTCCGTATTCTAAAAATTCATTAATTTGTTTCGGGAGATTTCATAAACATTTAAGTCTTATACACAACGACACCCTTAGACTCAGGACATGCATTCTGACTCTCACACATATTCTTAGCCTACGCGGTTAAGCGGTCAAAACCATGACATATCGCAAGCAGTGATTTTGGTAGTAAAATTGATCGATACCAATGATCAAAATTTCGAAATCTCTTTGAGGTTTTATCCGGTTAGAGTCCGGCACATCCTATTGCCTTTCCCAGGGCGAAGGAAGTCCATGATAATTTTACCAGATCACAGAACATGTTAAGACAGGAAATAGCGAGATTAAATATTCTGGCTTGCACGCTTATTCCACGCGCCATTGAAACTATTATCAGACGATAAATGTTTATCTTCAATCTAAGAGTAAATTAATTAATTATTACATACACCTTGCGTTTATCGCTTGTGCTATGTAACGAGGAGTAATGAGTCTACCATAATTAGTACATGTTTATTAAGATGCAATGCAGACAGAGCTTCTGTTTAAATCGAATCATGAATTGCCGCCAAAATTCGCATTTGGAGTAAAAAGCAGGAATGAAAAGAGACCAAGAGCCTAAAATCTGATTGTACCCTGGCACTACGTGACGAACCTTTTGTCCAAATTGTTTGTCCTCGTGCGTATACTTATGTAAATGCTACTACCATGCCACTTCCACATAAGTACAGGATTCGATAAAGATTTAGTAACATATTAGCATGAGTATTTAGTCAGGAGTCATAGTAATGAGGTGGTCCCGCCTGAACTACGGTTCTGGGCGACGGCACGGGGATGTCGGTCATCCGATCATAGGACTCACGGCGTTATCCAGTTTACTGGATAAAAAATGGTAAGAAAGTTTTTTTAAATTGGAGTCATTTAACCAGTGCCAATAATCATCGCAAGTTGTCGAAGCCAGCCGCTTAACATGCATTCTAAAGCACTAAAGCTTTTCGGTATGTTTAAAATGGTAATTTATCTAAGGGAAAACCACAGAGAGCGTGACTTAGCCACGAGCCCCTTATCTAATTACTTTGAAGTTGATTAACTATCTACAAATGTATTAAATACCCTAAAATAATAAGAACTAGAATTTTACTATATTCATGTCACGCCTTATTGAAAATAGAGCTAGGTATTTGTAGATTGTAAAACAAAGAAGATACGAAACTTGCTTGTTGTGTAGGTATTTAAATAATTCTAACTGATACTGTGTATACCCTATTCGGGAAGGTACAAAACAATACAAACTTTAGATACTTTAAAATGGCTGTAGTTTTAAGGTAACGGGTATGCTTTTGTATTAGCACTCCTTCTCTGTCGATCACGTTTTAGAAGATAAGGAAGGTTTAGCGGATCAGAATAATCGTCGTAAAATTCACTCTCAGTATTGGCAAGATTCTAGTTTTAAGATTTAGCAATTTCACTTTGGGCATCTAAATCAAATAAGATTTTTTCAGATCATTCTCGAGTAGTTCAGTAATTAGTGGTATGAATGAGTAAAAATGCTGTTAAAAAAAAGATGCAAATAATTAATAAACTTTTCTTTTCCCGCCAATCAAAGAATCTGGGCCTGATAAGAAATACGATTAGTATGTGAATAATTATCCTAAAGAATATCTAGATACGAAGTCATTTAATCTTTATTGATAATAGTATCCTAATCATTAATGGTTGATGTATATATAGAATCGCCTAAAAACAAACAACACCATTACTTTGTAAGCAACCCAAAATGAAAGTGTTCGTACTGTTAGCTGTCTGCTGTGCGGCTGTTGCAGGTACGTTTGTTTAAATGATAGATATATTTGAATTTTATTAATAAAGATTCTATGGAACTTCCTAAAATATTTTAAAGATGTATTTTTGTCTCGTCTCGATTCCGAAACTAGTCAAACCAAAAAATATGCATGAGTTTGATGTTTCACTCATGCATATTGAAATTTTTGGTTTCGCTAACCGGGAAAAAAAGGTTTAAAAAGTTGAGCTAATCGATTTTTTAAAATTTTAATACAAAGTGAGGTTAGTGTCTTGAAAAGACTCTCAAGTAAAAAAATGATGTAACTGTGTTCGAACAGTCAAATATTTACATTTTAAACCCTAACATTCGTTTAAACTATAAAATAATCATTATTAATAGACGAAATCACAATCTTAATCAAAATACATTATTAATTGCGTCATATATTTCTCATATCTTCAGTATCTTCATTAAATACTGTATTGATTTACAACATAATCTGAGAATTACTCATCAAAGTCCAAATTAATGTATTCATAACAAATTTTGTACGATAAAGTTTTACGATTTTGTGCTTTATGTTAATTAGTTTACGATTGATAGTTTGTTAACCTGTAATCTTTGTATTATAGCCCTTCCCGCCGAAAGGATTGCCGGTGGAGCTGCCGTGCCAATTGAGAGCCACCCTAGTGCCGTCGCTCTTCTTTACACACAAAACTGGTTCAACTACTTGCAATCATGCGGAGGAGTCATTATCAACAGCAGATCTGTCCTCACCGGTGGTGTTTGTGCCAAGTAAGTCCTCTCTCCCAACCGTTATTACGTGTTCATTACGTGGGTCAGTTTTGTTTATTCACTCGGACTATAGAGCTAACTATGTTAACATTTGTTATAAACCGCGTCTTAATTCATCAGGTATCTTAATTCTACGTCTCCGTTAACGCGAGTCATTACATTCGTTATACGATCACAAATCTTTAAAAAACCCCTAATTTTATAAAGCTTATTATTTATGTTCATTAATATTTACTATGTATTTCAAGTATTGAAAATTGAGAGATCACATATTTTTTTTGTTTGAATCTTTTATTATAAATATGGTTATTTTTCAGGAACGATCCCGCCAACAGATGGCGCGCCCGCATCGGTTCAACTTTCCCCAACCACGGCGGTGAAATCTACTTATTCCAAACTATAATCGTCCACCCGGAGTTCGATCTGGACTCTCTAATCAATGACGTTGCCATTATGCGTACCAACAATCCCATTGCCTTCAGTAACGTAGCTAGTGCGGCTGCTATTGCTGGCACCAACTATAACCTTGGTGACAACACACTTCTCACGGCTGTTGGCTGGGGTCAGACTATGGTAAGAGTCAATTAATATTTAATATTTAACTATTATTATATTTAACTAGAACATTTAGTATTTTAGTTGTCGTCGTAATCACGCATTCTTTATCACTTACACGTCATCAATCACGCGTATATGAATTTGTAATGCGTCTATATTTTGTCACAATACCCAGCATACCTGAAACTGATTTTGTTTTTCCAGTTTGGGGGTTCTGAGCAACTGCGTCGCGTGGAAGTCCAAATCATCAACCACTCGATCTGCGCTTCTCGTTACATAACCCACACCGGTATTACCGTCACCAACGACATGTTCTGCTCTGGCTGGTTGGACCAGGGTTGGCGCGACACCTGCAGAGGAGATGAGGGAGGCCCCCTTTACCACAACAACGTTGTGTACGGAATTTTCTCCTTCAACAACGGATGCGGCTCAGCCTTCTTCCCTAGTGTCAACACTCGTGTACCCGCTTTCAGCTCATGGATCCAGGCTAACGCATAATATTAAGACTATTTAATTTTAAAATAAACGACTGAGCTAATAATCTTGTATTTTTACTTATGATGTTAATTATTGTTGGCTGATAATGGCCTGCAACGAGCAAGATTATTTCAATTCCAGGTTCCTTCACCGTTTGTCAGTGGTTTCACAAAATAGTTGAGAAAGTACATTAAGTATGTCTTCGAAAACGTGACATACCTATCGGTATGTCACGTTTTCCAATACCGAAAAGTTAGTTTCATTCAATCGGATATTGAATCCGACATGATCTAACTAGAAACATTCAGTGAGGTTTGATTATGTAGTATCTAGCTTGGTCTTCAGAAAATAATTCATTACTTAACTCATTTCTAAAAATTTGAAAAACTTAACAAACTACCGCTGAATTGATGTGAATCTTCTCGGATACCATTTCTTATTAAAACAAGTTCAATCCTTAAAAAAAAATATTTAGGTTTTTTTTCAATTTTGCGCAATTGAGATTATAACTAAGTCGGGTTTTTCCACGTTAGTCATACGTCGTTTTTGTATTATTATTTGTTACATAAAAATGGATGGATTACAATATATTCAATTAATCTTTTAAGAAAATTGATAACGAATACGTAGGTAGGTAAATAAAGAAACACAATAATTAATTGCCGCATATTTTCTTACTTCAATAAAATTATCTATTACATTTCGGTTGCGGTAACTGTTATCTGGCTAATAAGAAGGTATAGACACAATGGTGACTAGCAAATGAATTATTATTATCAAAAAAATATTCATTATTTATTCCCTCATCAATTGTAAATACCTCGATTTCGAAGTTTGAAGGATGGACGTAGTGTGCTGAATATACCATTTTATAGCACTACAAGATGATAATATAGAATTATAGATACTTTAATCCAGTCTCAAGCACAAGTTTTATTTTTTTTGTTTTTTTTTTCATTCTCCATTCCTCAGTGATAGAGAAAAAGGTTTAAGTTGTAGAGCGTAAATTATAACCAACACTCAACTCAAATTTCTTAGTGGCGCCCATTATGATTAAAAAACGTAGGTGTTTTTTAACAATGTGGGTATCTAACCAAAACCGGTACGAAACCAATTTAATAATCTAAAGGTATAACGTACCGCTTAATTTATTGTTTATTATCTTATATAAATTTTAAAGTTCAGGATTTTTGACGATTAATTTGGATTCAATTCGATCGATTGATTAGATTTTAATTCATTGTTTAATTGCAGACAAACAAGTAATTTTTTTCTGTAAAACTTTATTTGTTCCCTTGCCAAAACTGTGAAGATTTTTTTCTTGACGCTGGTTTTTTTGCGTATGCTTGCGGCTGGGGTAACTTTAACACATCCTTGGCATGTATCAAGAAATCACACTACATTCGCTAAAAAGCTTCAATCTATATTTGGTCGAATATAAAAATGAAAGGTATCTAGACACGCGGTAGCGCGTCGGAGCCAAGTCCATGTAACAGATGGCGAGCAGGACCATGTCTAATATTACACGAACCATTTAGAGCCAGAGCTTTTGACAACCTCATAACTCCAAAACTATTTCACATAAACACAACAAACATTATATGATAGCCTTCGCAAGTTAAGAACCTGTTACTTTTTGACTGTAACTAAAATTGGTCTTGATGGTAGAAACTAGCTATCGAACGTAATAATTCGTATATAAAAACTAGCTAAGTCAGACCCTAGGCTATAGTATATATCCTACGTTCTTAGAAGAAATGATATTTTAAGTTATTATAAATGAACTTTGGGACTGACCATTGATCTTGGCAAATTTAGATCTCACTTCTTTTGTCACATTTATAATATAGGTTTTTGAAGAGATGTATAACCACTAAAATATTGTTTTATTATTTGTTCGTACGTAATTGAGGTAATCAGAATGCACCTTTACAATTTAAATTGATTTAACTTATCTTTTTTTGTAGATAACGGGAGGTTAAAGTACCTAAAATTAGAAATTATCAAAAAACACGGGATATAAAGGCATCATTCAAAAAGTTGATCAAACATTTTGTTTCGGTGGAGTGATCAAAATGAGATCCATCGTACTTTTCGGACTATTCATTGTAGCTGTCACAGGTATGTGCTTTGTTCTAAAACATTAATGACTTGATAAAAAGTTAAGGAAAAAATACCGATACAGATTATAAAAGTTTGCTGAAAAATTAAATCTTACCCTTTAAAATCGTTATCATAAAAACACTTTCTAATATTTTAGCTGCACCAGAGAATGTTGAGAGGATTGCTGGTGGTTCTGCTACCAACATTCAAACATATCCTAGTATCGCATCACTCTTGTACACTTGGAACTGGAGCTCATACTTGAACGCTTGCGGTGGAATTATTCTCAACAATAGATCTATCCTAACAGCTGCTCAATGCCCTCGGTAAATATTATAAATAGGATTAACTAAGAATATCTTAAATTTAAGAATCGTAACAGTGCGCTTTTTATCCAAGATCCCATCTACACATTTGTTACAAAATAGATAAGACCAAACATGGTTTATGAAGTTCGCAAATATTTATTCTAATATTATCAAGAAAAGTCTAACTTTAAAAACTGCCACTAATGGCTTCATGTCATTTCATTTTACAGGAATGACCCAGCTAACAGATGGCGTGTGCGTGTTGGCTCGAGCAATGCTAACACTGGCGGTACAGTCCATCTCCTCAGCTCCATGATCGTGCACCCCAACTTCGATCTAGATTCTTTGGTCAACGACATCGCTATTATGCGTACTTCCAACTCCATATCCTACAACAATGCTGTCCGCCCGGCTAGCATTGCTGGCTCCAACTATAACATTGCTGACAATACGGGTCTGACCGCCGCTGGCTGGGGACACAATTTGGTAAATAATAGTTTACTTCACATTGTTCAATCACATAGAACCTAATTAAGGCGTATGTAAACCTTAATTCATCGTTTTTTTTATATTTTTGTGACAAAAAAGGACAATAAGACTAGTCGAAACGATCAACGAGATAATGATCGACATACAACCATATATCAGCGCCAGCATCTTTGATAGTCACGATATGTTTATTTTCAGTTCGGCCAACCCTCCGAGCAGCTCCG
Organism: Trichoplusia ni; assembly: GCF_003590095.1. Lineage (NCBI taxonomy): Eukaryota > Metazoa > Arthropoda > Insecta > Lepidoptera > Noctuidae > Trichoplusia > Trichoplusia ni. The sequence continues at coordinate 8,198,608 of NC_039493.1, read as the reverse complement.
CCACGTCCACTACCAGGCCATCAATCAGGCAACGTGTAGGAACCGTTACGCTGCCCGCGGTATCTCCATCACCGACAACATGTTCTGCACTGGTATCCTCAACGTTGGAGGTCGCGACACCTGCAGAGGCGACTACGGCGGCCCCGTCTACCACAACAACGTTGTCGTCGGTGTCATCTCCTTCACAGTGGAATGTGGTTCAGCTCACTTCCCTAGTGTCAACTCACGCGTCTCTCGTTACACATCTTGGATCCAAAACAATGCTTAATAAAGAAATGTTACGTAATGTAATTTTATGACTTTATTTCATTTTTACCCATACAGTCTCATTTTACAGTTCAGCAATAAATGTAAGGCGTAGTTCAGAAAAAAATAATCGCTTTGAATTTAATAAACTAGAAAGATGAGGAAAACAATACTTTTTGATATCATCTAGCCCTAAGATGCAATTATGGAAACAGCCCTGGTCCTATACCTAATAGATTTAAATAGTATATAATTAGATATCGTCAGAAAAAGTATAGCACTTGTCATAATATGTCAACTTTTTACCAAAAATGTTGAGTTTAGCAGACTAGATGCAACTAAAGATCAGTGTTTTACAGGAGAACAGCTAATCTGCCCTCTTCAACCCTGTTAACTGAGCAACATGACGGTACCCCATAGCAAGTCAGGTAGTCAGACTTTCTAGTTCTTAACTGCCAGTGACGATTGCCAAAAATACGTAAATAATAGCCGGAACCCACAATTTAACGTGCCCGCCGAAACACGGATGGGAACTCTACCTTTTCCTACACTCTAAAATATACGTAAAAGATAAATTGACATAATATATAAGATGCCAGCCACCAGCTTTAATGATGTTTTTGCATACACATAGTGAAAGCGTCTCAAAAATAGACCTTACTTGCATAATACGTATTCATCCCGCCTAAGATAGACAGACAGAGACTTAAAATAGAGGCATGAGCGCCGCCGCGTTGGCCGCTTTCAGTTAGCATGCAGGGGAAGCGGGCTCTGTATGTGCTATTGGTATATTTTGCAGGCCGATATATCGAATCGCACAACAACTCCGAGTGCCACTACGTAACAACTCCACTTTGGATTTAATGTAAAATTAAAGCCCATTAGTTATGTGGAGCTGACTCAGATACGCAAGAGCAACAATCCTGCTTGGAGTGTCATGTCCGTTAAATTTGAATCCAGAGATCATAATATTTGAATGAGTGTGTACTCTAAATGGTCTGTCAGAGACCTAACTATTTTAAACGCTGCATAGTGATGGTGGCACAAATATAAAACTTTGTTTTTTTTTTAAATTTCTAAAATCACCGTAATCCATTACTAGTAGCAGATTATAGGTACAATCATCGATACTTAACTATTTAAAATGTAATAGATAAACATAAATAAAAATGCTAATGCCTTAAGTAGTAAAATATTTTTTTCATCATCGTTAATAAAATCATTGCCATCGAAGCATTAGACTTTAAAATCCGAGGACATTGCCTAAATCCGCAGCGTAACTTCTTATGATCATAATCATATATGACGTGATTTGGTATGAATTGCAAAAATGTTTAATCGTCTCAAGATTAATCTATTAATATGCTTTTAATTGCTGCACAATTACGTAATTAAGTACAGTAATTTGGGTTAAATAATAACTTTCTCAATTTATTTGGCTTAATTTATGTGGGAATTACCGCTTTTCTTTGAATAGGTACGTTTTTCGATTATATACTCGTATGATGTCTATCCCGTATTAGAGCAGTGACTAAACTGGGCTTTTAAAACCCAACTGTCATTGTGGAAGAAATACGGTTCACTATAATAGACATGATGACAATTTTTCAGAAACTGTTCTATAATATTTGGAAATATATATTATTTTTGGTTCATAAACTTAAAATTTGCGCCAAAACGCGTCAAGGTGTCATGGCGTCGCTTGCTTACGTCACTTTAGAGTACAAGGAACATTCGGTATATGTAAACATTATCTAATTCATATTTAATTTGGACATTTTACTAGTTTTTACATTAAAAAGATGACTTCGACAGCATATAGATGGTGTTCCGTCCCTCTCTGTACTAATACGTCCATAAAAACTCCTGAGAAGTTATTTGTTTTCGTTTCTTTCGATAAGAAATTAAGAAATAAGTGGCTTGAACTTGCAAGACGTGATTCGGAAGGAATATTACCCACTACACAGCTTTATTTTTGTGAAGATCACTTTGATGTAAATATTTCCTTTTTTATTTTGTAGAATTTTGTTGCTAAATTCATTATAAGCTAATTTTATGGGAATAAGTAAACATTGATATACAAACTTTTTGGAGGTAATATTGAATATTATACTGAAATAGTTACAATAGCTATGCCTTCAACGGATTATTTTTATGGTTTAAATAATTAATTAACTGTTTAATACACAATACTTACATGGAAGTTTTAACATTTCTAAATTCTGCTGAACAGAAGTCTTTGTTTGATGCCAGAAACGTTCCTAGCATTATCAAGTCGATTCTAGGTTAATTTGCGCTGGGAGCCTTTGTAAATCCTTGTTCCATGACTCAATTTAGCGTAATCAATTTACACAAATGAAACTGAAGTTAATAAAAAAATAAATAACGGCGTAATTAATTAAAAAAGCGAGCGAGTGTGTATTATCTTAAGTAATTCAAATGTAAAAAAAGAGAAAGAACTCTAACGTGACGTCATGCGCTCTGATTGACGTTCAACATTTCATGGCGGGTTGCCTTATTTAGCGATTTTATTTTATCGATTCTTATATTCATCTTGCTTTTAATTATGAAAAGAATCAGAGTTTTAGAATTAGGAATTTTGTAATAATATACACACAAATTATTTCAATGAAATTTACTTGTTGTCATCATGCCAATTTGCGTAGCTGTATCGGTCTTCCACAAAGGCTACTGTCCTAAGATACCACACTAAAGCCACGGTTTTTGATCCTTAAATACGACTAAAATGAATTAGACGACTATTCAAATTAATCCAACTACTATCTACTTCTAGCAATCAATCAATATTTCGAATCAACATTATTTCATAATATAAAGCCTATTTACGCAAGAAGGATTTATTACTTACTTATGGTAATCCGATTTACATTTGAAGGGAACCTTAAATATTATCAAATCGCTAATCAATAAGACCGGGACTGATAAAAATAGTACTTTTCATTTAGCCAATTGATATAAATAAAACCACATTAGCTCATTCCTACATTTGTCAGTGAGGCGATCAAAATGCAAGTCATCGCTTTGGTCGTACTTTTGGCTGCGGCTGTTTCAGGTATAGACAATGTCATTGCTTTCTCCTTTATATTTTCGAATGCATAAATACTCAGCTAGCGTTCATTAAGTATTGGGTTAAAAATGAACCGGAATTGTATCCTTTTATATTCTCATTGCAGCCGTTCCGGCAAACCCCCAAAGGATTTTGGGAGGTTCGATCACCAGCATCGAAACCTACCCTGACATGGCCGCACTGCTTTTCACATGGAACTGGAGTCACTACAATCAAAACTGCGGAAGTGTAATCCTGAACCAAAGATCAGTCCTTACCGCTGCACATTGCCCAGGGTAAGTTTTTCCTTTCATATGATTTAGAGCCAATTTTTCAATCGTCAGATAACTTTTATCTGAGGAATAAATATGGCCGTTTGACATATTTTCTATGCAAAAGCTGTCAAAACGACAAACATATTCGTCGAATAAAATTTATATGGCGATTGAAAAATCGGGCCTTTAATGTTATTGTACACATTTGACAGTCTGCTTTTTTATGCGCTTGACAATAAAGCTTAAAAATGAATTGTTACCAATTTTTGAGCACTTATGTTTTGAAAAAGAACGTTTATAAATATTTTACTAATGTGTATTCCATATAAAGTTGCTTTTTTTCCTGTTTAGTGATGACCCACCAACAAGATGGCGTTTCCGCGTGGGTTCCACTTGGGGTAATAACGGTGGAGTCGTTCACCACGTGACGACCATTTTTGTCCACCCTAACTTCAACCGCCTCACTTTAAATTCAGACATCGCAGTTATGCGCACAGGATCTACCATTGCGTTCACTAACTCGGTTGCCCAAACATCTATTGCTGGAACGAACTACAATCTTGCAGATAATCAAAATGTCATGGTCGTTGGATGGGGAGCATTATCAGTAAGTTTGTTTTTAGATTAAATGCACTCTCCTGTCAATTTCTCATTGAAGGGAGAGTAGAAAGTTCTATACACAAATAATAACTCAAATAACAACTCAACATCGATGTTTTTTTCTAAGATGCTATTTGAGTACATTATATTTAGTGACTGACTTTTTCGATAGTTCATTAACAGCCATTTCTTTTACAGCAAGGAGGATCCATGTCGCCACAGCTGCGCCATATACAGTTACGTTCTGTCAACCAACAAGAGTGCATCAACCGTTTCTCTGACCGTAACTCAGTGATCAATGAAAACAACTTGTGTACTGCCATCCTCGACCAGGGTGGTTTAGGCCAGTGCTCCGGTGACTCCGGTGGTCCCGTCTACCACAACGGTGTTGTCGTCGGTCTGACCTCATTCGTTGTCAGTTGCGGTAACAACTTCTATCCCAGTGTCAACACTCGCGTCTCTCGCTTTACTCCTTGGGTCCTATCGGTTGCATAAATGAGATGCATATATTATTGTTAATGCGTCAATTGTATAATTTGTCAAATGAGATCTTTTATTATATTATTATTATTTATCACATTTGTTTTTATCTTATTTTCTGAACCTGAAAAGAGTGGAAGAAATAACCAGAAATAAAGTTTGAATACAAAGTTCAGTCAAATATGACTCAGATTCACGACAATAGCTAGTACTAGCTACCACATCGCTATCACATTTCATGAGATGCACTTGGTGACGGACGTATGGATAGACAGTGGAGCCTCAATAATAGGGTTCCGTTTTAGCCTTTGGGTACGGAACGGTAAAAATAACATGTTTTCCATCTAGTTAAGAAATTGGCTTGTTGAATTAACTTTGCAGCATGCTGCGTACATCATATCAAAAGTTTGTTAATACTTAAGGAAAATTGCGTTTCGTAGCATAATTAAAAGCTGATGTGTTATTAATACTTATTACATTTTTGTTAATACTTGATAACGGGTTGTCAAATATTATCCAGCTACCTGTTTTTGTTTTATCTGTTGTTTATGTGATAAGTTATAAGATATAAATGTCAATATTTTTTTACGAAATTATTAATATCTGTGGATGATAGATTCACTGAAACAATTTGGCTAATCGCAGTCCTGGACCTTTTTTCTGTACTAATGTATAATGCACCGTTTATCATACGCAAAATAAAACTCAATGTCTATGGAAATATATGTAGTGTACAAACGAACTACATTAACGAAAGGTAATCCCATGGGTCTTGGCCCTTGGTCAAAGGCTGTGATCATTTGGGTGGTATAGATCACAATCACTTTTATACAAATTATGCAGGGAGACAAAAGGCAGTCCTATTGAGGTTTCAATTACTATTTTTTTTAAACGACTCCCGCACTATGGCATTTAATCCTTATGTCGCGGGGGGTTTCAGAAACATACAATTCACATGCACAAAGACACCGAGACTTGGAACAAGCATTCGTGGACCACACAAACGCTTATCCTACGCGGGGATCGAACCCGCGACACGTCGCGCACATTGAGTTTGCTGACCTCAACCACTCGGCTATCCTACAACGATGCTACTGTTACGGCGACCGGTCGCCGTGCGTCGTGCGTGGCATCATCGTCACACTGTCATGAAAATAATAGCCGTCGACAAAAGTATATTAAGCCACCTACATCGTTGTAAAAAGCTAGAATATTTTTGTAAGAGCGTGCTGCAATCGCATCAGTTTAATAAAATAATTGGAGGTTGCAATTGAACCTTTTGCTTTTTGTTTCAATCCAAACGATTTCACGACTAATTAATCGTTTATACGTTATAATGATAATAAAAAAACGTCTGGCCGGGAAATTTCAATCGCATAATCCGTTGATAAAGAGTATTTTCAACAGAGGTTCTGATATAAATACAATCACTTTGGGTTGTTATTTACATTTGTTAGTAGAGAATCATCAATATGCGGGTCATCGTTTTGTTAACGCTCATCATCGCAGCTGTTTCAGGTGAGTCACATAATTTGACGTGACGTCGACGACGCTCATTTTTTTAAATTAAAATGTAGTTCTAGCAGTTGCATGTGGTATTAATTCTTGTGTGGCTGTAATGGCTCAAACACAGTCAATCTATTTCATTTCGAATAAAATTACTAAAATTGGATGAATATTAACTGATTTTCATTGAGGGAAAAACAATTTGAATTGCTTCTAACACATTAGCAAAAAGATATAAAAAATTGTATGCGATGTTATATTGATGATTCTTTTCTAATCCTTCATAATAGCTGTTCCTCTGAGCGAGAGGATTGTTGGTGGATCAGTGACGAACATCGAGACATATCCCACAATAGCCGCTCTGTTATTCACGTGGAACTGGAGTAACTACGCACAGAGTTGCGGTGGTATCATCCTCAACAACAGATCCGTCCTTACAGCTGCTCACTGTCCTCAGTAAGAACTATTTTTCTATTTTCATGACATGACGTTATTTCCTGACTTTTTTGTAATAAAACGATTTTCATAAAGAAGCTGCTCGTTATAAAAACAATGTAAATATTTGAAAGTTTTGCGTACTTTTATCCTCATAAATATAAGATCTTGAAAAAGTATCTTGGTAATAACATTAACCTAGTTTTGATTTTTGGTGGGCCCCGACATTTTTTTATTTATTCTTCATTAATATCTACTTTTATAGCGATTGGTGAAATTAACGTTTAATTTATTTTTCTTTTAGCCAAGACCCCCCGAACAGATGGCGATTCCGTGTCGGATCAACTTGGGCCAACAATGGTGGCATTGTTCACCACATCAATCAAATCATCATTCACCCGCAATTCGTCCGAGCTACCTTCGAATCTGACATCGCCGTTTTGCGCTCCGCCACAAACATTGTTTTCAACAATGCTGTAGCTCCTGCCTCTATCGCCGGATCGAACTACAACCTGCGAGATAATCAGGTTGTTTGGGCCGCAGGATGGGGTTCCACAGCCGTAAGTTTTTGACACAATAAAAAAAACAGTAAAGAAATAAGACCAACCCTATAATTAAAGTTTGACTGAATGATTGCATTTAGAAGATTTATGAAAGCAAGCAGTCATCTTCTTCATTGTTTCAACCAACCACGACGTTACTTTACAACCACTCATAGTTTAAGCATCAGGTTAAGGCATCAGAAGCGACTTTTTTAGGATATTATTAAAAACACAAAATATGTAAAAAAATAGATTTCAAGGTTTCAAATCGATTTTTTTTCTACAGTTCGGTGGTTCAAACTCGCCGCAGCTTCGTCACGTCCAGATTTGGACAATTAACCAAGCAGTTTGCAGACAACGTTACTCGAGCCGTGATACCACCATCTCTGACAACATGTTGTGTGCCGGCTGGCTCGACGTCGGCGGTCGCGACCAATGCGGTGGAGACTCCGGTGGCCCTCTCTACCACAACGGAATTGTTGTTGGTATAACCTCTTTCGGACATCAATGCGCCCTGGCTAACTACCCCGGCATTAACGTTCGCGTCACCAGATTTACTTCTTGGATCCAAGCCAATGCCTAGAATATTTTTAACTAATTTCAGAAAGCAACCGTCCCTCAGCAGTATAGACTTAATAAATGTACATATTTTTTAAGAATCATTTTTTTTTCATTTAAAGACTCACCATTATGTTAGAGATAAATTAAATTCACTACCTTATACAAATTAAATATAAATATTCATCTTATTGACGAGTCTTACTCAAACAGTTTACTTACGAGCTGAGGGCAAGTCGGATAATACACACTAAAGTTTCTGATTGAATGCTCTAATTAGGAGTAAGCTTTGATAACAACGCATTAAAATATGAACATTAAAACTTTAATACCGTCCACTATATAATTGAACACGCAAAATACAAATGAAAATATCCTGTATTTTTTTTATAAAGAATAGAAAATACCTAAAAGAGTTTATAATAAGTATCTAAATCCTTGTATTTTTTGGGATGAGGTCGTAATCTGCAGCATCAGTATTCTGTGAGCTTCGCCTTCGGTTTTGCATCATTAGTCGAGAGACAACGCTCCTGTATTTGCAATTCGATTTCGGAAGCTGCCATCTTGTTTGAAATTTGTGAGTGTTGTGGGAATATTGTAACGTTTCACAAGTAAAAGCTAAAATTCTTTGAGATATAAAATGTGTAGAACAATTCGAAGACTTGAATTTGCGTGTGTTATTATTTGCATGAAACATTTTCCATACATAGCATATACCATCCATTTATAGGGACATTGTGTATCTAGCTTTCATTCATCACTGGAACTCATAAGTTAAGCGGGTTTAAGTACCTATATATAACAGGGTGTGGAACAGGCAATCTTTTGACATTACTATAATTACGGACCTTCGCTTTGCTGATGACATAGTGATATTCACCGAATCACATTAAGAACTTGAGAGTATGCTCCAAGACCTGAGCACGGCAAGTTTTGAGGTTGGGCTTACAATAAACAGATCCAAAACTCAACAGATGACCAATAGCACAAAACGTAGGGTCGTGGTAGACGGACAGGATTTGCAGTATGTTGATGAATACGTATATTTGGGCCAGATTATTTCATTTGAGAACCGCCAGGAAAAAGAAGTAGAGAACAGGATACAGAAAGCATGGAAGAGTTTCTGGGCCCTTAAGGAACACCTGAAAGGCAGTTTACCAATTACTCTAAAAAGGAAGCTCATCGACAGGTGCGTCCTGCCCGTCCTAAACTACTGTGCTCAAAGTTGGTCACTTACTGAACACAAGTCCAAACTCAAAATTTGCCAACGCGCGATAGAGCGCAGCATACTTGGTGTCAAACTAACGGACCGCGTAAGAAACACCACACTGCGCTCCATAACGCAAGTAACAGATGTCGGGGAAAAAACAGCCAGGCTAAAGTGGGAGTGGGCTGGTCACGTCGCGCGAATGCAGCCTGACCGTTGGGCAAAAATCGTTACACACTGGACGCCGGAGGAAGGACATCGTCGACGAGGTCGTCCGCGACGATTGTGGTGTGACGATCTAGTCAAATACGCGGAGCGCACGTGGCCGGAACTTGCACAGAATAGAGAGGTGTGGAAGAGAAAGGGGAGGCCTTTGCCCAGAAGTGGGATCTAAAGCAAGCTATATAAAAAAAAAATAGTCAGCGTGGGACAGTAGTCACTATAGTCACTCACACTTTCCAACATAAACATCGCTAGTGATTCATAATAATTATCTGGGTAATAACGTAGTCAGGTATCTAATCTAGTATTATTCAATTTATAAGGTAAATCATATTCATGATCCTGATAGATTTTCTTTTCAAAACGACCCAAAATAATTACACCGTAGCTGAAGCCTAACCTATTGTGACTTTTGGTCGGGAATCAACCTTTGTATGCTTTTATTTTTATCAATTATACCTGAAATGCAGTTTAGATCAGATGCACTTGACACAAATATGAGAAGACACAAGTTATTTTTGGTAGTGACCAAAGTTCGTCTTTCTGAAGGATAATTTTCCAGCACAAACAATTAATTTGCTCTCTAAATCGACTGTTCACTTATTGTATATTAAAACCATAATATTTAAAGATTTTATTCTAGGGAAAATATCCCCACAGGTGCAGTATGTACAATTACGTTCTGTCTCAGCAAAATCCAGGATATCAAATAAAAAAAACCTCTTGAAATCGTCACTGTGTGAGTAAGCGTGGTCACAAGATATAAATTATTCTTATCTGTATCATTAATGACTTAAGATCAATCATTATAATCTGTTATTAAAACATTTGAAGGGAAGTAGTACTTCTTAAGAAGTTATATCAATTTAATAACAATATGTTTTTTCTATAACCGATAGTTGATTTTGCTGCACGGCATAAAAGCTGACTTAAAAATATAAAATTTATTGCGTTTGGAGAGCCGTCAAGAACACTAGAGACTGGCTGGCCGACGGTTTCTACCTGTACTACGATATCTTACAGCAGTACTATTGCTGATGTGGGACTGAGGTGGCGCACTCCTATGCATATATCGGCGTCTTGCTTCCACAATAACAGCAGTCCTAGTTTAAGAGCGGGTAGTATGGTCGCCTTTCGATTTATATTACAAGCCTAGAACGCCAGGTCCATCGGGTCCGCCGGGTCAAATATATTGTAAGTAAGTTATTCCTATGCTGATCGGGTTTGAAGGAAACTCTTGGTGCAGCATTCCGAGGCTTTGAGGTTACTGTGATGTTAGTATTAAGGTGTTTTCACGAAGCTGTGGATAAAATTCTTTTGTAATTGTACGACGTCTGTAGAATGGCTTTTTGAGTGTGTGTGTGTGCAATTTATGGCTCATAATTCATGAAATTTTAAAGCAGCAGCTTCATAGTTAAATTTGGTGAAATCTTAATACATTTTCCCGGCAGATAAGCGTCATATTCTTGTGAATAATAAAATCCCGATATAAATTAAAATGTTATGAGACACCTCAATCTCATTATTGTTTTTGGAGTCTAACTTCCTTGTAGATCATAACAAAATCACATAAATTTGTTATTGTAGTACCAGCCAATTAGTCAAAATTAAAAGTAAACAGACATAAATAATATTCCGCAGCCATTATATCGAGAGGGTATTGATCACAGCGGCACAGATAAGTTAGAACGGAACCAAAGTAATTGTGGATAGTTGGAAACAGCCATCCGGTTGATTGCTAACTGTGGCAACTCCGGACGATAACTGGCCTTGTTAGGAGCTAGTTATTTCACGCTCCCTCAGTTCAAAATAAGTCAAATTGAAGTCTGAAAAATATTTTTTATCAACTTTGTGTTGAACCATTTTTTTTATTTATTTAAAACCTTTTTTTTAGTTAATCAGTAGATGGTTAAATAGTATGAAATTATCTTTAAAGATCTCATTCTCAGAGTCCGATAAGAGAATATATTCAAGAAGTTCCGTAGTATGTAAAGCTCGTAGCCTTTGTCTACGTTGCTACGAGAAATGTTCTTGCTAAGTACTAAGGTTTCGTAAGTTGGATTCATACAAGATTTTTAGGTAAAAATCAACATTTCGATCAATAGTGTTAATGGGATGGCTAATTGAATGACATAAATGGCGCATTATGACACCGCTGCACGCGAAAATAACATCAGTAAAGCTATAAAGCTAGTTAAAATAGATGGGTAATTTATCAAGTATATTGGTCTAATAATTTATGCACTGTTCCTACATATTTAAAAGTACTTATACTGGCTTACCTTAAAATACACATAATCACTTAATCATCATTGTTAGACTTTATAGTGTTTTTGACAGATACTTGTGTTTTATTATTAAAAAAAAAACTTTCTTTCTCGAAATGCAAAAAAAAAAGGCTTTATAGTAAATACTTCCGATTGCATTTTGAAATACATATAGGTAAACCCGTTATTTAAGCTGAGTGAAACCCGTCATCACATACCTGAAACAAAAGAAAAAAAACATTTAAATACAAAGGCTTACTGTGTTAAACTTGGCAACTAATATTATGACTACGATTCGCTTAGTACGATACATCTGACTTTCCGCAATCTGCATGAGGACATAAAATATGAAAAGTTTGACAGTAATTAGCTTCAAGCTGAAACATGAGGCTTAGACAATGTTAAATCACAACACAATAGAAAACGAAGAATAAATTTCAAATGTATTGGTCAGACATTTTTAGACATGTATCGTATCTTTAAGTGATCAGTTTAGAGAGCCTACCAATACGTCTTAAAGTATTATTTATATGGGTATAGGAGAAAGATGCCGCTCTACACCGCGTATTGTACTATAATGCTTGCACAGCCATAATAATGTTTACTAATATCATAAATGTGAAAGTGTGGATGTTTGGATGTTTGTTACTCAAGCACGCAAAAACGGCTGAACGGATTTGGATCAAATTTGGCATGCATATAGGCATTGAAAAGGCCATTTCCATTGGCATGGAAAAGAACATAGGCTACCTTTTATCCCCATTTTTGAAATAATTCCCGAGGGAAAATTTAAAAGGTGTGTAAAAGCTATAAGATCACTAAGGGGATGTATTCCCATGGAAACGGGGACCACCGAACGTTGTAAACTGAAGTCCACGCAGACGGAGTCGCGGGCATCAGCTAGTAGATAATATTTTCAAATGCGGTGCCAGAACAGTCAGTCAGCGTACGAAGAACTTGTTCGCAGACCCCGTAATAAGTAGTTGTTATCTGTTCCACCCACAAACATCGGCTGTCAATTCGTTTACTCTAAGTGAAAATATCAAGGGCGAAACGATAATAATACCACAAATCAATGTGACACGCACACGGCAATGTCAATTCTGTTTCAAGGCTCGTTCAGTGATGTTTGTTCAATGTTATGATTGTCTAGCTGTTATTATGATAACTACATATATCGTCAGTGGTTATAGTAATGGGAATGTTTACGTGAAATTGCTATCGATTTTTCTCGCAGAAAAATGATCTGCCATTAAGATGTATTTATTGTTTCTGTATTATTGCTATTGAGATTAACCTGCTAATGGCATGTCGTTCTAATAGCCTCTTTTTTGTTAGACGAGGGAATCTTTATAGACAACCGACTCCTTGGGGGAGGAAAGCAGACTCTAAGACCGTACGCGTTGAATTGTCAGTGGTCCTTTTTCATGAATTCTTCATGCAAAACATTATCAGAATAATCTAATAGCCTGATATTTTATTTATTCAGTTATTACAGGTACACGTTATTCTTATGACATAGTACAGTGTCTCACAAAACAGTACACACTGTTTGTCTGCGAGATCAAAAAATAATATAAGTGTTAAGGAGTTTTACATCACATCACTAGCTACTCCACATAAAATTTCAAATCATTCCGTAGCCAAAGTCTAAAAATGGAACCAGATTACCGAGGGTCCACCGTGTGTTCGTCCTGCACCATATTTTATCTCATGAATCGTTTTATCTAAACAGTCTAGAGTTTACATTATGAAAAATACCTTGCCGTAAGATCGAGGATAAGCAACGATAGTTACGGTCATAAATTTGTTGAAAGCTTATTCGCCTATCGTAGATAATACATAAGATCTTAATAGACATAATGACTAATTACCATGTTATCATGATACATTGATAACTTTTGACGCAACTTCACTACGCGAGGAAAAACACGTTCTCATGTTTTCAAAATAGTAAATCCGGTCAAGTGCGAGCCAGTGTCGCAACATTAAGGGTTCCTCGCAATTTGACTAAAATCCCTCAAATTGATTTGTTTTTTTTTAGCTCACCAACTTTGCCCGAGTCAAGATACTACATCTTTACAATTTCAACTGTAAAAATATCACGGCTCATGGGATAAAACGAGGCTGACAGACAGCGGACCATCAGTAATAGCGTTGCGTTTAACATTTGAGTACAGAACCTTAAAAATAAAACACAAAAGTTTTGGGTTTTATCATATTCTTAGTAATAATTATAATTATTTCTTTGATACCGGACATCAAGGAATCTCGAACATTAATAAAATTATCGATGGATTATTACTTACGTAGTCTTTTATTGTTCTTAATTCTTATTTAATCTAGTCGGAAGTCAACCGTGAAGATACTTATAATTGTTATCAGCGGTTGAGACCACTAAAGCCATTGATCATACGAATCTCACAAATCTTGACAGGTTGAGCGCGATACTGGGAATTATTACTTGTTGAGGGACGCAAAGAAGTGTTTTTAATGATGGGCGATGTTTTTACATAGGAAAAGGATAATTTAAAACTGCTTAACTGTTGCTGAAGCAGATATAGAGAGTTTGAAAATTTATGTAATACTAGCGGCAGCTTACCTGCGCGAAATATACATGTAAAGAATAATATTCTTTTTTTTAAGCTGATTAAGCCCTATGGTACTTCTAATCGATCGCTAAGTATTTAAAGCGTGAAAGCGAAACAAAAAACTTTTATTCATGTATTAATATAATCAAAAACTAGTAAGATAGACACTACCGTTCGATATTTTTGCAAATCCTAGCAAATGCAAACTTGTTAATTTACGACTACTGCCTTCATAGCACTTGTTTTCAATAATAGCGCTAAGTCAAAAACCTTTCATATTTAAACCTATAGGTTTGTATTGCGCGATCGAATCGATAAAACCATGACACTGTGTACGCAGTCCTCATAACTTATGATAAGCAACCTTAAACTAGTACTATAAACGGAGCGTCAGCATACATGAACCGAGACAAGTTCAAGTAGAAAAATCGATCCAGGTGTTCGGCTGTTTCCGTCACCGGTCGGCAGCCTTCGCCGCCTGACATTGGCATTCGTTAGCAACAACTTCTACTGAAACAAGTTAAATAATTCATCGCATAAATACTACTTATCATCAAACTGTAATTCAGAGTTACTGAAGTAGGGAATTTACCTCTTCAACAATCACTTTTGTGTTATCTGTCGGTAGCAGGAATGGTTTACAAATTGCTATACTTTGTCTGTTTCAGAGGGTTGGAAAAATGTACTGATGTAATGAGGTTTGCTTGAAGAGCAAACTAAGCACTTGTCTTGTTAATGTGTTCTGTAGTCGAAAATAATACGCAGACTATGTGTGACGTTGAAGATAGGTTTATAGACAGACGTTACTACATATTTTATATATTATTATTTGGCTGACGATAAAGACAGATAATATAAGTAAACAATTCCTTCTACGTAATACTGGACTATCAACATTGCGGTACGGAAAAGTAAATATCATAATGTTACGAAATTATAGGTTTTTTTAATCTTTTATCATTTTATCGATAAATGGTAATTGATGTTTTGATAACATTTATTTTGTTTTATCTACTATCAAAAATTCTGTTTGAGAAAAAAGATTAGAAAGAGATTATTATGATAACAAATCGTAATACCTGACACTAGTTTTTTAATTTCTCGCTGTTAGGCAAAAATAATATAATTTTAAAGGGATGGAGTAAAAAAATATGCAGTCTAAAAAGCTGGATAAATAAAAAAAAACTAGTAATTATGACTCTTTTCTATTATTAAAGTTATTTTCAGAAGAAATACCTTTGGCTTGCCCTTGGAATGCCACTAAAGTGTCGATACAACAAGGTCCGTACACAAATCCATAATTACATTACCATCTATCAATAGACGAAGAAATTAAATAAAAAACTGTAATTATTTATTAATAGCTTTCGAGTTAAAATCATAAAGATTTTACCTATATAGGGCAAATTGACAATATCTGTTTAATAGTTCTTTTATTTGAACATCGAATTTGATTTATTTCGAAGAAAGTCAATAATTTTCTTTATGTCAATTTTTATCAAATTCCTAGATATTAAAGATTATTCTCGTAGACACTAAAAGTTCTAATTTTTGAGGAAAAATCGAAAGTGTGCTATCAAATTTCCTTTGGTTACTTATTCGGTAACAAAATATTCAATTTAATTAGTATCTTATACAGGTATCTATCGATCCTTAATCTTGGAAAGCTTTATTACTTTTTTGTCTCAAAAAAAAAACTGTCAGCTCAGCGAATTGGCGGCTGAGAGGAACTCGTCTCTATTTCAAGAACAGGAAGTTCTCTAGGAAGAAACAAGATTACCACACTAGCTTACAACACAATGCCCCGCTCCGAAGTAAAATATCTCCAATACATTTCCCCAGCGCTAGTTTCAGCACATTGTTGCACCAATAACAGTGGAAATGCTAGCAAATTGGGTTTTACTCAGACTCCCCAAATACACTAGGTATATATTTGAGTTCTGCTGTATTGATATAAGTAGTAAGTAGGAAGTGATGTGTCGATTTGTTATCACTTGTATGTATTTGTATTTATTATGTGTCTTGTACACTAAGCTGTTTTATCAACTTACAGGAAGTTGACAGCTTTGTGGATTATTATAAAATTTTATGAGATTATAAGATAACTTTTTAAATCGGAAGCTATATTTAAAGCTGATTTTAAATGTATTTTATATCTATAGCAATATACTCTTATTTGTATTTTTTATCGCCCTCGACTCGAAATGTGATGTTAAACGCTTAATAACTGACTTTAGAATAAGAATAGTCAATGCAAAATACGATAGCAAAGAAAAGCCTCGTTCACACATAAAAAATAGCTTTTGCACTATATTCAGATAACCAATCAAACCATTATCTTATCGCGTAAAGACCATTACTGCACTCAAATCTTTATTTTTAATTAGTTGCCAAGTGCACCCTGTAAGAATTGTCGTTGCTACATCGATCTTAATACTCTTGATTGAAATCCGGCAAACAATTATGATTCTTAATTGCAAACAAATAAAGCTCGATTTAATTTACTTGTAATTTGCCAGTCCTTCTTATGTAGGTACAAAAGGCTGATCAGCAAGTCGAGTATGGACTTTAGAGTCGAGGTATTTATAATTCATCATTATGATTACATTTCTCAAAGATAAACTAATAATTGGTTTCAGCAGGTATTTAACGATAAGATCGTTTATTAAATTGATTATGTAATAAACTTACTATGAAATAGCAGTTATAATTTCAGTCATGTTCTGAATAATCAAAACGTGACAATTAATAATCTATACTCTATACTAATCTATATTAATATATAAAGCTGAAGAGTTTGTTTGTTTGTTTGAACGCGATAATCTCAGGAACTACTGGTCCAAATAGAAAAAATATTTCTGTGTTGAAAAGACCATTAATCGAGGAAGGCTTTAGGCTATAAAACATCACGCTGCGACTAATAGGAGCGAAGATACAATAATGGAAAATGTAAAAAAAACAGGGCAAGTATAAATCATAACTTATATCTTCTACCCACGGGGAGGAAGTCACGGGCAACAGCTAGTTGTTAATAATTATATAACAGGTGTGCTTTTGAGGTAGTCGTATCTTAAAGCCAAAGATTGTCCCTAGAAATTTACAACAAGATGTCATTGCTTTGATTTTGTTTCAATGTTTTAAAAGTATGCCTGATGTAGGGTCAGTGGCAAAGATTACTGTTTTGCCTTTTAATTTGCTTCAAAAACATAATAATGTTAACAATATCCTAATAGTTTTTATTTTCGTAAAAATGACTTAAACCGCAAGTGAAGACTTACGTGTGTACAATCAAATGAAATAGTTATATGTACTACTACTTCACATATCTATAAAACTAGTTTCACGAAGCTGAAACGACGAAAAATGCACTCAAAACTGATTAACAATAAATAAGAAACAGTCGAGTATTACTTGCAGCGGAGTCATTAAGTTGTGCTTTGTTCCACAGTCGTGAACGAGACTACATTCCCAGTTTCAAACTGCAATTTACTACGCTCTCCTTGTGACGTAGTTTCATGGTGACAAGGCATGTGCTAACGACTATTCCTACATTACGAAACAGAGTAATTCTGTTTGAGAACCTTGTTGGTTTGTTTTAAGCGTATTTATTAATGAGGTTGAGAAACTCATTTAGTTGTTGGAACAAATTCGCTTAAGAGATAGGGAAGGTATCAAAGAGTTTATGGAGAGAAAAACCACTTTCCACATCTTAAATGTGTTAAGTTTTTCAACCAATAAAAAAAAAAAACCTGTAGCGCTTACGAATTGAATTGTTATGTTGCTAGTGTTTTGCTTGTTTATAAAGATTTCCAAAAACAATTACTTAAATTAATAATAACTTAACTAAAATTTGAGGATAATATATTTCTTATGCGAACCGATGCCGCAACATATTGCACACATTTATCCTTGTGACAAACTTAGAACCACTTAGAACTAAACATCCTTAAAAATTATTCCTTGATTGGTTACTTTATGTATCAGTGGTAAAACTCAATTAATCAATTATATCTATCATCTAATTAAATGTAGATTTTAAGAAAAAACCCTATAAATTTATCATAGTTTTTATCAAAATTGTAATTACGTCTACAGACGATTAGAAGATAATATATTATGCGATAGCACCCGCTGAAGATATGACATACAACCTCGTAGCTCATACAATAATTGTTATTATTTCGTCACCACTACGCGTCATATTATAACAATTTTTTAAACTTAATTGGCTCGTTTATCTCTTTTTACCATAAACTTTTCAAGAAATTAATCTCTAACCTTATTAGTTCAATCATTGTGCACTTGCACTTTAAATGTTCATAATTTTGAAATAATATTTTGGGTACTTTTAGTCGACTCTATACTTCTTACCTTATATTAGTGATAAAGTATAACCATTTTAGGTACAATATTCTTCAAGTTTGGCTAAGGTCTATTTGTAGTTTTGAAATAACCGATCAAACATAATGACACATTTTCTTTATCTTAAATGTAGTTTTTAGTGCCTACATGTTTAAATCGATATTACTTTAACTGTTGCTTCTACCAACTTATTTTAAAATAAGGTGTAACGAACCAAAATCTAAGTCATTAAAATTTGCAAACACATTCCATTTGCCCACAAATTGAAAGTACGTATATTTAAGTAGGTTGTTTTACAAAGTGGAGCCGGCGAAGGAAAATACGAACGCAGACAACTTACCAGCGGATTCTGGCGAAAAATTAAGTTGTTTTAAAAGCAAAGTTTACTGTAAGCCGGTGTTATTTGATGGTAGGGGTTTCAAAGGCTCCGAGATAGGCTAAAGCTTTTGTTTGTAAAATATGTAGAGTATCTGGTAATTCAGTTTGTTTTTTTTAATAAACAATTTATGTGATTGTCATTGTGTTTTAATCCTACTATCTTTTTTCTTCTTAGACATTTACAACGTACAAATTATGTTGTATATACTTGAAAAAAGTACTTAAGAACTAAAAGAATATTTAAAATAAAGCATAAAAAGCCATCATCAGTTACATATCAAACAAAATGTAGAGTGCATTAATGTTTGAGGAACTTCTTAATAACTAACTTATTTCAAGTAACTTGAAATACAAAATTCAGAATATTTAATATTCATACGAAGGCTTTCACAACATTATTTAGCTACATCATACTCCGTCAACATCCTATCGCATAATGATAATGACGTAAAATATTAGGTTTCGCGAAAATGTAGAGCTCAAAGGATAAAGGAATAAAATGGAAAAACCCAGAGCTTTCTTCAGATAGCGTCTAATGAGCGTTCAGCTACAGAAATATTTGGTCGGGAAAATTTAGATCAATATTTTATTCTTAGTTAAAGTAATGTGTTTTTTTGCTTTATAGACTGAAGTTGGTTTTGTAAGTTTACTCGGAGAGATAAAAAAAAGCATCTACTTTACTGTGTAAAAGAAAATTCGATATTATTATGTTTGTTCTTCTATTCTTATTTTCTTTATCAATTTCTTGCTGTACTGTTACCGTCAAGACTTAAGGTAAAACTCTTGCAGTTGTAGTTATTGTTGTAGACAGGCGCGCTACTTTAACTTATAAAGAGCACCATCACGCTGTGACGTATGCAAATGCCTTATAGTAAAAGTAGTGGTAGACCTCATGCACTGAAAGTACGTGTTTGCGGCACGAGTCGATATAACACTAGTAAATGAAATCCACACGTGACATCTTATCTAAATTCTTATTTTTAATTTGGTTTTACATAATCAGTTGTATCTTGTTTCAAGAAATCGGCGTCTATCAATAGGTACAAAATACTGCGGCAGCTTACAATTTAATCCGCATTACAAGGATAACATAATGGAAAACCATTATTATTTATTTTGAATAAAATGTAAATATTTTTGTTTTATTTAGAATTATTATTTGCTGAACTTTAATAATAAGGAAAAGGATTACGCGAGTAGACTGATTTTAGGTGTATTTCTCATTATGATGTTCTGAAACAATAAGCCAAAGTTACGTTAATGTTCACTTAAAAATCTGTTGCATTGGTTTTTATTGTGATTCAAAAAGTGTTTTACAACTCAGGGGTAGACACGTGGTCTATACAAGAAAGATCGCATCTACATAAAATTATTATTTTATTATTTATTATTTATTTGTCTTTAAACAAAAAGGTAGGTAACTTATTAACTAAGCCCCACAAAACCGTTGCAATGGTTTGACTGTGGGGTCGATGAGTCTCTAGACATAGTTATTATCTTACTTAAATGTACTTATAACTAAATATATATAATAAAAACATAATAAATTAATTTAAATTAGAGAAAGTAAAAAAAGAAATCCCTGTATCTGGTGCCATTAAGACTCTTTGAGATCTTTTTGTAACTTCAATGGACTCAATACATAGTATCCATTTGTAATAACACGAATGTGTTTGAAAACTTTATGACACTTTAAATTCCTTCAAAATAAATCAAAAGTTTGAGAGCAACACCTGTACGTTTAACCAAAGATAACGTATCTGAAACTTTGCGACCTCTTTCTACGCGGGCTCGTATCGAGGAGAACCGTTAAGTTACGAAACTTCAAGTAGTGTTAAAGTTTGTCCGAGAACTTTACTAGCAATGCCGGGATTTTACCAGATATTTGTCATGTCGTTTATTAAAGATGCTGGAATGGTTATCTGAGGGCACGGCAGTGCCCCTGCCAAGTCTCGAGCAAAACGGGCACGGCCGTACCATCTTTTCTCGAAGCGATTCGCGGCTGTTTCGCCCCCCCTGTATCTTCGACGTGGACAAAGCTAGGAGTTTAGCTTTTCGGGGAATAATAGTAGGCATTAGAACAAGCTTAAGTTCGAAATTACATGCCAATTGAATTAATGGTTTAGGAGTTACGGTCGATCAAAGTTACACCATTTTGTCACTCACTGACTCACTGACTCACTGACAGATCATCAAAAATCTAAGGTACTTCTAGCAGACTTAGAAACTTCAAATTTTGCACCAAGATAGGTCCTTAGCCACATATAAAGGAAAAATTATAAAAATATTAAAAAATAATATGCCATAGAAAACAATTTTATATTTGCGGTTTGGCAAGAACATTATGTATGGATTTTGACTGCATTGTTAACTTTGTTCGTTGTTTAAGTACCTATTCAATTGGATGAATACATACATAGAATAGAAAAGAATAATATAAATGTAATACACAGACTATCATTAATACAAATTAATACATAAAATTCATAATTCATTAAATTAATAAAGCTAAAACTCCATTGTATTGCGATAAATATTGTATGCGCGCTCGATAGATGGCGTTGTACGTGTCTGAATCGCGCTATGGTTTCGTTACAAAGCGCAGTCTAAGTAGTACTTCAGAATAATTCGATAATTTTCATTTGATAGCGCCACCTGTCTATGAAAAACCATTTCGAAACTAAAAAATATTGTAGTGATCATTGATATTCGGAGAACTTTACGTGTTATTTAGTTTAGTTTAGCTATAGTTTGTAAGTTAGTAGATATATATATGCATATATATATAAGTTTAAGCTTGTTTACATTAGAAGTAACGAAGTCTCAGAGAAGAAACAAAAGAGATAGAGATAGAGAATGGGTTCTAAGCAAAGCAGTAGCTGAAGTCCTAGAAATTATGACACCTAAAAAAAAAGAAAGAAATACACTTACAAAAAATAAATGAGATCCCACCAAAAACATTAAATGTAAAAAAATGCCAAGTCTCTCGATGCAGTCTTTCCATCGTAAAAAGTTTTGAGATCTCATAGAAGCCAAGTCCTATTCAAAATATTTTGTAGTTATAAATCAACATTTAGTAATTGTATCAATAGTTTTCTTTATATTATAATTATAGTGACTTGGCAATGAGCACAAATTAAAAGCTGCTTGATGCCTGGAATTATGTGCAAATGTTACTGACGAGACCAGTGATCAGATTATTTGTTATGTGTGAATCATGATGGTCACTACCGACTACATGCTCCAATACAATAATTAAGAATACCTTACGGGCCATCGCTTTATGAAAGTAAATGAATCGAGAGTACACTAAGACTGACTGCCGTTGCCGAAATTCGGTTGGGACGACACGGATAAACCAAAAGAAAATTAATTTTGTGATATTAATGTTTACGCATGCGGTGTGTGTAACTTTCAACTCCTACAAATATGCCGTTTTATTTGTTTCTTCTTGTGCTCATTGCCAAGTCACTATAATTATAATATAAAGAAAACTATTGATACAATTACTAAATGTTGATTTATAACTACAAAATATTTTGAATAGGACTTGGCTTCTATGAGATCTCAAAACTTTTTACGATGGAAAGACTGCATCGAGAGACTTGGCATTTTTTTACATTTAATGTTTTTGGTGGGATAATACTTTATTAAGCCTTTTTATACACAAAATGTATATTTCAACACGTATTGCTTATATGAATGAATGATTTTAAAATCAATCCAAAAGGCAGGTTTTCAGTTAAGGCTGAAAAATTACTTTTCATTGAATTTTACCTTTTTATCTTAAATTACCTACTAAATTTTAATTAGTTACTGTTTCATGCCGATTGAGACCCTTAAAATTAATTAATACATATAAATCAGTGACGAACTCATACTAAAGTGACAGATACCCAATTAAATAAAACTAAAAGCAGCGTCTAGCTTATCCTTATCCTTTAGTGGACAGAAAATCAATTCAATAGATTATTTACAACTAAGTTAAAAAACCTCAATAAAATCAAACCAAACAAATGTACACTCATAGCATCTTATTGTCAAGGTGGTAGTACAATGAAAGAAGACATTGAAATTATTTATTTAAAACCATATTAACAGAGGTCACGCACGCGACTTATACAATATTAACATGTCGTAACCTTCACATAACAGCCCTATCAAGACGCCTTGACGAAAGAAGTTAATTCATATGAATCTATATTCTTGGGGGCTGACACCACCTTTAGAGTAAGACTCTATATGTGGAAATTAAATTAAAACATTTATTTTGAAAGAAGGACATATTTTTCATCAATTTTACATGTTTTTTCTGAGAACGGACTCGACTGGACTACCCTGTCAGACTACCCTGAAAAGAAATGTCGAAACAAACTCAGAGGTAGTATAGTCTCTTTTAAAATCCAGACAATTTTAAAATGCGAGTATAAGTATTAATTAATGCAGAGTATTTCTAAAACGATATAATATAGAGCGGCATCTCGCATCAACAAATGCAACAAAGTAGCTTTAAGTGGTGATAGTAGGCCCCTTGACCGAGGCAATGGGCTGTGAGACTCACCTTGACTAATACTGCTGTAGCCATCAGGTGTCATTAAAGGTGTAGCTCCCCCGTCGTACATAATGTAGTATATCCAGAAATAGATGCACCACAAAGTTATTCACATCACTTAACTAGCACTTGTACTTAATTATTCATTCTTATTTCCATTGTGTACCTAGTTTGATTGTTGTTGTAAATTGTGTTGATATTAAATTTTAAAAAATGACGACTGCGATGTTATGCGTTTTAGTACATTGGATCATTTAAAAATGTTTTATAGATTAAAATGTTCAACGATGAAATTAAAAAAAAATTGAAACAGGGATGAACAATAGCCTTATAATTGGGTATTCATGTATTCCGTATCTTATAAATCCTATTCTATTTTTTACTGAGCTACTCAATTATTTCGAAACAAAGCTTTAATACAGCAACATTTTTATTTAATGTTTTATTATCTTTGTAAAAGTTTTGAAACTACGAAACATCGGAGCGCTATCTCGGGGCTTCGAGTGAAATTCTACAGCTAAGGAACTACATTAAAATGATAGCAGCTTCCAAAGAATATTTGAGAAGCTAACTTAGTTTATCAGCGAAGTCCAAGTCTCAAGTTTATCCATGGAACAGCTGAATCCCTCTTTACAATTTCATTGCGGTGTGAAACTCTTCATAAATCATGATGAAATGTTGCCTCAAACGTATTTATTTTCTGAAAATGTTTCACTGCGAATCGTTGTTGTTTTATTGATGCTTTGGTTTTATGTTTAGGATATATGGTTATAGTGTTTGTGTACCTCTTGTGATCCGCGTTCAGACTCTTTGTTTTTTTTTAACTATACGAGTATTTTAACTAAACGTTGTATGAATAGCTCAAGGTATAACAATATCTTGTCTTCAAAAAAACTTTTTACCGTAAATTTAATTCGTGAACAATTAAATTTAGCTTAATCTTCAATTTTCCCCATGAACGTTGAGGCTAGCTTGTAATTTCTTAACTTTTTCAAATCTAAAATCAACCCTATCACAATGTGACACGTCTGGAATGTTAGAACACTTTTATGCAAGTAAGGCTTAACTTTAATTGCACTCCTATACATTTTTACATTTTGGTAGTTTCTTACATCGTAACATGTCCATCTACGTGTAGAGTGACATAATTGCAGGCATGTGAAAAACGTCACGCGGATTTTTGCTTTTGACATAAACAGCTGTTCTCGTATTTTGAAATGAAATATTTTGTATCCAGTCAATTAGGTTTTAATGGAGAAAAATGAATTTTCTTTCACAAACTGCCTGGGTCAAAGCCTGGGTGTAAAGGCAGGAAGGGTTTCTTTTTATTTACATTAGGTATATTTGTAATAACTAAAATAATATAATTAACCGTGAATTAGTATTAAAGAATAGTAGAGGTTTATGTTTTACACGAACTTTTGATGAGTGCATAAGATTTATTTTTGAAAATTGTTATTATATTAATATTTTTTCAATAATAATATCAGTATCCTTTTCTATAACTAAATTTACACGATATTACATAATCTTTATTCAAACAAAAATATTTTAACCACTTTAAAACCACAGTAAATTTTTACCTCACATATTTTACAACTGTCGAATTATGTTTTAATTTTAAAAGTAAAGTATTAGAGGTTGTTTTCGCGACGGCAAGGCACGTCGATACGTGCCTGGTGGTGGGACTCCACTACCACCCCATAGCACCACCGTGCCCACCACACTGAACATATAAATGAGTGGAGTCGGCATTACGGTAACAAATATTTGACTTGTCATCCTACGCAATAGTATTATATTTTATTTTTGTTGTAAAATAGTTGAATGAAAACCTCGTAATAGGCCAGTAACTTCGCAATAGGCTAGAAGAATCAAGAATCATCATTGTAAAACCAAGGGGAAAACTGTGACGTAAAATAAAGTTCGGTTGTTATTTTGTACTAGCCTATTTGTGAAATCTAGACTAGAGTAACGTTAAATCAAATCGCACTGTAGCCAAATAGTAGTGAAATCCGGTTTTAGTACAAGAGTATTTCGAGACAGACGTTAGTATGCAGATCGAGACGAGCGCATCCACGATCCCACTTTGACAAATTAACGTTGCGGTTTCCTTTGGAATTAGAGATTTAAATCGTCTTAAGTTGACTCTGTGAGACCTTATTTGACTCAAGTGAAATAAATACATACTCTTGCAATATCCTACGTCTACTTACGTCCAAAACATTGATAAAACTTCACTAAAATAGGGCTCGTGGAAAATTAATAAAAAATAGATGTGTAGCTTATCCAAAAATGAATGAAAAGCATTATAACTTTAAGTGAAAACAAATTACTAACGACTGAATGGACGAAACAAGTCCACGGACACACGTCTGAACTCGAAATAGTCTAGTGAATTTTTAATAAGACATTGAAAACTGAGTTTCATGGCTCCTAGTAATTTACGTAGTAATAGATGGCCGTGACCGCGTCACTGGGACATTGCATGTCAATACAATATCGATCACCTGCACAAGTTCTTTCTAGCTGTAAGTTCTGAGCGCCTGGTACAATGCCTCGCCTAATTGACTGAGTGGGGTGCAACGCCAGTTAAAAATAAATGTCTGGGACCCGCCCTTGTAGCGTGCATGCAATTCTTTTCATTATTTTTTATTTGCACGTTATGTTTCTTTGCAAACGTATTTCCAGTTAAATGAAATGAAAGATGTATGAATTGCACAAGTACTAGGTTCAACTAGTATTTTGAAGCGTACAGTCCGAACAACAACCGTTATATAAAATAGCTTACCTAACCCAGTTTATGTTCAATTTATTTATCCATTTTAGTGTAATTATGTAAGCATTTTCATATGCATGAAAACATGGCGTTCTGATGTTCGATAATAGCAGTAAACGGGCGGCATGTTATCAGTTGTGTGCTTTCCTAACATGAATATTTCCTAAAATGAACTAATATGCTTTAGTTTCGCATTGAACGAAAACCGACAATAACCGAGCTAAACCCTTGAATGCTACAAAAAGCTATATAAGCAACGTCAATCGCGGTAAAACTTTTAGGAGGTATTTCATAATCAGATTCCGATTGCGGTAATGAGACAATCCAATCAACCAACCGAGTGGCTGAGCACCAAGCCAAGTTAGAAACTTCCTGAATCCACCGCCATCACCACAGCTCCCAAAACTTTTGAAGATAACGTCAATTAAGACATTTGTTTTGTTCTGTTTTTGTACTTTTCTAACGATAAGAAATGTGTGGTAAGGTAGATAATTACGACGTATTTAACTACACAAAAATTACACTTTGTAAACATTGAACGTTATATATGAAAACCAGTTGAATTTGCGTTACTTTACTTTTTTATTGATAAAAAGATACTTCTTCTGCATCGCGATAGCTGCAAACTATTATTACTGCGTACTGCGTATCAACGTCATTTCTCATTACCGAAATACAGTTCAAAGCACAGCGATAACAGTTTCCCTGATTATCGCTTTACCGGCTGTAAATGGAAATCAAACCGGAGCTTAGAGTACATTGGCTGTGACAGATAGACAGTCTGCTTACGTTGACTGGTTGCTAGCGATAATGTGGCTTGCCATGTTAATTGATTAAATAGATACAGTACTTGAGCAGTGCTGACTAAGTGACAGATTAGTCAGCGGTAGGAATACTTAGATAATTATGATTAATTTATGTATGTGATAACGACAATGTATAGATCAAGTCAAGCTCTGAGTGCTTTTAATCTAACTCATAAAAAGCTTGCCCCCCTATGTAATGAAATCGTGCAGATTCTGATACTTGATAGTATATCTGGTAGGTGGAAAATCGCAAATTCAGTGTGCCGCATGCCGGTCGTGTGGCGGCTTCGATCCCAGCATAGGATAGGGGTAGCATTTGTGTGATCCACTTGTTCCAAGACAGAGTATCTTGTGCATGTGACTTGAAAGATTGTGAATCCCCCGTTTAATTAGTACATTAGTCGTACTTAAAGATGTATTTAAAAAAGGCGTAGTACTTCATAGTCGTGCCTGCATAATAATGAAACAATACAAGAACAATGACACACCCCATTGCTCGCTACTAAAGGAGCAGTTCGTTCCACGCAGTTAGGTTTTACATTGCGTGGCATGTTAAGTAAACACAGCCAGTTTATCTTCAATAGCACCTAAACTTAGTATGTACACACTGAAACAGAGCTACAAAATAAACATTCGTCTGATCCGCAAATATTTACTAGGTGTCGAAGGCTTTGTGAATGCTATATTTATTTCCACCTACTTTGTTTGATTAGGATGTTTTTACGTCTTTTCTGGGGTAAATTATAACATTGGATAAAATTTTAGGAACTACTAGTATTTCTACCGCATATAAATATGTTCTGGGATCCAATTGTTTTGTCTAGCTGATTTTCATAATCATAATGACAGCGCTAGTACGATGTCTTCATAAAGCAAGATTATTGGTGTTAAAAGAGAAAAGCAAATGCAAAAGCAACATTTTTTTTCTACGTGATATAATGCATACGAAAATAAAGTATTGCACATAATGCTAATATATCTGACGCACCCTTAGTAGTCCATCTTACCTGGCAACGTTCTAAATCATACATTTTTTACGACAACATGTCATGGCATGTTTATGCAAAATACAGTTTGTGTTGACATGACGAGAAATTGCATCAAAAACATGCATCACAAACATTTTCGTGAAATACCAACGTCGAATATCAAACTAGGTTAGGAATGCAGAAAGTATTTTCATTTTTCGATGCATTTAAATCTCGAAATGTAGGTCGCAACATCTTTCTGTTGAAAAAGTGAACTGAATACGGATTGTCAAAAAATATGTTTTTTTTACTATAAAACTCAATGAATACATGAGAGCGGTTACCTTCAGTATATCCTTCATTTCGCTTTTGTTTGTCAATTTCACTACCAGATTAATATAATCTCAGAATGTCAATCAAGTTCTATTTTGTGATTTCTTTTTTGAAACAAATTTCATTCTATTTTAAAAATATTATCCTTGAACTAAGCTTCGTAAAATTCTGTAATTCTTATTATTTGTGAGTATAGATGTCGACGGTAATATTCCTAATCATAATTATCATGAACTTTTACACTGGTAATAAACACGCACAACAAGAAAAACGTAAATAAAGGAGCTTGAAACAGTACTCGCTTTATTGGCGCCACCTAAACTGTATCGGAACAATTCGGAGGCAGTCTGACGAATGTAGGGCAGCAAGGACTGGCCGGGGGTGGCACGCGACCATCTGATAAACAAGAATCTGCACGGAAGTCGCGACCCACTTCGACCTTAATGCTAAACTGGTAATTTCGTACGCGATTATGGGAAAGTAAGCCTTAAATAATCCACTCTAGTAACAAAGTTAAAGAAAACACTAAAGTTCGCTAAACGGGAAACGATTGTGCAGATAATCTTTTACGGCTGTTTTTATTTCCAAGTTTGTATCGGCAGATATGCTTAATTCAATTTGTTTGGTGTTGAAGGTTTTCCTTAACTTTAGAAATACAAAAGGATTATATTAGGCAAGAACTTTAATGCCGATCCAGTTTTATCCAAAATCTTCAAAATGCGTCCAAAGAGGTCCTTCAATATGATTAAATCTTATCTCTTCAGTAAACAGGTAAGTCTTTAATAAGATTAACTCTGGAATCAGTTGAAATTTCGTATAATGCAAACTTAAAACTATTTTCTTTTCCGACTTGAAATGGCGTTTAAAAGCCCTTCGGCATAAGCTTTAGAATAGAAAAAGAATGAAGTCTTTTAAACTTGGCAAATTGTGCATATTATAAGTGCTTTAAAACATAGTTAGACGGAAAGTTAGGTTTTAAAATATATTTAAAAACTTCACCTAAAAACTTATAGAAATTTTAAACCCACTCTACAATTTTACAGTCTCCTGAAGAATCACTAGATTTACCGAAAAATCAGAAAAAATCAGTCAAAAAACAAGTTCTGAAACATTAATCCAGAAACTAAGAATGGCAATGGCCAGCCCTGATATCCTGTCTAATATTTACAGTCTACAGTTTACGACACCAATTTAACTGAACTCCAGCCGGTATATTTTTCGACACGTAGGCGGGAATTAGCGTGCCTGAACTTCAACCGCGTGATTGGATTGGGAAGCGCAATCCTCTCTGCTTTACGTATTTTAAACGTGTCCCAAATAAGTTGTGAAGGGATTAAATGCAATGGATTTACTGATGTCTGAAATTCTCAAAATGTATTGTAGTTGAAAACAGGGTTTAATTCCGAATAATTTTGACGCTGTTAAACTATTCAGTAGATATTTGGAGTACACGAGTAATATGAACAGCCACCGGAATTATGGTAATTGTTGCCTTAAATTGTATCATTCAAAATTTGTATTAATCATTTTACCTGCTCATATCTTATTTTTTTTTTAAATCCTTGCCTAAGGTTCAGCAATGGTAGGTACCACGCCTAACTCGGTAATATTAGGTGTTACAGTATAGCCTTTTATAACGCAACTTTTTATCGGTAAGTAGCATCGATCGCTGTAAAATAATGGCCTGGTCATCAGGTTGTTTACTGGCTACTCGACACATCGACAACCTGAGTGTTTTTATCATGCACTTTGTTGTAAAGCCAGCCTTTGTTACAAAACTATAATTTTATTATGAATTATTTTAAAAGGTATTCCTAAAAAGTTTTATGGCATTGATGTTTTACGAAATAAGCAAAAACTTAAAACGAAAATAAATTTTAACTTTAAAAAATCTAATAGCAATATTTCGTTAAGCAACAATTTGAATTGCCAACAAAATATGTTACGGCTCTTACTTAATTAATGTAGGCGTTCTGTTTTATTATTTGGCTTATATATATTATACTAATTACTTAGGTAATTTCAGTATTCAAACAAAACGTGTCTTGTAAAAAAAATACAGAAACGCTATTTTTTATAACGTCGACAGAAATGATTATTTTTTTCATTGCATTTTGAGTATTAAACTTTACTGTACTACATTTGTAAAATCACACAGTAATAGGACTTCTTTGTCAATTTCATTAGTTCATTTCCACAGTCTGGCATGATTTCAAAGAGCCAATCCAAGCCATATCACTTACTTGCGGGGTATACTTACGTGAAATTGGCTTCCCTTTCACACCCTGTTACTTTCTTTGCGGTGGTAACTGAACACGTTTGTCGATTACGAGGTAATAGTCCAGACGATTTTTTCATCCTATCATCTACAGATTTGAAATCTAGTCAGCAAAAATACACTGGAGTGGAACTATCAATGCGGACTTAGAATATGTTTGAAAAACAAGATAGAATTTTCGTTGGTTTATTTTGTAATATGTAATGTATACCGGAATAAATCCTATGCAACTCTCTAAAATCTTTATCTAATTAGAAAAGATCACATTTCGCAGCATTACGAGCAGTTTTATTATTAAAACAACTGCCAACTCAATTAAAAGTTGACATCAAAACAAACGATGCCAACACATCATAAGTACATTTATATGAAATCCTATACAACATAATTAAAACCAAAAAGGCCTACCAAATTCAGACAGAATGTCACGAAACATTTTCATTATGTGAAGGATTTATTTGCAAGTCGACCACGTAAAACGAACCGCAAAGTTTATTCCCCTTAACTGGTAGCCGCTAAAGCACGCGAAGTGTTTGTATTCGCAATGGTAATCATGTCACGCGCTCACGGTATGCACCGTCCCCCTACCTGACTGATTTATAGCAGTTTGTAAAAGTTTTTCATAATAAATGTTACGTGTGGTCGTTGTCAGTGGAAAGACTTAGAAATATAGCTGTTCTAACATAATTTTAGTATTTTACCATTTTCTTCTAATTATCTTTTGTTTATTACCATTGATGACTACCAACTGAGAATAATAACGATACTTAACCTGTTAAGGTTTAAAAACTAAATCGATATCTAATTTAATGTACCCATTTTCACAGTAATGACCTTACCCTACCAATAAATTCTAAACGTTAAGCATAATTAGCATTAATCTAGTTCCAACCCTGAATGTGACCTGATTGCATGGAAAGGTAAACTGGGCAGTGCATCGGTAACCCTCGTGTTTGAGCCGCACCCTATTGATCCACTCAACCGCGCCTGTAACCCTTTGCTCACTGCTAAATCAAACAAAAGCATCGCAGTACACAGAAACACACGTAAAGTAAACGGGAGACTGTGTAAAAAACGAAAATAAACTTTGTTTTTTAACAGAAGTTTAAAGCGGACTAAGTTTAGTGATTTATTTAAGGCGCTCTGCAGCAGATTGGCGCTCCGTGCAGGGAAAGCTGTTTTTACGTGGATGTGTTGCGCGAAAGTAAAAGATGTATTGCTTTTTTAAACTTGAATGCCCTTCAAGTAACTTTAAATAATAGGTTTAAATGGAAAAGGTGTCGTTCCTCTAACACATAAGTTAAAAATGCAATTTTCGGTTTTAGTATCTTTAAGGCTTAGGCAACGTGCAATCGCATTGGAATTTTTTAAGCACTTTTTGACAAATGACGTAGATTGACTTTTGAGTTTAATTCAATAAAGGAGATGACGTGCAAGATGACTGGCAGGAGCTGGAAGCGAGCAGCCGGAGATAGATCTCGATGGCGTGAAATTGGGAAGATCTGTGTCCAGCAGTGGATGAATATGGGCAAATGATGATAATTTTGACCATAAAGTATTACTAAATTAAGTATGACCATATACGAAAGTTTCCCTGTTTCTTTTGGCGTGCTCTACAGGGTCCTTAATTGTTTTTGTCCATCTAACCTGCCAACTGATAAAATGAATATTATGAAAGAAAGAGCCATCTGAATGCAATTTTCTGTAAGCGCTTGGGTGGCGCAAACAGATTTGCAACAAAAAATACTTACTTGGTTTATGTATTTTGTTTAATATGCCTTTCGCTTGCAATATCGTGCAAGACAACATCAGTCCACTAGCACTAGTATTACAATTAATTCAATCTTGTAATCCAATAATTTCTCAAAAACTTCCAGACGACGTTAACATATTTAGGTACCTACCCATAAAACCTAATGAAATGTATCTTTTAGAAACAGCATAAAGATAAGGAAAATGCAAATAAGAGGACAATCGTCTCGAATGGTATCTGTCATCGCTGTCAACAGTTTTATAATACTGTTATGTAAATAAGGTAAGAAAATGTTATCTAATCGAGTTTTTATTGTATCAAAACTCATTAGGCACATCTAGATTTAGGTATATGTAAAACTTTAAATCATGTTTGCTGTTGATATAGACTGTTTTAATAAATTTGGACTCGTGTCATGTTGATAAACACACTTGCTAAAAGCTTGCCAAGGTATGACATTGTGCTTGAAGTAGTCGATTATGAAAATATCCGAATATCGAGTATTAATCATTTGTATTTGTAAAAAACAAAGTCCTTTTCTAATTTACTTGGTTCAGAGTTCTCGCGAAAACACTTACATTCGTTTTACACGCATGCGTTTACAATTCATACACGGTGGATATTAAAATTACTTCTATAAGCTGTTTAACACAAAAAAATATATCACTTTGCTTACCACATTTGAATGTTGCTTTCATTACTTTTTAGTTAATACTGTCAGCTGAACTGAGTACTGAAAACCCGAGTAGGTACAAAATGAGTGAGCGAGTACTCAACGCATGACAATTTCAGTAAAGGGCCTACAACAAAAAAATGTTCATTTCATTTTATTTTATTTCACGTTTTGCGAAAACATGCATTGCTGAAAGGTTTCCTGCGACTCCTGGCTCTAGGCACCCATCGCTTTACCAACTAAACTACCGAGGTTACTGAACAATAAAAAAAAATTCAACTATACTAACGTCATAGGAAAAAACGGTTCAATAGTGTCAGATATCAGATCTATTGAGTACAATAAACTAAATAGGTCGTAGCAATAGTTCCCATTCTTCCTCAAATAGAAAAGTCAATCTCGCTGAGTGGAAATTGCAACGCACTGGCAGGGTCGCTTCGGCTGCCAATCAATGGCTGATGGAAGAAAAAATACGCCGGCTGCGATGACAGAGCCAGAATCGACCTCATTAGCTGGTCGTAGAAATTTTAAGTGGTATATTGTTGCTTTTTTAATCTGTAGATAATTTGAAATAGCTTTGACATTTTGACCAACCTTAAACTGGACGTTCTTAATTCGGCCGGTTTATTTTTTATGTATGTACACCGATCACTTCGTATTATTTCTATACAAATTAAAGCCTTGTCCAATTAATAATGAGCCATGACTGAATCGAGTAACATTGTTTTAATATTTATTTTAGGCAAAGTTGGAATTTAAAGCAAGGAACTTTTTTCTAATGCAGCTATTATTTAAATAACAGATTCATCTTTTCTCTATTCAGAATATTTGTATAAGTATTTAGAAAACTGAAGGTTTGATCGAAGTCTTAATTAAGTAATTGAACTATAAGATAATTAAATAAAATCAAAAATTCAACTAATCGTTTTATTGGGTCAATAAAACTACAATTTGTCAGTTTCAATTTAACTATAAATACAATTATGATACCATTAACGACTTTATTGTAATTGTTGACCTAGACCTTCGTGTTTCATTTTTGCTGTTTTATTACTTTAATTACCGTTATTTTCCATAATACATGTATAGTTGTTTTTAATCAGCGCCTCCAACAAATTCTTTTAGAATAGTCATCGATGGATTTCTTGTTTTTATAAACAACCCTGTCAACATTTTAAACAGTTGTTTACGTACGTTGAACGGCGACATTATTGTGATGTACGGAAATATAAAAATTATGATGTTTTTTCATTATACCCTTACGTAACAATAATTTTAATCTCAAGCAAAAAATAAGGTACAACACCAGGTCTTATGAAAATGTCAATGATATTCCAAGAATTAATCTTCTAGGAAAACATCCGATCGGTTTGAAATTTAATCTCCTTAGTTGGGAATTACTTTTGTGTGATATCCGACAGCTGATTCCATTTTCTATTTATATCCAGCTTACCAAGGAGATATTTCATTAAAATACAATTTATTTTATGCATAATTGAAAGACTAAAACAGCCTACGGACTACTAGCATTCCTCCGGGCGCGAACGCTGTCTGAATCGCTCAAATGTCTAAGTGACTAAAGAAAACTTATTGCAAACGAACTTCGTTTTCATATTATATTTCAGTGATTTAATTACCTAGCTTTAACATTTGTTGCAATGCTGCAATGTAACTTTTATACAGGCCCTTCAGACTTTGATTTGACTACCAAGGACTAGTAATTTACGTTGCCAAGGTTGAATATTTACGGGCCAAAGTCGGGTGGATTACTTTCTGTCTCACCTTGAGTTATAGCTGCCTTATCTCTGACTTTTATAGTGTCGTACGTAATCGGCCAGACGACTCTCGTATGCCGAGATTTATTCTGCTGTCCCGGGTAATGGACGAATTGAAATACGATGAGGCTTTTTAATAATAGCTCTTGGAATTTGTCTTTTTATTTTGACTTCCTAAGTATTCTTTTACAATTTTGATATTTGTGTTTAGAAAATAATAATAAAAAAATCTCATTTAAAACCAGTTCTATAGATAAAGAATAAAGAACGAAATAGGTTACCTAACATTGTAATTTTAGGTGAAGTTCTTCTTATTTGCAAAAACGATAACGAGGAGTTTTCTTCAAATCATTCTTATACAGCGATATTAAATTGACGAACTACTATAATTAGGTATTGCATGAAAGTAAATAATTTGTAAACAGATAACAAGACGTAATAAAGATATGAATGATTCCTTTTATAACCTGCAGATGTAAAGATTTGTCTCAAATGACGTCTTAAATTAGATAAATAAATGTTATACATAGTTATTTAAGTCGCAAAAACAAACGTTGGAATTCAAAATTCCAATGTAATGCCATTATAATTTTGAATGGGATATGAAATGCAAAAACTACAATTTATAAGTTTAGGTACTATTATTTATTTTTCGCTTAGTTCACGGTCATGACCACTAAGGAAAAATGTAAAATATCGCAATAAATACATAATTTGAATTATAAAGAATATAATAATATAAAATAAATGAGGGAATATCGTAAACAGATGTCCTTAGCAATTAAGTTCATAATAAAGACTGTTTGCAGGAGATAAAACTCATAATTCTACCATTAACAACATTATTCACTATGTGTAAGTCGCTTTGTATTGTGTGCCGTTAAAATGAGTGCAAAAGACAGCTATAATGTGAGAAAAAGCCATGAAAAAGTGGCACCAGACGGTGGATGGGGCTATGCAATAGTCATAGCTGCAATCATAAATATTGTAAGTGACTAAATTGAATTTTACTGCCATAAATCTTACATAAAGTATAAGTTGATTGTATTCCTGTGACAAAAAAATGTATGTAACCATGAAAACCATTATTTAAAATTAACTTTTTGTTGAGACAAATAAACATATCATAATATCTGATCAAGTAAGAAGTCGAAAGTTTTCTCGATCCTCTTACAAAATATCGTTCAGAAAATGTAAATGGAAAAGTTCGACAAAGACATAGTTTGACTTTAATTAAAGTGAATATTTATTCATTAGAGGGAAATCGAAATTTAAAAAGATACCTATTTTTACTATTATTCCTTTTAAACCATGACGCCGTGGCTTTCAAGGAAAGGCTATGTACCGCCAAAACAGCTTCATTTAATATTTTACAATATTTCACGAAGAAAAACGTTCTGCAATACCTTTGCTTAATCATATTCATATATTTGAGCAATTTCAACTACGTTAACATCATATGGTCATGTCAATAGTCTAACAAGAAGTGAATCAAAAATGAAATTTGGCGGTTTTAGACGGTATGAGTTCAAACCATTTTTGGTCAGGACCGGATGGTGGAAGTCAATTTAAGCTACCAAATCTCAATAAAATCAGAATGTCTATGAAGATTTCTCATGTACCTAATCATTATTAGCATTATCTATAATGTAAATCACCAGTAATGCCGTTGTCAAAGTAACAGTAGAAAGTACTGCGTCAATTCGGCGTAATGCAAATGACTTACAATAATTCGAGTATTATTTATTATTGTGATTATTTTATTCTTGGTTATTTTACAGTCAATTTCAACAATGTTTCTCTCCAGTTATGGGCTGCTATTCAAAGCTTTTCTTCAAGAAATAGGAGTGCGTCCCACTCAAGCAACGTTGATTTTTGGCGTTAGCTCTTTTAGTACAGCGCTAGGAGGTAAATTATTAAGTTACTAATTATTATAACGTACTTCTCATACAACTATGTCAAATTACGGAAGGCTAATATTCTGTAATTAATAAAAAATATATGCTACGCTGCAGTAGCACGTTCCTGACGAATTTAATTTATTAGGTTATATAAGTTCTTACATTTACAATCATCCCTTTGTTTATATCTACGTTTTTATTATCATCACCTCGATCCTCCAAATGTCACTCTTCGGAGTCTTCTAGAGCAACTAAAGAAATGATCTTGTATTTCCAGGTTACCTCACCAGTCCGCTGCTAAGACTAATGAGTTTACGAATGCTGACGTTTATATCAACATTGATATTCAATGCTGGTGTGATTTGCATTTTACTTGTAAAGTCAGTATTTGCATTCCATATATGCCAGGGTATTTTGCAGGTAAACATTGTATAAATTGAGACTAGTTTGGTCAGAGTTGTAGTGAAATTCCTAGAAGTGCTATAATAATCATTTAATTTTATGCAAGTAAAAAGTTTTTATCACGTAACTTTCGGAGAGATTTTACTGATTCTTGTGTATATGTTAGCGGTCCCTATCGATGACGATTTTTATGAGTATGATAAATGGTATTGATATAACTGCTATTATTGATGTGCAAAAAAGAGTAATGTATCATATAATATATTGGTTTCAGGGTCTTGGATTCGGCTTTGCATATAATTTATCGTACACGATAATAAATGATTACTTTGTGAAGAAACGGCTGATGGCTATAAGCTTAGGACACACTGCGATTGGTAAGTATATTCTAAGACAACTTAAGACTGTATTCAATCTGCGAAAACACTTTAAAACATTATTTTAAAATAAACATGTCAGTAATATTAAAAAATGTGTCGGAAAACCAAAAATATAACGATTTTTAAAACTCGAATTGAAAGCTAGCGATGAAGGCTTGTTATTTGATATTTAGTTGAAGCTACGAGTATCATCCAGTTCTGCACCACCACACTTGACATTCACTAGAACCCCAGAAATATTAAAACAAATACATTTTAGAATTAAATTCGCAACAAACCTCCTCCATGTTGTTGGACCTGTGTTCCGTTGTACCTATATACCTTACCTTTCAAAGCAATGGGGGCCTTCCCATGAGCTTATCCCGTGAATGAAAAGAGATATATTTTAGCTAGGTAAGGTGGGATGTCGAGATGTTTATCCATTTATTTGGCTTAGTACCCTTTACGTTCTGGCAGCTGAAGCTGGCTAAATGAGTAATAGTCTCTTGTAATCGACTAGAAGAGTTATCGTTCACCATTTTTCTTTGTGAAAAATGAGGTTGATGCACTTCATTTGCCATATGATGTTTGTGTTGTGTTGTACGTTCTAGAGTTTACAAAACTTATCATAAATAGGTTAGTATAGGAGTTGGTTTTGTCTGAACTTGTTCAACGGGTAACTTTCAACTTGGTTCATCTGTCACCATAAACTGTTGTAACCAGAAATTTGTTTTTGTTGCTGATGAAACAAAAAAATATCAACCAAGGTGTAGGCTTATAAATATGCAAGAAACCATTTTTTTTATTAGCTTACTTGTAAGGAACTCCACTGTCACGAACCTTGCACTTGACGGTTTTGACGGTTTAAAATGTGAATCATTTTACAACTAGATTACCAGAGATTTTAACCACTTGGATCACCTTAAAGACTGCCAAACTAAGTATTCAGTAATGCGAATTGCCTAAAATCGAAACATAATAACGTTGCATCGACCATATGTTAAGGCTTTCCATTATTCATGTATGACAGCTAGAATCCGCATGAATAATATATTTCTCAGTTTGGCATTGGCATACTGAAAAATACCTTGACTTTAAAAAATGACCAGTTCAATCACAAGATTAAATATAAAAAGTATCTTGCAGTCAACAGAGATAATAGTTCATGTTGGTTTTATAAGGTACGGTGTCGGATTAATTTGACAGATTCAAGTATGGCTAGATATTTTCTTTTCATTGATTCATCAATACAGTCATCAGCTTTTATCAGTTCACTTCTGAGCACATCAGTCTCTCATAGCTCATTACAGAGTCTTCATCCTCTATCACAGCTGAAACGTTTATAATACATACCTTATTCCCAATCAAGAATAGTCCATAAGGAAAAACCTCTACCCCGTTGTGTATCCTTTCTCAAATAAACTTTTCATTAATATACCCACAAAATAAAGCTTTCAAAAATCCAGTCACATTGTTGTCGGGGGTCAGCTGAGCGTCATGTTAGCTAATGTCTCCTCTCTATCAGTTTGACAAGTCATTTATCAAAATCCATTCCTTTATACAATGTTGGGCCCTTTTTATAGGGTAGTATATTTTCTTTTGCTTTTCATGTATTTTAACGGCTTTTACAATGCTTTTTACGTATATGTTCATGTAGATATTAAAAACTTCTGATAAAATTACGTTATTATATAAGTACTAGCTGTTCCCCGCGACTTCGTCCGCGTGGTTAGAAGATATAAGTTATGATTTATACCTGCCCTGTTTTTTCCACATTTTCTATTGTATCTTCGCTCCTATTAGACGCAGCGTGATGGTATATAGCCTAAAACCTTCCTCGATGAATGGTCTATTGAACACAAAAATATTTTTTCAATTTGAACCCGTAGTTCCTGACATTATCGCGTTCAAACAAACAAACAAACTCTTCAGCATAAAGCTGTATTAGTAAGTATTAGTATATAAATATAGATTTGTTGTTGTATTCTAATTATAAAAACATGAGGTCAAGGAATTGGAGTTAGTGACGAAAAATACCTTGCATTGGAAAACCAATTCAAGGACAAGGACATATTAATTGTCTTTTGCCTAGTTTAGATAACAAATAATTTGGAGAACCTAACGGTGACGTATTTTTTTTTATTGTTAAACTAGAAACTAGATTTTATGGGGCGAAGGTTTCTTTTTTTATTTTAAATTTGATAGTTGAATCATTTAATAAAAGAATATGTTTTATCGTGTGTACATTTGTGGCCCACATTATTAACAATTATATAATTTATGTATTTAATAACGTACAGGAAACTGTTTCAATGGAAGTCATTAAAATGCTTACAGAGTGTTCGTTCAACCGCGTCCCGGTAATGGGGTATTACATTCGCTGAAATGCATCAAGAAGGATTTTAGCTTTTACTGCTTATTTTAACAAATTAAATAGAATAATATGTTTATATAAAAGACTTTTTATTGTAACACAATGCAAATTTGGCATTCTAAAAAGATTGGTTTCCAAGGCACTTTATATACTTTATTGGTAGGTTTTTTAGGTACAAAAAGGTCGAGAAATAAAGAAGTTCAATATAAAATACTTTTTAAAAAACCAAATAATAAATAATTTGTTATTACATATACCTACATATACAATATAATAAAATAGCATGTGCAAATTGAATTGTTTCATTTATGCTTCGTGTGGTGGCAGACAGATTGCGAGACTGATGAATCGTATACATTATCAATTCCGTTACATTTAATAAACGTTTATTTTGTTAAACTGTGTACTTTCGGAAACCACACAATTTAACTTAACGAAAAAGGCAATTACTTTCAGATATAATGTGTCCTATACCAACATATGCACTATTGTTACATTGAGTACCGATGCAGTGCCTAATTAAGACATTTAGTCAATCAATTAAGTCTGCTTAAGTTCAATGCACCTATATCACCCCAAAGTTCCGCCACAACACCAAATCCTCAACCTTTCGCATCCAGTCCAAAACAGCTAATTTTTTTTTAATCATTCTACAAAATTAAGCAAGCAATAAAATATATTATATTTCTTAGTTCCCCAAATTTAAAACTCTTTTTTATTTTACACGTGATGAATTTCTTATAATATACACTATCGTATGAAGTGATAATCATTCCTATGCATTTATAATATTAGTAGGGATTACGACTTAATTGAGGATTGGATTAACTTACCTAAGTGACATCCAATCGTAATTTTATGAAGGTTGATCTGAAATATAATTGATTAACAGAGTAGTATTCCCATTCGCTACTGTGTGGCATCGCGAATTTTTTCAGAGAATAAAAAAAAAAGTTTTTTAGTCTATGGCAACTCACAACTAAACGTCACTGATTTAGAGCTAACCATGATTTTGTGGGTCCCATTATGCCAGGGTTCAGCTATTGATGCTGGGGTTGGGGTGGGTGATTATATTTCAGATCAACCTTCATAAAATTACGATTGGATGTCACTTAGGTAAGTTAATCCAATCCTCAATTTTATTTCATGTTGATCTGAAATATA
The DNA here is from genome assembly GCF_003590095.1 of Trichoplusia ni. Lineage (NCBI taxonomy): Eukaryota > Metazoa > Arthropoda > Insecta > Lepidoptera > Noctuidae > Trichoplusia > Trichoplusia ni. Next base: position 8,157,755 of record NC_039493.1, on the reverse strand, counting down.
ATTGATTAACAGAGTAGTTGTTCAGAGATTGAGGCATAATGGGTACATCTTATAAGCCTGGATATGATGAATAACGGTTAAGGCTTTATAATTATTAAGATATGTATTTATAGTGGCATATTATCCTAATATTAGTATCTATATTTGTTTTTATCCATATATTCTGTCATACACATTGATTATTGATCAACTATTAATTTTCATTTTTTATAAAATTAGTCTGTAGTAATTAACAATTTTTTCTAAATGCCAAATTTGTAAGCCAAAAGGGCAGAACATGTTGATGCATATATTGTCCTTATATTTTCACCACATCAAAAAATGTTTAATACATATATTCTGTCATACACATTGATTATTGATCAACTATTAATTTTCATTTTTTATAAAATTAGTCTGTAGTAATTAACAATTTTTTCTAAATGCCAAATTTGTAAGCCAAAAGGGCAGAACATGTTGATGCATATATTGTCCTTATATTTTCACCACATCAAAAAATGTTTAATACATATATTCTGTCATACACATTGATTATTGATCAACTATTAATTTTCATTTTTTATAAAATTAGTCTGTAGTAATTAACAATTTTTTCTAAATGCCAAATTTGTAAGCCAAAAGGGCAGAACATGTTGATGCATATATTGTCCTTATATTTTCACCACATCAAAAAATGTTTAATACATGTTTTAGGCAAATAAATACTTCTTTATCTTTGTTCTATTACTGAGATTAATGTAATATGAGTTTTTAAGTGGAACAATGAACAAATTTTATGTTATGTTACACATGTTTATGCAAATTAATATATCTTTATCAATTGTTCCACATATTGTGGAGACTGTGTCCACCAATTTCATGATTGACTATTAATTACCAATTTGTGCTCTTTTTGACATCAATGTAACTATGACTTTTTTTAAGTCATACAAATTTCCTGCACCTTGTGCAATTTGATACTTAACCATTAGCTTTTAACAATGTAACTATGGATTTTGAGTAAGACACATTTCCAATACATAGTGATATTGTGTACAGTTTGATAATTAATTATTCATTATTAACAATGTAACAATAAATTTTTAGTAACAAATTTTCTACACATTGTGTTAATTGTGTCAAACAATTTGATAATTATTTTTAATTATTTACAATGTAATTATGATTTTTTTAGTAATACAGATTTTCTTCATATTGTTTTAATTTTGCCATAAAATTAGATAATTAGTTACTAATTTTTGCTCTTTTTTAGCGCAGTAATAATAAGAGTATTTAAGGTACTGCAAATATTTCTTATTTATAAGCTATTAATAAGAAATAACAAGATGATAATGAGATATTCCATTTACTGTCAGTTGCAGTTTGTAAGTCACTCAATTATGATTTAAATTAAATTAAAATTTTTGTCACTGCAGTTGTCGGTTCCTAAGACATGAGCTATAAGGCCTTGCAAAGGTAGTAGAACCTACAACCAAACCACCTTTTTCCCTGATTAAACTCAAGAGCATTCCTGCTGCTCTTGCAGATGTACTGCTGGAGTGTGGGATACAGCTGTCAGCAGGTATAAATTTGATACCTGATTAACTGTTTTGAAGGCCAAGGGTAAAACTTTTAATATGGTAAAGTTAACTTATTTCAGGTATTGGTTAAGGCTACAAGGATCTTTAAATCTTAGAAGTTAGCCATAATTTATAATCTTAAAAGTAAAAAGTACATTATGGTTCCTTTCCTTTTTTACTGAGAGTAAGGTTGGTTATCACAATTCTCATCTTATTAATTGTCAGGGTGTGACATGGGCTATGTTATTTAGTTTAATGTATGAGAGGGCGGCTAGTACCCATTGAGCAGCTATCCAAGCTAGGAGTTAGAAGATTTTTGTGTCTTGGTTCAAATAAATAACTAAAAATTCTGTGTCTTCAGATACAGGTGTATTGTATGTTTCATTAACATAATATATGTATGTTTGTGTCTATTGTCAACAGAGTTATTCCTGTGCCATATAATTATGTTCTAGCCTATTTTGTCATCATGTTGCTTGTAACCAGTTGTTGCAAGTTCTATTTAATAACCATCTATACTTTCTTAACCAATAAGCAATATGTTTATAATATTGTGTTTTGAGGCAGCTAGCAGATGAGTTAGCTGGTTCAATACAAAATATGGGTTCTGGCTTTCTGTAATACAGGCAAATCTCAATCTGAGTAAGCCTCTCAGAAATCCTTTGTTATCCATACCTAATTCCTCTCCCATCTTTAGAGTCAATGCTGATTTGTGGAAATTTAGGGTTTTGAAGCTAGCTCCATTCTCTAAACTTTCTATTAATGTTTCCTAATTAATAAGGGTGAAGATCAAAATAGGATCCCGGTTACTGCTTTGTTGACACAGATGGTAACATGATGGTTAATGAGCTATCTAACGTTGGCTTCTAACTGCTTCCCTTAAGAGATGCTTTTTGTCAGGGCACCTAGTCTGCTCAGTGTGTGTTGTCGGATAAAAATCCCAAAATTGGGTGAATAAGAACTTAGTGACTTTTTGCTTTGTCATTATTAATATTCTGAAACATTTAGTAAGGTAAACAAATGTTGGGAATGCTTAAAAAACATATTCATGTCCACTAAGTATTGATGCATATACATTTAGTGTTTAGTAGCATTAATGTTATTGGGTGCCTCACTTCTTAGAGATGTGTGTCACATTGTTTTTATTGCTATAGATAAACTTGTGGGGCCCAAAATCTATTGATAACGAAACAAGTATGGTTTTTTCGTTGACTTACATGTGGAACTGAGCACTATTTATCTTACTTATGTATTTGCAGCCATGTTACTCTGGCTGTATAATCTTGCAATGTGTTTTAATCCAGTTAATATTATGTTCTAATTGATGTATTAAATGCAAGTCATCATTCTAAACAAGGCACCACACTACAATTGTTTTCGCCATTACATTGTGTCACCATTCTATTAGAAAAGCTTTAGAAACTAGTTCTAGTATACATTTTCTACAATGTTCTTATAGTTTCGGATTATGTAATGGGGCCCCATCTTAGGTCAGTTGACAGCATCAAGATTGCTATTGTTATGCAACAAGGCTAAGTACTTAACTTGTTCTATTATTTTTTGTGTGTGTTTGAACATAACCTCTTGGGCAGGTTCACAGAAGGTTCCCAACAATCTTGCCAATTTGCTGATTGGGCAATGTTTAATATCATTGATATTTAGTATCTCTATAGGAGTTGCATTCTTGCTGTATTTCTGATGTTAACTAGTCTCTATTCATAGTAAACCTAAAGTATTTATTGCACTAATATACTTTAATCATAGTTAACAATGAGGGAAAATCATTTAGATAAATGTGAGTGTAGCCCCTCTGTCAGCCAGACATTTATACTGATTCTAACCAATGGGTGGTCATTCAGACAACAGTTTGTTAAATTTCTAGTCTGTAAGGACTGTGGGTGCTGAACATGGACTACATGGAATTGCAGTAAATTTATATGACATTTTCAAACTCAAAGCGGATTAATTTTTCTGAGTTTAGGTGTTATTGAACCTAAGGAATCAGTTTTATCTTAAGACTGTGCAAGACATGTGATATTGATGGTCCAAGGTTCCCATATCCACAATTTGAAAACTATAATATTTTTCTATATATATTTTTGGTTTTCAGTTAAGAACAAATCTGATCTGTCCGTTGAGTTTGGTGGTCTTAAGAATATTAAATCTTTAGACATATATGTATATAGCTAGAAATTTTTACTGTGAGTGTATATTTGTACAGCCCCTAACTCATGAGTTATTGATGGTCTGACACATATTGTTGATTTCATTTATATGTATATTGTTTATGTAAACAATGTTATGTTCAAGTATTTTAAGGTACATTAGAGGTGGTATGTTCACGACATGAAAGACAGTTAGATATATTACATATACCTGGTTGACAATTGCCTGCTGGATGCATGGCATGGTGTACCCTCTCGGGGCCACCCTTCCTGTGTCCTGTTCAGCGAGGGTGTCACAGTTGTATCATACCACTCTTGGGTCCACCTTGCTGTGCTAGCACTTTGGTTTGATGCCGGACCACTTATGTTTTCCACAGTCCTTGCTTAGGTTTAGAGGTGGTATTCGGTTATAACTTTTGTTATACATTCTTGATAGGTGCATTGGTCTTGTTTCTATCTTGAGCCTCGAATCCACCTCGAAGAGTGTCACCATTGGTTCTTGTTGTGGACTGTGAGAACCAGTGAACATAGTATGTTCTTCATCAAAACTGTCATATCTCGTACGAAGTTTTGATCTTCGAGCTGTCTCGCGTACAAGCTCGGTTATACTTAATGCATGTTGTTCTATCAAAGTTGCGGGCTCGCGTCCCGAACTTTGTAGTAATGCATGTTGTTTGTGTAACATCAAAGTTGCGGGCTCGCGTCCCGAACTTTGTAGTAATGCATGTTGTTTGTGTACTGTCAAAATTGCGGGCTCGCGTCCCGAACTTTGCAGTAGGGTTTATCAGAGCTACGACGTCTCGCGAAGAGCCCGATCTTCGAGCTAGAGTCTCTCGTACCCGCTCGGTTCATGCATGTCTTTAGTACTTCGCATCATCTCACATCATATTTGTGTCCTTGTTCACTGAACCTAAAATCAGAGAAAACCTCACCTGTTGGCCCCCCTCTTTGAGGATATGGGTCAGTGTTCCATCGTTTATATTCCGTAATTTGGGGGCGCCCACAATTTAACATCGAGCGTGGAGCATCGTGTACTAGCTCGGTTATACGTAATGCATGTTGTTTTGTGTACTATCAAAGTTGCGGGCTCGCGTCCCGAACTTTGCAGTAGGGTTTATCAGAGCTACGACGTCTCGCGAAGAGCCCGATCTTCGAGCTAAAGTCTCTCGGACCCGCTCGGTTCATGCATGTTTTTAGTATTTCGCATCATCTCACATCATATTTGCGTCCTTGTTCGCTGAACCTAAAATCAGAGAAAACCTCCCCTGTTGGCCCCCCTCTTTGAGGTTATGGGTCAGTGTTCCATCGTTTATATTCCGTAATTTGGGGTTCCATCCCACGGCGATGAACCTAGGGCAAGGGCTGCGTACACGCATCCTGCATTAACTCCGCAGCGCCTTTATAGTCTCGAAGATCACTTTTAAACATCTTGGCCAGTATTTTCAAGGCTTTTGTATCACTTGGCAATACTTTTTCGACTTGAAATATGCCAAAAACTATTTAAATAACGTAATTAAAGTGTAATTAACAAAATCACCACGATGCCGTTAAGTCGCGAAAAAAGAAAGTGACGTTTAGTTGTGAGTTGCCATAGACTAAAAAACTTTTTTTTTTATTCTCTGAAAAAATTCGCGATGCCACACAGTAGCGAATGGGAATACTACTCTGTTAATCAATTATATTTCAGATCAACATGAAATAAAATGATCAGGCAGTTTCAATTCCACACGGTTGCAAGATCATTATTGTAATGTACATATTTATCAGTCGACGGCGTACACTCAACCACACGTCATTACAAAAAAAGTATACAATAATAAAACCTTATTCCATTACAATAAGGCAATGTTAATAAGTGTTCAATGTATTGTTTCTCACTGTACCAAGTGTACAGTATTGTATTTTCCTGCATATACTACATAACATATTTCTCTTTATAGCTGCAATAAACATGCTCGGGCCCCCTTTATTAAAATGGTCATTAAACGAGTTCGGATTTCGTGGTACAGTCTTATTGATGTCCGGATTGTCGTTACACAATTTCATATCAGTTGCTTTAATGCAACCAGTGGACTGGCATATGAAACGCGTTGAATTATCGACTGGAAGTAACGGTAAGATTTAGCTTGTTAGCTTGAAGGTATTTTTATTATCAAAATCTACTATTATCATATCTTAACATCATCATTTATATTACCATATTAATGTTGATCATTAGAACCACTAAAATCAATACCATGTTTTACATATTTATTTTATGTTAAACATGATATCGATTTACCCTGTCGACAGTAATAGCTCAAGACATTAATAGACTATGTTATTACCCTGTTCCAGAAAAGTTGTTACACGACAAGAAGAGAAGCGAAGAGGCTGCTATTGTGCCCTTTATTAAAATAACTAAACCAGATGGAAATCTATCGAAAAGTGGAGAAAAAATTTCATCAGAATTCAAAGAAGATGACGTCATCGAGTAGGCGTCAAAATTTTTAATTTACACTTATTGACATTTTAATTAATTTACATTAAGGCAATACACTTGTCTTTAGAAGGAAAATAATGAACCGAAAAATAAAGGCGATCGGCACAGAAATATTTTGCAAAAGCAGTCAAAATGTGTCAGGTTTTTTGTGTGAAATGAAGACAAAATAATGTTACAATTGAGTTGTGATTGAACTAAGTAATTTAGTATACATATGAATGTCAAAAATATTTTCAGGAAAGGCATCAAATGGATAGACAAATCTCTATGCCGTACATTTCTTATGTCCTGTGTGTGCGTTGGACCAGCACTCGCTCTGTTCGCTGATGCAATGTATGCAGACATTTTCCCACAAGCCTTGCACATCGCTGGATGGGATAAAGTAAGTTTAAAATAATCTATTTGTGTGACAGAGTGAAGAAAGTTATTTAAAACATTCAACAGAAACTTAAGGATAGGATAAATCTCAATTTAAGGATGTCTACAATTCTTTTAATTTCTTAGGTACCTATCAATAAAAGGCTACACGTTTTACTGAGTCTTTAAATAGCTGATCAATCTCAAGATTGAGATGTTTTTAGTTGCTTAAAATGGAATATTGAATTAGATTTTATTTAAACATAATATATTATGCTTATATGAATGATGCTCTGTTATATATCAAAATATTTCCACAAAACAGTCTTTTTTATTCAATGACGTTTTTATTTTATCAATCTTTAAATTTGAATATTTCTTATCTATGCCATTTTGATATCTTTGCCAAAATCAGCGTGAGAATACTGATCTCAAAATCTATGACGTGTTATCAAAATATTGATGGTATTTTCAAAACCAGTTTTATTGATTCTTTTTATGCATCATTTTTATTATCAATAGGTTTAATTAAATTATGGACGTAAAACACAATATGTGTTGGTTGTATTGGTTCCATAAATTATCTGTTTTTTGCTTTAAAGCTGTTTTATTTTTGATTTAATAGACTATTTATTATAGCTTTTATACATACATTGTAGTATTATTAATACGACTCCATCCATCGAAACGCTATGAAATGATTATACAGTCAACTTTATGACAACGGTATGAAAGATTACTGTGATAATTTAAGTTCAATAAAAAAAAAAACAACATGCATGAAATTGTTCTTGTTTCAGAATAACCTGGCATTGGCACTCTCCCTGTATGGGGTCGGAGACCTGGTTATGCGCATACTGTTTATCTTCCTTAGTAGTTGGCTACAGCAGTTTGGAAGTCAAGAACTTTACATACTAGGTGTTACTATTGGTTTAGTTTCTAGGCTTGGTAAGTTAAAACTCTTAATAAAATCAGTAGTTGAGCTTTTAAAAAAAGGAATGACAATAAAAGTTCTGTTATTCAGATTTTTTCTTAAGGTGAGGTTGTCTCAAAATCATTTTCTGTCATGCTGTATTTTACATGAAGCAGCTGCCTATTTATCTGACCTCCCTAATCAATTTAATTTAATGCCAGTATATACAGTATATTGGACCTGGACTGGATAAAAGTATGTCCCGATTTTTTGTGGAAAAGTCAGGTACATATTTTCTTTAATTCATTCAGGAATGCTATGGTCAAAGAGCAGAATACCCATACTGCTTTACATAGTAGTCGTGGGGACGTCGCACTGTGCTGTCAATATTCTAATACCTTTGGTGGTAGCTGATGCTGTGCCTTCAGACAAGTTCACGACAGCTTTGGGCATGTTGATGATGCTGACTGGACTCATTAACTTGGTTATTGGACCCGCTATTGGTAAGCTAATAAATAAATACTTAAGACTTTCAAGTTAACAATCATTTTAACAATAGTCTTCCCGCTTCATGCATTTTTTAAATGTTTTTTTTTAAAAGCCTCGTATTTACAAAGATCTTCAAATCTACCAAAATTACATGGAATACATTTATTACATACCTAAGCTACGCGAAAGAGTTGATGACAAGGATCATCCACAGCCATTCAAAAACTTAAACTAATCGAGGTTCTCCGATATCCTCATAATATTTTTTCACTATTGGACCTATTGATCGAGTGGGTAATTTTAACCATAAAAAGTCAATCATCAAGAAGTGATGAGCTGCCAACATCTCTAGTTATACTAATACCGGTTGTCTTATTTTCACGCGATTACATTTGTTTGTGACACAAGATGACACGTCTCAAAATAGTCATTGCTCGTCAAATATTTGTTTAGTTTCAAATATGAAAGTTTGTGTTTCCGTCACAGCCATAAAGTGAAACATGTAAGCATGATGATCACATTACTATTAGCTTATGATGTAAACTTTTGTTGTCCGTATAGGTATATATTTTGTTATTCTGGAAAAAAGTATATTAAAAAATTGCGTTTTGTAAAAGATTATTAGTATTATTTAATCAGTAAATGATCCCTGGAGTGGGATCCCTATGTCCAGCAGTTGACGTTGATAGTGTAAATTTGATTGATTAATTGAAAGATCCTAGTGAAGATTAAACAAAAACAAACAGTACTTGCGTAGTTATTAAACAGCAAGCATATTTCCTATCTTTTTTTCTTTATATGATTATTTTATTATAAAACCTTTTGCAAACAAAACAAAATATCGTGGAATATTGTTGCATAATAGATATTCATAAACCTTATCTGTAACGTATCGCGGCTAAGTTCGAAACTAGTTACGCAATATTAAAAAATAGATAACAACCAGATGAATAAATTTAAAGATAAGGTATCTTTAGAATTATACCTCTTAAATCGTTAATCCTCCCTTGTGTTTATCTCGTGGTTTTTATATTTTAGATGATAATATACCTTAACGTATAACGATTAAGACATATTATTGTTCCTCTCATTTTAGATTTTGGAGTTATCTTGATCAGATAAAGGATATTACTTAAAGTGAAAAACAGGGTAAAATGTGTATATTCTCATAGTTAATACAATTAAGCACTTAATTTATTGCAACTTTTTGTTGACACCTGTTACAAAACTTTTTTTATAAAAAGTAAACCTAGATCGTAATGGGTTTTTACAATAAACAATAGTCCTGTAACTGTGATATTTTATTCGTTCTTAATTAATTGACGTAAAACCAAAAGATATCAATTGATAACAAGCAACTGGTTGTCTATACACATGTATAAAATTGGAGAGTCTGTTTGTAATTATTACAATAACCGTTTTTTTCTACATTCACATGAATATATTATGGTACATACACCAAAATAATATTTTTGTCTGCCTAGTTCAGCTAATCTCTGAAACGCCTGGACCGATTTTGACGTGACTTTTACTAAAAAGTAGCTGTTATAATAAGGAGTTACTTAGGCGACATTTATTTTCGAATAAATCCTTCAGTATTAAAAATAAATTGTTAAATTCTACGTGGCTGAAATCGTGGGTACAGCTAGTACTGAATAAGTTTAAGAGTTACCATGTCTGTTTATGAACGGTCACTTGGCATGAATGACAGGGCACATCAAGTTATGAACACTAGTTTTTAGACTACTTCATACTTAATGCTATGGTGATCTATATCTATATCTATAATATATTTCCTCTCTACCTTGCTTTATCTTAAAAAAAAGTTTATTGCTTAACATGCAATCTTTTATAGTCAGTCTTACGTAGACCTTTTGTTAAGCAAGCATACCTGTGTTACGCGGCGCCGCTCTTCAAACAATGAGGAGAAATGGGAAAAGTTGTGTACAAAATATAATATTTTTAAATGGAAGAAAGAGGTTAAAGTAAACTTAAATCTAAGATGAAAAAACTTAGTGCGCTTTCATTTCTCAGGTGCAGTGAGGGAGTTATCGGAGAGTAACGGCCCCGCATTCTACCTCATTGCGTCTTGTTTCGCGATCATCGTGTTGTTCTGGTCGATCGAGCTCTGCTACAAGAGGAACAAACACAAACGACTGCAGCGTAGAGAATATTTGCAGAAGAAAATAAATAAACAATAAATCTTTATTTTGGTTTTATTTTAAGATGTTTTGTTTTTGTTTCTGTTTGGTCTGGTATCAATATTTTGAATAGAAATGAAGAGTTGTTTTGATTCCTAATAACTGGGTGTAGATAATTACGATTTTAAATAATTCTCAGTTTGCCTGTACTACATTTAGTTTAAAGAAAAATACATTTTTATGGGAGAATAAAAATTTGTTGTTTTTCTTCATTTATTGAACAATTTATGAACACAGATAATTTACAGAAACACTGGAATAGAAAAGAGATGTACAAAGGCACTGCTAACTTTATATAATAACTAGCTGACCCAGCAAACGTTGTTTTGCAGATTTTTGTATGTACGTATTTTTAATGTCACATTATAAAAAAAAAAACAAAGAAATTCGTCCAAAAAATTTTTTTTATGTTTGAGCAACCCTTAACACTTGGGGTATGAAAAATAGATGTTGTTCTATTCTCAGACCAACCCAATATGTATACAAAATTTCATAAAAATCGCTTGAACGGTTTCGGAGGAGTGCGGTAACTAACATCGTGACACGGGAATTTTATATATTAGAAGAAGAAGATATAAAGCTGAAGAGTTTGTTTGTTTGAACGCGCTTATCTCGGAAACTACTGGTCCAAATTGAAAAATTATTTTTGTGTTGAAAAGACCATTCATCGAAGAAGGCTTTAGGCTATAACCATCACGCTGCGACTAATAGGACCGAATATACCGAAAATGTGAAAAAAAGACAGGGCAGGTATAAATCATAACTTACATATCTTCTACCCACGGGGACGAAGTCGCGGGCAACAGCTAGTTTTATATATTAGATAGAAGAAGATTAAATAGCACAGAATATTAAATTTATAATAACTGTCCCTGTCAACATTGGTTTGCCCTATTAGTTCTAGAAATAGATGTTGTCCTATTCTCAGACCTGACCAATACGCACACAAAATTTCATGAGAATCGAGCGAAAATTTTATATACTAGATAATTTCGGTTTCTCTTAAAACTTTCATGTTTACTTTAGCACATTACTTTATTTTTTTATGTAAATGTATGATAATATTTTAAGTTTCCAAACTAAGCATGACACAGCAGCAGCACTCAGATCACAAGACAAGATTCATTGCTCATTTTAATTCAACCACTTTTTTGCGTGAAAGAGGAACAAACATCCACACATTCAAACACCTAAAAAAACTTTCGCGTCCACAATATTAGGAGATATTAGTCGGATTTACTGATATTGTACAGCCAACAGAAGTCGGTTTATACAATCCGGTTGACAATTTGCCAGTATTTTTTAGTGATGTGTAAAATGAAAGAAGTATGTTTTAAATCTTCTAAATTTCAAGCACATTTTGTTACATACAACATAATATTAATTTTTTGACAATCGGAATGTATTAGAGGTGCCTGTTGCTGAACGTTAAGCTACTTTGATTAAATTTAAAACTCGCCGTCTTTGTTTTCCCTTACCGCACGAGACTTTACTCTGATTACTATTTAGACGCTTTGGGTACAAGATGAAAATGGAAGTTCAAAAATAAAAACACCTCTGATACTGTATGTAACAAGGGGAGGATGAATTAATCAGATGGTTGAAGCTAACAAGAGTCAGGCGTCCACCTTCCTTTTGGACGGAGCAGGTTACTGCGGCATGTTCCCGAAAAATACCACTTTTTTTGTTTACCATAACCAAGAGTAAAAACAGAAGCCTATTACGGAGGGACTCTTGTCACCATTTGTTATTCTGTTTCCCATCTATATTGGTGAACACAGATGAACATTTACACAGATATATTTCTGTAATAACAACAATTAATAATCAAAATAATGATCGAGGTATAGCAACGATTAATATGGTCATACTTTGTTAGGTTACAAAAAAATCAAGATAAAATTTCACTTGTCACTTACCCGATTATTTTTTCTTTATAACACCGTTTTTAAACAAAATCTGTAAGGAACATTGTCGCGAGTCAGACTTGCACTTGATCGGTTAGATTGGACAGCATAGTCGAGGTACACACCGGTAAAGGCAAAGCATCAATTAGATGAGATATTTTAATGAAGGTTAAACACTATTATTCTAATGAAAATATCCCTCTTAGCTTTAAACAGCTTTCCAAGACTTCACGCCCGTTAACCGCAGTCTCATCTCACGTTAGTTTCAAGTTGGGATATAATAAGCAAAGTTCGTTCGCTTGGCATCGCTTGCAAACTCTACTATAAATTATAATCGATCGCATGTCGAAGGATGGAGCTTTGTCTTGTCTTTTTTAAAAACTTCTTACTCCGTTCATTTTATTTATAGATAACTAGCTATTGCCCGCGACTCCGTTTGCGTGGGCTTCGGTTTTACAGAGCGCGGTGGTTCCCGTTTCCGGGATAAAATTTTCCATTACCTCTTAACCCCCCCCATTATCTTCAACCCTTTTTTCCAGTAATAAAGGAGCTCATGTCCTTCCTCCGGCTTTAAACTATCTATGTTCCAAATTTTATTACTATCGGTTCAGTAGTCAGACTCTCAGAGACACTTTCGCATTTATAATATTAGAATGGATTTATATTTTTACTTCTTTATTATAAACGGATAGAGATGTGTAGACAGATAATAATGCTAATTTGGCAAGCATTTTTATTAAAATAATATATTAAGAGCATTTAAAAAGGAAAGCTTAAATCGGTTGTTCGTTATCTTTTTGCTACTTCTGTAGTCATTTATTATATGTATAATAAGTCGATATCACTAGTATTAATCGTATGTCACATAAACAAAGATTAAAAAAAAATCAGCTCTAAAAAATTACACACAGCACATTATTGCATTCTTAAAGTAACGCAATTCACGTGCAGTCACGCCCAGTTATAGAAAAATGCGAGTCAGACGAATAAACGTCACGTGTGGGGTTCAATCAGCAGACACTGCGCTCGTCACTAACACCATATCAAAACATAATAATCATAAAACTGGTTAAAGTTTGTGAACTACTATGTCATCACAATGATACTAAACTGAGGCAGATTTCACAATTGCTCTTAAACTCGATCAGTTGAATCTAATCTCGGTTCTACTGTTTAACTCAGATCAACGTTCCAAATTTAAGTTTATGACCAACTTTCTTTAGTATCCTCAACGCAATTCAGAAAAAAAAACTATTTCTTCTAAATTCCGACATTTGAAAATTACCTATAATTATCACCTCTTTCAGAAAAAACTTAGATTAAATGAACTCAGTTTTATTAACTGGTGAAATCATTCCTAAAACTAACGTAATAAAGATTACTTAAAAATAAGCTTGCAAACAAAGCCAAACGCAATGTGACTGGCATATTCGACATGCTATTATCTCAATAGAGATTCCCATTGATTGCACAGAAAATAACCTAGCTTATGAGATAAAATATTATGTAAATACGAATTATAATATAACTGGTAGCGGGGAACATGCCGTGATCGTTGTGTTGTGATCTGTCAAACGTATCAAAATGAGTGTCAAGGAGAGGAAAGATAGTTATCAGTTGTTGTCGAAGCAATATGAACTTGTGGCGCCCGATGGTGGATGGGGTTATGTGGTGGCATTAGCCGCGATTGTGGTTTTTGTAAGTAAATATACAAAAGCGTCATAAGCTCTGAGATGCGTGTGCAATAACTTACAATGCGGAAAAGCGCGGTAACCTGACTGGTGATAAAATGTGTTTTAAAAAATTAACTTTCTAACAGAAGATTGTCAAATTACTTATGTATTATTAATGGTAACGTAATTTGTATTATTATCAAAATATATTTTGTGCTATAACTGTTAAAAATTAAAAGCTTCAAAAGTTCTAAAGTATCAAATTATTTTATCCAGTAACGGTACAATAAAATCAGAGCTGTTTTAAATTAAATGAACTAATAATTATTATGATTCTTGAAAGGTCCTTGAAGTCATTTTTCATTGGCACTATTAATTCGAAAATATTTACTGACTATTCAAAATTAAAATATAAATAAAAAATACAGTTAAAAATATTCACTCATAAAATTATTTCGCAAAAAAATACACGTGTTTTTTCTGAGTCGAGTAAATATTAGCCTAATTTAATCTTACTTTTACGCGGTGTTATCAACTCGTTAAGTCAAATTCTACAAAAAGTTACAATGAATGGAAAAGTCTTTATTTAACGTCATAATCTAGCGATTAAATATATTGCTGTTCAAAATTGCACAATATTAAAATTTATCCCTTAACAATATCTAATAATCCTTGCAGTAAGACATAAGCAAGTAAAAAGGTATATCTTAAAAGCGTACAATAATGACCAAAGATAACGTACTAAAATACCTAAATATAGGTAATACCATGCCCATCAATAATTAAATTAAATCTTCAATTTTCTGAAATTTAGCTTTCGAATAATGTGCAATTTGAATTTTGTTGCTTCTTCAACCTAACACATTGCTTATCCTTCAAATATTATTTTCTTAATTTGTTGTTGGCCAACGCACCGACCTCAAGAGTACGAAAATAATATTACTAAAGGCTGTTGTGCAAGAGAGACGCTGTTCGGTACCGTGTAACGCGCTTTTCAACGACAATAATAACATGTTACTTTGAGACGTGGTAATAGGCCTCTAGATTTTATTTAAATAATTATGAAGACCCCAAGAAAAGATTTCAATCGTTAATACTTTTGTGCAATAAAAATTAGTTCTGCGTTTTTGCCGAGTATTTGAAAAATACGAAATCCCTAGTCATCTCTTATACTCTATTAGTTGTTTCTGTATCAATGCTGCTTACAATATGAAGTTGACATAAAGCTAAAATATTTTTGTTCACACATTTTTTTTGGTTGATTTCAGACATCGACCACCGGGTTTGCAGGATGCTTCGGTATGATCTACAACGACTTTATGACCGAAGTAGGGATGACATCGGCAGACGTCACCTTATCAGCGGGAATAGTCTGCATGGCTGTCGCCTTTTCTGGTAATTTAACTAAAATACATTAAAAATGGAAAACGACAAACTACTTCTAAGTTAAATTTACATACCTTATAATCAAAATAAACTAGTAAAAGGAGCAGTTTTTAAGCACTTGCACTTCATTCATAATTCCTTCATTATCCAATTTTTAAGTCATTGTCTACTTCAGTTTGGATACTACCTATGATTATATATTGGTGTACTGTCATTTCTTCCTAATACTTTCAGGTTTTTTCACAAGTGCGCTGCTTAAAAGAATGTCACTACGCAAATTGGCTTTCGCAGCAGTCATTGTCTACTGCGGAGGTACTTTTGGACAGATTATAATGACGACAAAACTTCATTTTTATATTTTCCAAGGAGTAATGCAGGTGAGTTTGTAAATATTAAAGAATTGCTCTCTTTTAATTCAGAAAACACTGGAATTTAACTGTGATTGGAGCTTTAAAGGAAGATATCGTTTACTATTCATTTGCAAATTTTCATTAAGTAATGAAAATGCTAATCATGCATTTCAGCACTCATTTAATTTATTGCTTTACTAAAACTAAAATATATGCACTTTTCTTTATAAAATTGTATGAAAATGACTTTAAACAAACAAACAAACAAACGTAACGTTTAAATATTTTTATGTTTTGCAGGGCTCTGGCTTAGGAATAATTATGACCCTGACGTTTACCGCTATGAACGATTACTTTGTCAAGAAAAGGGTGTTAGTAATGAGCTTCGTACAGACTGTGACAGGTGAGTCAGTCAGATAATTAGAAAAAGAAGTAAATACAATTTTGTTTATCTTTAGTGGATTTAAAATTATTAAATTATTTATGCAGACTTCGATGAAACTCTGAGATTACTTTATAAGAATTAAAGCGATGCTCTACTTATCAAAACAGTGAGCCTCAAATTTAAATTTGCAACAGAATCTGTTATCGTAATTCACATCACCAAACTTTTCATGTTATTTTTTTCAGGCATTTTGACTATGGTAGCACCTATGTTTATTAAATGGGCATTAGAACGGTATGGTTTCCGCGGCTGTATGATAATCCTAGCTGGAATATCTTTGAGCAATGTGTTCGCAGTACTCACGTTCCAGCCGATCAAACGGCACCTGAAGAAAGTTGAGATTCCAGGAGCTCCCGAAACTTGTAAGTGTTAGTTTTTGACTTTACGGGCTCTCCCTACACCTATTGAACCAAGATTATTACACGTACAAACAAGATATAATCATTCCCCTGCCCTTATCCCAGTTCCTTTATTTGGGGTCGGCGCAAAATGTTTCCTTCTTCTCTGCCTTTTTATCTGACGTCATCTCACAAGAAACACTCTTGCTTAATGCACGCTAGTGTAGAAGCACAGTTTTCTATAAACCAAAGATCATGTTTGGAATAAAAAAACTGCTATAGTTTTGATATGAGAGGAGGTGGTAGACCCAAGGTTTATTGAACAGGACTGATTGCATAAACAGTAATGTTTTAAAGCCTCATCATTCGAAAATATTGCATAGTCTTAACTATATTTCTTTTACAGAATTAACAAGTTGTATTTATTTTCTTTTTAGATGAACCCTTAACCGAAAAAGTTGGTGAAAAGAAGCTCGACACACCAGTTATAAAATTAACCGATATAGAAGAAAACATCACAAAGTTAAACTATGAAGGTTATTCTGAAGACAATCTCAAGAAAAGTTTTTTGAGGTAAAATCCGTTTCCTTCCATGATTTTTATGTAACTTAGTCGCTAATGATTGAGATGGATGAATTGGCAAAAACTGTTTTTCAGAAACAGAAATAAACAGATATAAGAAAAATGCTATTGAGTAGCCCATGTGAAAACTTACTTATTCATTTATTTTTGTTATGTTATTACAGGAAAGCGCTGGAATCATTTTTAGATATAGAGCTTTGTAAATCGTTTATATTAACCTGCCCATGTCTGGGCCCTGCAATCGTTTTAACAGCTGATAATTTATACTTGATGATATTTCCACAATACTTGTACACTATGGAATGGAGTCAGGTAAGTCAAAACCATTGTTATTTTATTAATGACTCTGTATAATAAGCCACTTCCAATTCTATATCTTGACAGTAAGAAGCTTTTCTTATTTATACTTCAAAACATCAATTAATTCATAAATTTTATTTTTTCAGGAAAATGTGGCACTATCCATAATGGCTTATGGATTCGGAGATATGATTACAAGAGTACTTTTAATATTTATTTCTAAATGGGTTGACCAGTTGGGGGTCCAAAAAATATACGTATTTGGAATTGGTGTAGCAGTCTTTTCAAGATTTGGTAAGAATACCTTTTTTAATGATTTAAAACAAATAATTGTAGTATACCGTAATTAATCATATTATACTAGATGTCTAACAGTGCCTAAAACTTGATGTAAATTTTTTTTTCATTTCATAAAACGGTTTATACCTTCCTTGGACTGCTACGAATATTTCAAGACTAAAATAAGCCACATCGGTTCAGCCGTTCTTGAGATTTAGCGAGACTAACGAATAACAATTCATTTTTAGATATAAAAAAGAGAAGAAGTATATTAAATGGCTGGATAAAAATGTTTCATGTTTTCATGAATTCTTTCCAGGATTGCTGTGGAGTCCTTCAGCTGGGGTGACTACAGTTTTGGTGTACACCGCTTTAATGGGAGTGTCTCACTGTGTCATTGCTGTGCTCATGCCAATGGTGATATCCGATGCTGTAGCACCAGAAAAGTTTACAGCAGCTATGGGTTTCTGCCTTCTAGTCCTTGGAGTAACGAGTATGGTCTTAGGCCCTGTAGTGGGTAAGTAATAGATTCTTGGTTTTTATATTTTAATGACCTTATTCTTTAATTTAACTCTCATAAACAGAATTGTATCTACCCTTAGTTTTGATCGTAGTATTTTGACTATGACGGCAACCAAAATATGGAGAAATTAAAAATAAATTTTGTCTAAATCTGTTTAGTGGTTATTGCCTAAAAAAACATTTTGCATCCATACATACAAACTTTCGCGTTTATAATATCAGTAACATTACAAAGACCCATAACAATTGGAACAATACTTTGCCGCATGTAAGTAATTGCTATGATATTTGTTTCAGGCGCCATAAGGGATTACACAAATAATTACGATGCGGCTTTCTACGTCATAACTTTGTTCTACTTGATGTTCTTAATATTGTGGCCGATTGAACTGTTTGTAAGAAGTAGGCGGATGAAGAAACTGAAGACTGAATCTAGTAATATTAATAAATGAATTATCTATAATCTGTCTTTTGATGTTTAATATAAATTTAATCGTATTATGTTCTTACTCTCTACTCTACAATAGAGTTGCGATTTTGTGTAAATAAAAATCTGAACCTTATCGCAGAACATAATTGAATCTATTAGTTTAATAGGCTGATCGTGCTGTGATATTAGTGTTATCAATTATAATTTCAGCACATGATCAGTGAAGAAGGGATTCAGGGATTCTCAAATTGGTGCATGTGAAAATTAATTTAAACCAAATACCAAAATAAAAGTAAATGTTTTAATTAATGTTGTTCTTATGTCTTTGTCCGATTTGGGACAGTTAGGTAATAGAAGCAATCAAAATTGAATTGTTGAAAATGACAAGCTTGCTTCATATGATTGCATATAATATTACACTTGACAATAATGAACAGGTTATTTGAATATACCTATTAGACTAATAAATATCCTCCATTCCCTCATTAGCGCTATAAAAATGCTAAACAGTGTTATTTTATTATTAATTACGCTACATAAAATATTTTGCATGTTTGCATGTTTATTGCTTTTTAAGAATTTAACGATCCAAAATTATAATTTATCAATGTTTTATTCAAAAAACTAAGCTAAGTTACTTCTTCTAGCTAAAGCTAAGTCCTTTTTCTAAATCCCTACTAAAGTAAAAGGTTGGCATATAGCTCAAGAACAGTCAACATTTGGAAGAATTAATTAATTAGTCCATTTTTTGACATTCTGTGGATTTTGTACAACAAAAGGAAGATTCCGGTTCAAGAATTATTTTCTGTCAGAAAGTTGTACCTTTAAATTCATAAAACGATATAAAAGTAAATAAATGTTTAAAAATACCAATTAAATGTTAAAAAAAAATCATAAATAAAGGAATTCCAATCAACACGTCAATGTACCTTATTTTTCTCGTTCACGCGATGGTAGTACACAAACATTCGTTTCAGTGCACGGCTAAAGCCAACAACGCAGACCAAACAACCAGTCAGAAAACCGAATAAAACCTGATAGAGAGGAGCTAGTTTATTTTTCCGATGCGATGTGTTTACCTTGTAGACACGGGAGACTATTTCAACCAGTACAGTTATATTTTAAAATAAAACTGTTTATTTTGTGCATATTTATTAAACGACAGGCTATTTTTAATATAATTTAATAACTTCTTTGAAGACTGCGCTTCACAATAAATTAAGTCTTGGCTTATATAATATGAGGATGGACGATTTTTGGAATAGATTGAGTTTTTGGCTTAAAAAGTCTAATGAGTCCGAAAGCTAAATTTGAAAAAATAAGTAATATTTTTTTTATCGATTATATTTTTAATTAATATATCAAATATTCCATTAATACCTACTTTTTACATTAAATATTATTCTTTTATTAAATCTTTAAAGATACAAAGGTGAGACGCATTCAATATGGTAAAATATATGCCCGTGCGTACGAAGTGACTCAGTTACTTACGTATCACCTTATTTAATGCTGGGAAGTATATTAGTATGTTCGGAAGTTTAACTTGTCAACAACAAATTGACAAGTGACGTCACACGCGATGCAAGGCTTGTGTAGTGATATTAGAAGTAAATTAAAATAGCTTTTTGGCGATTTTATACTTAAAATTGTATTTAAAAAGTTATTGAAATTATTTGTTGAAGACTATTCGGATACGGAATCCTAGATAAGCATTTAATAAAGCTACTAAAATCGTCTATTGAACATAAAACATAATAAATGCCACACAATATCATACCAGTTAATATCGGTTCTATATTAATAATGTATTCATAAACCTGTTTTATTTGTCAAAGAGGATAGTTTTAGGTATTGCAATGATAAAGTTAATTCTAGTATTCGGGCACGTTTTTAAAAAGGTGATATGAAATAGTGGCGATTATCTAACGAAAACTTGATTCTCTGAAGATAACATTAATAAATATATATGAATGGAAATAAACAGCTAGCTGTAGGTATGTGGCAGACATTAAGGTATCTACCAAGGATCGCTCACTCCCGCTCTCTGGAACAAATAGATGAAGAATCTAGATTTCAAGTGTGTGTAAGTTTTATACGTCTAATTAATTTTTGTTTTTAAATCGATATTGTTGGGATACAACATATATGTAAGTAAAGAAAATCCAGTCAAATTATCAAAACACAAACCGAAGGAAAGGTTAGTCTGTTCAATAATACCTATTTTCAAAAATAGAAAAAATTGCGAAATATGTCGTGTCCGGTTTTGTATTACTAAGCCTTCATGATAAAGCTAATTTTAAACAATTTGTACATTACTTAAGTAAAGGTCTTCTAAAAATAGTTGCTAACGAGGTCAACAAATTAAAATTATTTACATTATACATCGTAAATCTATTGAGTATTAACTGTCTTCTATAGTATTTATAACGATATCCTTGTTATAATAAAGTCTAATGTAGTTAAAAATTTATAGATTATTTTATTACTGCCGATTGTAGCACCACATTCTTAAATAATTATAATTGAGTTGTCAAAACTAGACTGCAATAAAGTTGATTAATGTTCACATTGGCGAGAATACATTCGTGTTAAGTGATAAGATTAGGTGGCCTGCTCCCTCTGATGAGGCTCTACGCTATGTACTAGGTAAGTAATCATGTAAGAAGTCGCGGTTCTAACCGTGGTTGCAGGCCCAAGTTTGTGTAATATTAAAAGCAGGGTTTATATTTCTAAAGAAATAGTTGCTATATTCCATGAAGTTTCAGCTATAAATTATATAAAGATATATTTGAGACATAAAGTTACTTCTGTCTAGTCATGAGCTATAGCAGTATTATATCAATAAGGACAGAAAATAGAATGTAGGTACTCTGCACTTGTGTAATCTCCAATCTATGAGTCAATTAGTACATTTGCTAGGAACACATAATTAAAAACATCTTTTGTGACAACACAAAACAGTTTGTTAATAAGTTCGGAGCCATCAAAAAAGCAATCTTAATAGACGATTGATGGTAATCGCATTATCACTTCCACGTAAAGGACGAATAAACAAAATAATGCTGAAAACATCATGATATTAATAAACTGTCAACAACCTTTGATAAGAAGACAATCTGGTGCAATAAAACTCGCGATCTATTTTCCACTTTTCGACTTTCTACGTTTTGCAATCAGGTGTTGATTTCTACATTCAATTAATCCCCGTTCTTTGATATGAATGGAAACTGCCGATGTTTATTTGGTTCAAAGCTGTTTATATTAATTTAAAAAACTATGTCGACCTTCGCTGCATATTTTTAGCGAAAACAACCACGGATATATTTTGCACAATTTGTTCGTGAACGCCCAAATATGAAACCATACTACAAAAAAAAACTTAGTATTTTGATTGTAAAGAAAAACAAACGGCAAATCCATCTAATTCTATGTACCTAACAATATGTTGTAGCCGTTAAGTGTAAACAGTAAAATGATTAATTCAAAAAACATTAATAACAGCGACTCGATTAGTCACTTTGGTGAGGAAAGCCAACGCAACCTACAGCATACATGAAGTTCTCTTTGAGTAAAAGGCATAAGATGTCATTTAAGATTACCTGTCATAAATAAGTAATAACTAAAAAAAAACATGTACCGTAAATACCAGCGTGGGACGAGAGTTTATTAATCTCGCATACCTTTTTTTGTGCAGCATTCAACCTCCAATAAAAGTTACCGTAAAGACACAAAAAAACAAAGACGCTTTATTTTACAAGGTACTTACTTACATTTGAGTAACTACTCTAAGAAATATGAGTCACGCAGGAAGTAGAGCGATTAAAACAAAAAACTTTCACGTCGAATTAATAATCTATATTATCTTCTTTTTCTTATTATATATATAAAAATGAATTGCTGTATGTTAGCCTCGCTAGAACACGAGAACGGTTGATCCAATTTGGCTAATTTAAGTTTTGAAATATTCCTAGCAGTACAGGGAAGGTTTAAACTGTGAGAAAATATGGAAAACCGCGTTTGGTCGACTCTACCCATGGTCAAAACGCTGGTCTGTATTTTGCCCAAAGAATTAGCATGGCCATACATCGTGACAATGCAGCCAGCCTTCTGGGCACGTTTACCGATTTTGGCAGGGATTATGTATTGATTCTTTTTTTTTTATTGATTGAACTTTAATATTGTTTTAAAACTGCAAATATGTCATTTAGTAATGTTGTAAATATTGTTTTCTTTATGGTAATATATTAATATTGTTTTAACGATAAAGTAAAACACTTCTTTGAATAACGTGTCGTAAATAACCACCAGCTGTTTTGAGATAACACTATAGGTCGGTAATAAAAGAACTGTTACACTATTAAAGTAAGGAAAAATGCATGTCGATTTGATTGTTGCTAACTAGATTTATAAACAGTGGTACATTTCCGATTTAAGGTACTAAAGGCCGTTGGTAAAAGAAAATATATGAAATGCCTATGGTCTACGAATCATCCTTTATCCTAAACGGAACTAGAAGCAAATATAATCATTTCACTGGTTTTACTGTAGTTTTTATTTATCACCAAATACAATCCCAGAGCTCACAGATTCCAGGCCTGCCCAGACATATTTTTTCTATTATTTTTTTGTAATAATTTAAAGTAGTTTATTGAGGAAGTTCTATACCATTTTACTACGAGACGTTTTCATTATGCCAGAATGTTTGTCAATTGGGACTAAATACACAATACACCTAATAATATACTCCGGCAAACAAGAAGACAAGTTAAGACTACCAAAATAGTTTTTATAGTTATTTATTAATTACAGTAAATTCTCAATCTAAGTGCTTGTTGATAATATAGGGTTCATTCAAAAAAGCTCTAGTGATACTTATTTAGCAAGGGAAACAAAGCCCTATCGTATCATCAAAATTATTAGAACGTAAATTAAACAGCACTTTTCATAGCCGTACATTACATAAATGCTTGGCACGGCAACATCCTGTATGTTGTTTACGTTGCATTAAGTAATTGGACATTACGCAACTGAACATACTATATAATCCTTTTTAATGGTTTAAAATACACTAGGTTTTTGTCGAGCTAGCAATAATATAAGTGGTGGCTGATTTTTTAACAAAATTGTTAGTATTTACTTATTGGTTAGGCTTACAAAAACATAGAAGATAACAGATAAAAGCTTCTGACTTAATAATTTTATAAACTTATTAAGTTAATAGGTTACTTTATATTTATTAAATTAGGTGACTGAATTTAGAATTAGGATAGTGGTTTCCTGTAAAATATCGAATAAATACTTATGGTATGCTTCTCGAAACAGAGTGATCATTGCAAGAGTGATTAAAACGCTGCCATTGAAGCTCTATTTCCCTAAATCAATTCTCCATACCACATGACTGAATAAAACTAGAGTATAATTCTTACCTGAATTTATAAAGACTTGTGCTACCGGACGGAGCGAGGATTTACCTGGAAACATACAAATATACGTGAGAATGTACACGAAAATGCGACTCGAGAATTTCGCATACGCAACGAAATATTTCAGAGCTATGCGTATTTTTGTCAGAAAGGAAAATGTGAAAGTATTAAAGCTTTTGTATGAGGACAAAGTAAAATATATAATTGTATATTGTAGATGTATATTCATTGCAGTCTCTCATGCAGCAGAGATATGATTGAGAGCTGAGACGCGTGCATGCATTTTATTTACATATATACTCGTCGCGTATATAAAAATGAATTGCTTTTCGTAAGTCTCGCTAAAACTCGAGAACAACTGAAGTAATTTTGATTATTTTAGTCTTGAAATATTCGTAGTAGTCCAGAAAAGATGGAAATGGTAAGAAAGGGTGGAAAAATTGTGGAAAAGACAGAAAAAAATACATATTTTATGTCCTTTGTAAAGTACTGTACCGCTACTATTTTTTTCGTTAAAATTTTACCATATTTTAGTATTATTATTTTGAATGTAAATTAGAAGAACTCTTTATTGAAAGGAGATCGGGTACTTAGCGGGTCAAACTGCGGGAAACAGTTGTAGTGTTTACAAAAAATCGAGCTTGAGTAATATACTTTTATGTGTAGAAAAGCAACACTTCTCCAAGCTTCGTAGTAACGATCCAACACCTCTTATAATATTACTTTAATAGGAACCAGTAGGCCGTAAGATAACCGTGACCATGGATATGTTCCAAAAAATATTGTGTAATACACATAAGGGTCAAAATTAATTAAAAACTTAGAAACAAGGGCCTTTATATTAGAATAATGTTTTATGAAGGTATATTTGACGTTGACAAATACGTAATGACGGTACCTTGACCTACGTAAATCAAAAGCGATTCAAAAATTCCGTCCCTCATTTTCATAATACATTTATTATAAACTACATGTCCATTTTAAGCACGTCATTAGGAAAATGATTAACGAATGTGGACTTTAATAAAAGGAAATAGCGAAGGCTGTGCTGTTTGCGGACATAACTGGTATAACTGACCCGTTCAAACATCTTGATAGCATAGCAACCTAATGACAAGTTAATAGTTTAAATCTTCGCCTCATTTTTTGTTGGAAGGATTCTCAATTTACTGTAGCAGGTTTTTTAATATACCTAAGTGTTTTGCCTATCAAGACTGTTAGAGATTTCGAGTCAACTCTGTCGTCACAGTTCTAGAATCTGATGTTAATTAGATCATCCATATACACTAGTGTTAACTATTTCATAAGCTATGTCGTTAGTTTTATATTTACGAATTATTGTGTAACCATTCAAATACGTTTATAATTAGCAGTTGATCATTAAATTAAAAAGGCCGTTTTATGACATCAAAAAATGTAAAAACAAGTTCGGCTCGTTAATTCCAAGTCTGTAAATATATAAAGATAATAAATCAAGAGATTAATGCGAGTAGAGACTACTCGTAAAAATCAGCTGTATTTTTCCATAGTACGAAGGAAGCTAGGGAAAAGGAAGGAAGCAGAACATAACTGAAAATACGTCAGTTTAAAAGTTATGTTTTAAAAGCGAGAAGTTGTAGACGTAACATAATATATGTTAAACAAGCTTTAGTATACACATCTAGCACAGAATGATAAAAAACAAATCCCGAGCTAAGGTATTTAATCCATGTACTGCGCAGGGTTTCACAAATATTTAAGTCCCAGGCAAAAAGAATACACTTGGGTGTCTTTGTGCCGAACAGCAGTTTACTGCATGGATAGTCGAGTTATTGTACAGCACATGGTCCGATGATGTGGTAAAATCTTATGATTTGGTTATAAAAATACTACCGCATTAAATAAATGTAATACTCGTGTCGCGGGGGTTTCACAAACATTCAAGTAACATGCATAAAGGCACCCAGATTAGAACACGCATTCGTAGGGCACACGCATGCTTGAGCTACGCAGAGATTGAAATCGCGACACGTCGCGCACAGTTTGGCGTGGTGACCTCAACCACTCTACCAGCTACCAGTGTTGTCACACACTTGTCTATTAGACGTTTTTTATCTAGCCCACCGTGCCCATTGCAGGTTATAGGCCTCCCACAAATTATTCCACGATTCTTTGTTTCGGGCCACATTGAACCAGCCCGCGCAGTAAGCATTAAGAGTGCGTCGCCACCGCTATTACACATGGCACGATGAAATGGTAGAACCCTTTTTTTTACCGGGGAAATCCTCATGGACTTTCTCCGCCCTGGGGAAGGCGGAGAGGTGTCCCGGACTCTTACCGGTTAAAGTACTGGAGTGCTTCGCTCTTGTCTACCTGTGACCACGGAAACACGATGAAAACTACCGCGGCCCCCGGCAGGGAAAAAAAAGTATAATCCCAAGTTAAAGCTAACTGCGTATGTATCTCAAACAAGAAACATTGAACAAATCACCAACTGATAATATGCTTTGAATGAGGAATAAACAACTTGCTACCAAAAAATAACAAATGATACGAAAGTATCACACGGAGGTTAGATGATCGAAATTACTTCTAAATGTAAACAAATACAACAAACAAGTTTTACAGGTTCTAGTACGTATACGATGAAATTAATAAGAAAGTGGTTTGATAGATTCAATATTGCGTCAATATCCTAAAGTATTCCACTTAATGTATTTTTTAAACCAACTGAGATAAAATACTTTTTTTAAATGGTCTTTTTACTGTAACTCGCCTCACTTCACACACTCTTACTGACTTACTGGTTGAAACTGGTTTGGTAATTTAAACAACATTTCTAATTTGATTGATCATCGAATTAATTGAAGACAACGTTGCGTAACATATAGAAATAGAAATAGTAGTCGTTTATTTTTTGTTAATTAATTAGTTCATTCATTTCGTCAACGAGAGTCAGTTGTTTGGAATAGCGTAGTTTGTTTCAAAAAAGTAGTTCTGTACTATAATAATAATAATATTCGTGATGTAGATTCATAACATTTTTTATAAGTTTGTTTCTATGCTTCTCTGATGATGAGCAACTTAACGGTTCTCTCACGTGAATTTATCGGGATTGTCCGACCAGTTTCGGATCCAACTCGAGTCCTTGTAGGCAGCTTACACTTGTTCTGTCATACTTTATACTCATTGCTTGTATACAATACTGAAGTATTGAGCAAATTAAGATGGATTTAAATTAGAACCTGATGTAGAGTTTGAGACCCACGCTGTTTAGACGTTTAAATAACTTATGGAAGATACTCCAAAAGTGAGGATGTGGACAATTTTATACAAATGTTGTTTAGAAATTTAGAGTTACGCAAATTTTAATACGATATGAATTATTGAATAAGAACCGCTACATTAAACACAAAAAAGATAACGTATCGTGCAAAAATCTGTTTCATAGAATAGTCATCAAACCAATAATTATTTTATGGATGAAAAAATATAGATATGTAAATTAAGTAACAACTTTTTATAGGTTTCGCATATCATGGATTTTTTATAAAACTATTATGCAATCAACACGCAACTTTTTGTCGCGAAATAATTGTGACAGCCTTGACTTTAACTAACTTAACTTACTATGGTGGTGTCTGAGAGATCGTTAAATATGAGATCATTGAACTCTTCTGACGTCACAGATGGATGGATGCCGTCCTGTTTTTTAATGGTGACCCCTCATTGCACAGCATGAGCTAAGGTATGGCATACCTTCTTTTTGCAAACATAAAATTCCGCGCAAATTGAAATTAGATTGGGAAAATTTATCGCATACCCTTTTTTGTTTATTATAAAATCTTTTTTTTTATTCATATCGCACTAAACCTTCACATTATAATATTTCAAATCATTATCGATAGAACGACGTCATTATATAATATATTGAAGGATCAAAAATTTTTGATGATGCTAAAAGTACGAAACAAGGAAAGTAAGTATAGTCGACTTTTGAATGTCCTTATTAGTATTAAGTCGTGTATTGATGTTTAAAAAATCGAATACCTGAACTAAAAGAACTTTACAGTCACTTTAAGGCATTAACACTGTTATAAGCTGTGCCGTATTATCCATAAGGCACTTTAGGCCAGTGACTATGACCAGGGGCCCACCGCCAAAGTAGGGATCTAAAAAAAACGCGATAAATTTTTCACTGAATGAAAATCACTGAATGAACTTAAACCAAGCGGGCCCCCACTCCTTTGTTGCCTCGAGGCCTCGGGGCCCCTGGGCCCCTAGATCCGGCCCTGGTTATAAGTACCTAATCTCTTTACCGCCTACTGTCTTCCGATTACAAAGTCTAGTCGACGTCGTGGCATCCCAATGACTCCTATCGATAGTCAGTTAGATAAATCCATGAAAAAAGGTCAATGTTGTCATTACTATTACAATATTATGGCATATTATTAAAGAACACGTTTTCAAATTAGTCCATTAAAAAGTGAATTCTTCGATAAACTGATTTGTCATAATACTATTAGAGAAGTTCACACGAAGATATTTAGTATTTTTGGTGGGTATTAATAGACGAAATATTTGTATGAATTTATGGGTGGCCGTTTATGAATCAGTGATACTGAAATTGATAATGTTTACTGGCCTAACACTATTTATAAATGTTGTGTCGAATATGGCTTATAAGAATATATATAAAGGCTTGAACAGACCTAGCTTTGACTTAAATTTAAGTACGGGAGCTTGTGAACAACTTGCGAAAAAGTCAAAAGCAAATGCTGAAATGTTTACACTGCCTGATTTTCTTGAAGAAAATTTATCTTCTCCATACGCTAAAGTGATATTTAAAATATAGCTTACATAAATGTAGTTTGACAGTCTCACGTGAGTATGTCCTTTTTATACGAAGTCTCCCCTTTTATTCCGTAACACCGAAAACATTAATCCAGAATCACTGACATGAGAGATTTCCCTCATGATTATTTATTTATGGGGTAACACAACGGTTCCCCAGTCCCCACCTACCTTTATATTTGATCACAGTCAACAAAAGCTCAAAACCAAGGTCGCTTCAACTTTTGTAAAAGGTAAAATTAATTTCACAATTGATAACGGAACAATTGTTTTACATAATGTAGATTTCGGCCACCTTTTGTTGTAGTACACAAAGAGAAATGAACGTTTGTTCGCTGAAACCGCGAAAAAATAAAATAATAAGCATTCTCGCGTTTTCCAAGGGGTGGCCTTTAATTGTTTGGCTTCACGAAAACTTTTAGGGATTTTTCTCGCCCTCGCTGATAGCAACAAAATGCTTTGTTTTATACTCATTTATATAAGTACAGTACTCAAAAACAATACAGTAGAGGTCACTGGTAATTAAAAATAAGATATCCTTGAAATAATAAGTCTGAACCAAATTTTGTGTGACCTCATCTCTCTGACGTAAAGTCCTATGTAGATGACATATCGTGGTAAATAACAATACGATAAAAATACACACTGATGAGACAGATAAATTTATCTATATCTTGATCGTGCAAAAGAATCTAAAGAATCGACAATAATTTGGAAGATAAGAGTAAAACGTCATCTCCATTGATAATAAATTCAGGTCGTCTGGGAACACAAATCTGTTGATTTGTTTTATTCGATAAGGTGACTCGATGACTCAATCAGTCGTATTTAAAGATACGATTACTGATACTCAACTACAAATTGATTATCTGACAATGACATCACTGTCTTTATTATTTACCAGTAACTCCTTCCGCGTTGTAGTTAAACAATTGAGATCTTTCCAATATGTTTGGATAGATCCAAAATATATTTATAGGACTTCCCTTTCC
The DNA here is from genome assembly GCF_003590095.1 of Trichoplusia ni. Lineage (NCBI taxonomy): Eukaryota > Metazoa > Arthropoda > Insecta > Lepidoptera > Noctuidae > Trichoplusia > Trichoplusia ni. The sequence goes on along the minus strand of NC_039493.1, from coordinate 8,128,126 downwards.
CCTTCATTGGCAGACGTCGTTCGAAATTAAATTCATCGGGTATCGAATTCTTAGAGTTCGCCAGACAGACTCGTGACAGAATAGAGATTTCGATTATGAAATTAAATACGTCATCATTATTTCCATAAATCTTAGGCCTCCGGTATTCCCACAATTTACAATAGGCGCAACTGCAAACAGTGTTACTACAAAAACAAACTACGTTATTTTGCTAACAGTATGTGTTTATTTGATATGGTTAAGATAACAGTGTAATTCTTACTAAATGATAAACATTAGTTATAACAACAATAACTTCTGCCTTATACAAAGCTATGTAAGTTAAAAATTTCAGCTGAAAACCGCACTTAAACCACTAGATAAAACAGAGGTGTATAGTAAAACTCTTGTCAGAATTGAACGACTATCAACGATCAATGTATGACGGTTGGGACCAAGGGTTTAATGTTCTATCCGAAACAAAGAAGGGTCTCATTATGTTAACAAATCGTCACCCATCCTATGGTCAACCATAATCGCGGCATTACCGTTCAAGTGCGGCTTATAGTGGGTATCTACGGTTTTTGCCCTTGCTTAGAGGTAAACATCAATGAGTTTTTATTACGCTCTACACACAACTTGTCTTGTTGTAAGCTATGGGAATTTAGTATTTGGACATGATTGTGCAAAATAATAAAACTGATGTGTATAAAAATCGAATTTAAAATCAGATGAAGCGCAAAATGTAATGAGCAAATTGAAAGTGTATTTTACATAATATTATTTTAGATTTTTTACATACTAAACAACTTTATCCGCATCACTAATACAGATGACATTCAACAATTAGTCTTAATACTAGTTATTTAACTCTTAACATTCAACCTGCTCCCAGATAACCTTATAGACACAGTTCAATATTTCCGTGTATTAATATAATAGCTATCTGTAGTGCTTATCATTTATTTACATTGGAAACAACTTTTTATAGTATTCTATCACGCTTCACGTATTTTGTTTAATAATTATCACGCTTGCCCTAATTATTATAATTACAAAGTTGACGTTTTATTAAAGTTGAACATTTGATATTTTTATCGATTTGTTTAGAGTTTAAAAGTCTTTTTGATTGGTTAAAACGCCGATTTTTTCTGTGTCAAAATGATGCAATTTTATTTTTAGAAATATTTTTTTCAAGCGTTTTTACGTTTACTGATACAATGTTAGAGATGACTTATTCATATTAAAATACTCATAAGGATTTAAGAAGATGAAAAAAGTTTCATGTTATACGAGTTACATTGATCTCGGTTCAAATAGCTAAATCTAAATTTTACATAAATGGATAGGAGTATAGAGTATCAAACTGTCAGGTTATGATTGTCAGGTACATAAAATGTTTTGAATATAATACCCGCAGTGGTGTCACAATACCGTTGAAAATGAAATTCTGATTTGAAAAAAACTCTTTGAGAGAGATATCGTAGTAGTGTTTTTTCATCTATAGGTTGCCGTACTTTGAATGGCTTCAAAACATCATCTCAGTTTATTTACAAATTGCTTTTAATTTGCTGCGGTTTATTATCATAGATAATTGTATCTATGATTGTATCAAATTAAGTATTGACTTACTTAATTTGTTTGTGGCTACTAAATAGCGTTTATATTCAGAGCAAATTTTATCAATATCCCCGCAGCCGTTTGGGCGTAAAGAATTGACGAACATACATACAGGATCTGAAACTTTCGCCTATATTATATCAGTATGATTAACTATCGTCTCAATGCGGGCACAGACGTCATATACAGTACATAATACTATGTAATACTACATGTAGGTACTTTTATTTACCAATTATGTAAGTAGATCATTATATGACCAAGGCAACTAAGTATTGATTATCGAGATTCTAATTATGTGGGTGTTATTTAATATATGCAAACAGTGTTGCATATTATATAAGCTATGCAAGGCATGGAAATAAATAGAGGCGTGTCAAAAATTTTTCACAATTGAGGTCAAGTTTACAGTATTTTAAGCATACGCGTTTAAATCACTGTTCTTATAAGTAAATTTGAGTAATGTCCACTAATTGGTTTGTATCAGTAAAAGTGGAGAGCACTAGTTATTTAATTGCTAGTTCGTAATGTAGTTAATTGTTATTATTTTTTATGAATACCTAACTCATAAAAAATAAACTTTTTAACAAAAAAACCTATTTAGTCCGTGACATTATCAAAAAATATATTTGATACTTATATATTTTTCTATATCTCTAAAAAAAATAAGAGGTACCTACAGTGATTTAAAATCTCGTGTGACGTCACTTACAAGTAAACTTTTTACTAGCAAGTGATGCTACTAGCCTCAGTACTACACATTTCATTATCTTAAGTGCTTTTCACCTTCCTAATTTTTAAAAATAAAAATACATATTACTAGATTTAATCGAATATTCTATTCAAGTTACTTAGTTCGTGTGGCCAGTGGTTTAAGTTTTGGAATTCTTGTGAATACCCACCCGCATGGTGCAAGATTCTAACACCGGTAATTGGAGATCGTGCCATGGTCTTTTAATAATTAATAAATCAAAAAATTTCAAAAAATAGATCTTTATTTTCAAAGGTATAAACAAAAGGTAGCTTTTGAGAGATATAGAGCAATTTGTTTTATTACCTTTCTATACACCAAGTTATAAACAATAAATAATCTCGTTATATATAAACAATAATCTATATTTCACCCACTCTGTTATTATATTACCAACTTAAAGTCAGCCTTGGGTATTTTATCCCTCAATTAGAAGTTCAAATCAAAATTCTAAAATCAATAAACAAAACTTATTTCAATTAATTTAATTCAATCAAATTATAATGACGAGAAAGGGTTGATCGTTTTTCGTAACTTCATTAGTACGTATTGATCTTAAAATATGATTTATTAAGAAAGAAGATCCTTACATAAATAACATTAAAACATTATACAATACGTTAATTTCAAAATTTTCCTTTACTTTTTTGACAATGGACATTTATTTTACTTAAAAAAATACCTTCTCTTTTCACGTAACGCGATACTTATTTGTTTTTTTTTATAGCCTCTCTTTAATACTTTTTCGCGTATTCAATTTGTTGAGAACTCTTTGTGGGTATATGGTACCTTATCATTTTGTCTTATTCCCCGCTGGCAAAGCTATAGTGATATACACATATAGCTTGACATGAGCTGTAAGCTGGGTAAGACTTCAGTTTTTTTTAATTGACCTTATCTGAACCTTATGTGCTTTTATCTGTTATAGCCCATTTTTCGCTGTAAATGTGACTTATCATCTGTCAAATCTTTTCCCAACTACGTGATCGTCAGCTTTAAGGTAAACAGCACGCTAAGCTAAGTAACAGAGTTTTACAAAGCATCTGAATATATGACGTCCTAAGCGCGATTACCAGGGCCACACTATACCCGTTGGAAAGTATGATCGTTAGACTTCCTGGTTTCTACACGTAACGATTGCCAAAGATATAAAAATGATAGCTAAGACCGACTAGCCCAAAAGCACTTTCCAAAACACTGACTTAAAGTAACTACAAGCTAGAATTATAATACTTTTCGACTGATATTGAACCTGAACATGATACACAATATTGCATAGCGCGCAAAATCCACATGTCTACGCGTCCAATGTGCGTTTCAACGTCACTCATAAAATATGCAGACACAGCCTTCTACTGTTATATTCATAACTGGGGATCAACCCGGTTTCTCTTGTTATTTTAAACGTAACCTTTTTCCATACCTACCTATTTTTGTTTGTTTGGAATATTTTGCCTGTAGATACGTTATTTTATTAGTAGCTTAAATCGCTAGAGATATCATATTTATGAGGAAAACAGGCGTATAAAACCTTAGGTTTTGTTTCCTATCTAGTTTTCTGTGTCATTGAATTTTAGGAGATATACTTCTTTGGAAGCTTTTTGCTACTGATTGGCGATTTAAGGTTACGATATGATTTTGTCTCCTTACTATATTCCTAGTTTTAATAACTAATTTAACCTTGTGCCTTGTGAAGTTGAATCAAAGGCAGGTGCCTTTGATTCAACTTCTAGCTTGACTGATATCTACCAAATTTATTTTACATGAAATGCCTGCCTATCTCACCAGACAACTACGTTTCTGAATAACAATAAAGTTAGTATAATAAGGCAAATAAAAGACAAATTTAAAAAAGACGTAGTGTATCTACATTGAAATAGCTTTATTTTCCCGAAACGAAGGTAATTGACCTTATCAACAAGTAAAATCTGATCAAAACATGTCGATCACTTTTCTAGATAGTAAATAAACGAACAAACAATATGAACGTTCAAACAATTTTGTTTCACTTTCATATTTAGCAGATTATAGAGGCATTTTTTTTAAACTATGTCAAATCAAGTCACTGTAGGCATTTTAATATGTGCACTGTGTGTAACGCGAGAGTGTTATGTGTACAAGATAAAACAGGTCTTAAGTAATAGTTTATTAATTAATTTATAATTAATCCATATTTAAATACATCATAAAACATAACTTTATGAATTGACCGTAGGCCAGTTTTCTTCACGACATCATTGAACCTACTGGGTTCAATGCAATTCACTGATAAAAAATAAAAACAATCAATGTTTGTGTCATTGGACTATTTAAACGGAATGTGTAGCGTAAAATTGAATTCATATCGGAATACTCGTTAAGAACATCGGACGACAATTGGTCGCAAGCGAGAATATTTTAACGAAAAAGTTTTGCCTCACGGACTGTTGTATAACTGAGGTCATCTGCATCCTAACTCTTAACCAACAACGACGTCTGACAAAAATAAATTAAATACGCAGATTAAAAATATAAAAAATTAATAATAATTAAATTAAATAAATAATCCTAGTTCGTGTAAAAGGATCTTTCTCCGTGAAGTGATGTAAAATTATCACCTTGTTTGTCAATCGGGTTTGCGGGAAATCCGAAGAATCTGTTTACAATTCGTACCCTCAATAAAGGTGTTACAGTTAAAGCTTTGAGTAAATAGCCTCTGTACAATTGACGATAACATTTGATTTATAAAACCGCTGCTGAGGTGATTTGCGAGGAGAAGTAAAAGGTTTACTGTGATTATGAGTGTGGAAAAGAATGTTGAATACGACGTGGATAAGTACGAGTACCTGCCTCCCGAGGGTGGCTGGGGGTACATGGTGTGCATCGGACTCTCTGTTATATTTGTAAGTTCTGTTTAGTCTTTATTTTTATTTCGGTAGATACGTAATTATAAATCTGGTCGAATACTAAGTTTAAGAAAATATTTTTTTTGTTTTGTAAATTAGACATTAAAATTATATTATATATATATTTTTTTAATTTTCCCTTTTTCGAGTAGGTAGGTACTTGCCCTTTTCTTGATTTTAATTTTGAAGTTAATAAATAGTTTGTTTTGTTTAATTATGACCTGGCAGATTTAAAAATCATAACGAGCTGCGACTACTAAAAAAACTAGCTAAAAGTTTAGTTTAATTTACAAATCGCGTTTACAGTTTCAGTCCTGATTAATAAATTAGTTTCGTTTTAGTTAATTATTGAAATTAAAATATCATGTACCTGTGTAATCATGGTGTTCCATTGCATATTTTTGTCATATGAAAGAAAATAACCTTATAAACCGTAACAAAAAAATATATTTTTAAAACCTCCTCCGATTACTCTAAAACCTTTAAAAATAGAACAAGGAAAAATAGAACGCAGGTATTAAAAACCGCGGTATTGAATAAATTAATTATTTTGAAATTTTTATTCGAAGAAATCTTTTTATATCTCTCAAATCATTGACACCGAGTACATTCATACCACATTGACGCAATGACTCAAATCATCGCCATTTTAGCTAACGATCGCGTTTAGACCAAAAACTTCAAACAAAAAAATATACCTAATCATATTTGTTTTAAGTTTCAAATGTCAGACGATACAGGAGTTTGATATAGTGTGGGAACCGAAAAAAAAAAAACATTACGAAGGTTATATATCAAATACTTTTTTGAATTAATAGAAGCATTCATGCTGAAAGTGTAACGACTTAGCAACAAGGAGGTTAATTGGTGCGGAATGGTAATTGCAGTGAGGTTATCATGTTAATATACTGCATACTTTGTTTTCCACACAGACTCATACTCAGGCACTGGAATATTTACATAGGTCACATTGTCATGATCAGAAAGAGGTCGTATAATTAAGCAGAGACGATTTGAAGAGAGTAATATAAATTAAATGAAAACAAGTCGCGTTCTATAGACATTAGAATGTTGTAAATTAACGTGTTAGGTAATAAACTTGTACGAAGACATTGGCATGTTGATAATTTATTTCCTGTTTCATAATACCGCAAAGTATACAAAAAATGTACATATTCATAATATACGTTAGCACGCACGTGCGTACTTGTCCCTACGCGCAGTAAGTCAAAACAAACGATCTAAACACTAGCAACAGTTAATTCTAGATAAATGAATTGACATTTCATTATTTAGTTATTCATTTAAATTTATTTGATTGTCTACATGTAACCTGATATATACGATACAACGGCTATAATGTAAATTCTTTATCTACCCATAAAAATAAATGCGGCAGACACTATAATGTCTATTAATTTGTGAATAAATATCACAATTGAGCGTATTAACTCATTTTTTTACATAAATCTAAATATATACATTTTTGTCTAATTTAAGACTTCGGCGATAAGAATGAGACTTAAATAGGCATCGGTTAGATAATCTAGAAGTCAGGTGAATTTTACAATATTTAAAGATTGGATGTGGTAATTATACAGATTGGAATCGAACGGAAATGTTTTCGTATGCATAGCTTTTGCTTTGCTATGTAGTAGTAAATGTTTATTTAGATTTCACACATAAAAAATCTTATGTTATTTTTTATCAGTGGGAAATGTCGGTTGTATTTTGGTCATCTTATCACATTTTTTGACCTCAGATTAAAAAAAAACGAATATTTAAATCCTATATAGTTTATCTAATGTAGGTTGATGTCAACAGTACTATTGATATTATTATCCGGACCGACTTTTGCCACGGCTGTAGCCTGGTGCCACAAGACAACAGCCAGTGGCGCGTTATATATTGAACTGCAAGAGCGTCTTAGTCCCATAGCCCATGAGACGGCAATCTGACAATACCGGATTGAGATAAAGCGCAGGACATTTTGACGTGCCTTAAAATAATTGTTTTAAGTTAAGCACCTACTATTACTTCAGCTGCAGTGACCGTACTATTCATGCTTTTGGACACCGACACAAGGTACTTGATCTCGATTCCATGTCTTTAATATATATATGATGATAACATCAATCTTTGAACCATTCCAGCACAATGGAACTCTGTCTTTTTCATGAAATTTATAAAATAATTTGCGAGGGTTTTAACTTAGCAACATGGTTGTCAGTTCGGTTATTTTTTTGTTCTAATACGTAAAATTATTATATGATAGTTATTTTGCGTGTCTGTCTTCAACATTAGTTTAGGGATTAGTAGTCTCTCTATATATATCTCCGTATAATTTAATAATAAAAAAGCAAATCTTATCATTCTATTGAACGGATATCATACATAATTTACAAGAGATATCTATCTCTAGATTAGATCAATTACACGTACTCCAAGTATTTATATTAAGAATTCTCAGAATGTCGGTTTAACAAAACTTGTGAATGGACAAGAATTAACATGTTTAATTTTGAAAACATCCGTTTTTTTAAGACAATTTATTCTTACGAACATTTATATCAATCATCATCAATTGGATGTAGGATCCTTCAAGTAGTGATGAATGTTTGAAAGATTGAACGGTGTTCTCTCGCTCTATAATATTATAGACTTATAAGTAGCACTTGTTTGGGTTTTCTCCTAAGACTCATAACGTTTTGCGAGATAACTCTTTCTCTAGAATAGGGATGACGACCTTTTTTTTCAGTGTCCGTTTTAGTTTTATGCATTATAATATTGTTGTATTTTACGTATTTTCTTTTGTCCCGTATACGTAAATTGATGAAATTACAGTGAATGGAACTTCGCGTGACGTCACCATTGTGTGTAAATTTTACGAAATCGTTACGTTACAAGCTCTCCTAAACTCTAAAGTAGTTTATGTAAGTCATTTTTGTTGTTCCAAAAAGACAAAAATACCTGTGCCTAATATATTTTAACTAGCTGACCCAGCAAACGTTGTTTTACCGAATATTTTTTTTTCTAGTTGTTTGTATTTTTAATGCTACATTATAAAAAAAATAAAAATATTTTTTAGTCATAGCAACCCTTGCACTTAGGGGTATGAAAAATAGATGTTGTTCTATTCTCAGACCTACCCAATATGTATACAAAATTTCATAAAAATCAGTCGAACCGTTTCGGAGGAGTACGGTAACCAAAAGGTAACTAACATCGTGACACGGGAATTTTATATATTAGAAGAAGATTATTTAACTTAGGGACTGAATAGCGTTTAATTTGATACCTAGTCATCATAACTGTTCAATTTTACGATTATACTAAGAGTATGAACAATGTAAATCCAAAACCTATTAAGTCTGAGTCATAGATCTACTAATTATCTATTTCCAATTACAACACTCTTTAATTTTATCATTATATGTAAGGTAAAGAAGACACAATTAATTCTTAGTACATTGAACGCTGTTGCTAACGTTGTAATTATGAATCAGATGTTCTGTTAAACATTGATAGGTACCTACTAAAATAAAAATTTATGAATATTCGACGGTCAAGGCCCTCAACGGCCTACAATCATCTCAATTGGTTAGGTGTTACACTATGTTGCACCATATTATTCCACATCTTAACCAGTTTGTATTCGAAGGTTAGTTAAGGCGTACATTGGTCAGTATATCCGTCAATTGACACGACATCTGGTCATTGCTCACGTGGATACACACGCAAAATATCTTATTATTTATTCAATTTTAAGCTTTGTATATGACAGCTAGTTCAGAATGTTACTTGAGTGAAGGAAATTATCATACGTTTTGTATCGTGGCATTAAAATTCATATTGAAAGTGAAATTCCTGAGTCATTTAAAGATACCGGTGCATACTAGTTTTAGAATTAAATCGATTAAAAAATAATTCTTCAAACTATTTTAACCGGACTTAGTTATTTAAAAATTTCAAATGGTCCATTGATCATGTACTCATGTTATCATTTTCATTTGAAAATGTATAACCGAGAAGTGGAGGCCACGACGCCAAGCCCTCAGTGCGCGACGTGTCGCGGGTTCGAACCCGGCGTAGGACAAGTATCGTGAGACCCAGGAATGCTTGTCCTGAGTCAAGACGTCTTTGTACATGTGCTTTAAATGCTTGTGAAACCCACCACGACCCAAGGATTAAATGTAATTAGGCGGAAATCGGTTTTTCAATAAAAATAAATGATGTAGCCCTACGTGTCAGGTATGCATATGAGTTGATTAAATAATTAACTACATCATATTAAATTTAACTTTAATACATAATTATTTCCATCCGATGTCAATATAGAGTGAATAAATAATAACGTTGAATTAAACAAATAAAATGTTTGCCTCTGTCATACAGCGCTCGGCAAATTACATAATTAATTAAATATAAATTTACGAATTCGTGAAATGGAATCACATAATTTATTTTTATTCAATTAAGTTTTAAAATACTGACGTTTTCGAGATAAAATATTTCTGTTACCGTTATAAAGGTATTTAAAATGTATATCATTTTGTGTGATTAAACTATAATCTAAACTATAAGGTATAAAATTCTCCTGTCGACGCGTTTGTAGTGAAACTCATAAATACCTGCTTTACCGATTCTCATGAATTTTTTTGGGCTTGATTAAGGGAACGAATACCATTTATTTTTCATTTACCAATTTCTTTTATTCGTCTGTAATGATTTTTCTACACTAGAATTTCCCTAAAACTCTATTTCTATATGGCAAAACAACGTACGCCGGGAAAGCTTGTAATTTATACGAAAATTCTTCATTCATAATAAAATAACGTAACAGCAATAAATAAAATACCTATTTAAAAATATATATATTTTAGAGTTTTACGCACAAATGCAATTTCATTTGTAAGTTATAAAGGTAAAAAATACGTACCAAATAAGCAATAACGTTACATGATAGGTCTTCTTACTAAATACTTAGTATTAATCACCAAGGTACATATTAATAATTAAAGAATGTCCACTAATTAAATGATGTAACGGTTTACTCACGCGTATTTATCGGGGTAGCCCGACTAACTAGGCTCGCGAGTCGAACTACCGGGGTAGTTCGACTCGCGATCCCGCCGCGTCTGCTCATGATTAAGGACTCCGGTTGGGTCCGAAACTAGTCGGGCTACCCCGATAAATACGCGTGAGTAAACCGTTACATCATTTAATAATGAATAATTCTCACGACAGTTACTATAAAAAAAAAATGACCACTAAGCTTTTAACAAAAAAACAAATTATAATCACTGCTTAACATTGATGACATACGACGCGAGCGTCATTTTTCCAACCCTGTTTTCTTTTCGTTCCACATTTGAAATATTTGACGTTTTACTTTTCTTCTTTTTAGATTGCGGGCACAGCACACCAGCCAGTGTTTGGTTTTATATACAACGACTTTTTAGACGAATTGGGAGTCGGTACTGCAGCGGTGACAGTTGTGTTTGGTGTTTTTCAAGTTACCCTCGCTGTTGCAGGTAAATATGAAACCTCTTTTTTACTTGAACTTCTTTCATTTACACTCTTGGTCCATTCAAATATTGACTGACAAAATCTTTAATCGCAATAATACTAGTTACAGTTGTTACTCCGCTTTCCGTCCGTCTGTTACCAGGTTTTATCTCATGAACCGTAATAGCTAGTTAATTTGAATTTTCAAAACCACTGTGTTTCTGTTGCCGCTATTATAAAAAACACGAAACTCTAATCAAGTAAAGCGACAGTAGCCACGGTCATAGATTTGATGGTGAGCAATTTTATTCCAAAGTGATTTGTAAGTACGGAACAAGTGTCACAAGAACGACTCACAGATGAGCTATTAAAATCATTCAAAGCGCATAAGCGCATAATCCACTTTAACAATGTTTGCATAATAATTTGGACTTTTAGCATATTAAATGTTTCGACTTATTTATAACTTAGTTTAAAAAGCTAATGACCAAAATATACAAGTTGAGAGGCAATGTACAATAATTGGGTAAAAATCCAACGCAGTCATTCTTATTAATGCCAACTTATAATATACATTAATAGATAGAAGTAAATTATAGTTATTTATTTTTGCAATACCTTGTTCTCAAAAATATTGTTCATGAGTGTTGAATTATTTCTTTACTAGCTGTTTACCGCGGACCCGCCCGTTATAAATCAAAAATAGCCCCACAGGGGAACATAAAATCGGGATAAAACTATCTTCTATGTTAAACCAGATAATAAACTATCTGTGTGCCAAAATTTGTCCTAATCTGTTCAGTGGTTTTCGTGAAAGAGTAACAAAAATACATATAAACTTTCCCGTTGATAATATTACTAGGATTCGAGTGCCAAGAAAATGAAGTCTCTGTTTATCTTCTTGATGCACTTATCAAAACGTTCGCGCTGTCTGAGTGAGCATTTACAGCGTTTCATTTATGTACAGTTCAGTATATCAAGCGTTAAGAAGTATTCCGGGTTATTCTTTTATAGACGTAGCTGTCGACTTTATCCGCATCGGAGAATAAGATACAAGTTTTTACCAAGTTCATAGTTTTTAGAGTGTATCCTATACCAGACATATTTTTAATATCTTATTATTTCTCTGCTTATATTAGTCATAGGATGATAGTATAGATATACATATGTTACCTATAATGTTCCTCAATCGATGGGCTTGCACGAAAATAGTTATTCAAATTGAAACAGTTAGTAGTGATTGAGTGAAGTGTGTTCAAACAAACCAACAAAATCTTCAGCTTTCAAAATATAAGTATAGATATAACAAAACAAATAATACTTTTTGTAAAGCACTATTTCTTATAAGTCATTTAGTAGTTGAAATGGAAAAAAAAACCAGAGGTTGTTATAGCCTTCGTTGTAAATAATTATGTTAAAAACTGTTCATTTTGAACGCTCGACGCAAATAGAGGGGTGTTGTAAGTTAGTCATCGTAGCTCCTGAAAGGGTAAACCGATTTTAATGCTGTTTTTATTTGAAGATGGGGTTTTCTAGCGATGGTTGTTAGACATTCATATATTGGAGAAATCGGTCTAGCCATTCCCAGACCATGAGCTCTTTTCTAACTATATGATTGACCACTATACGAGTATAGAATTCTGATTGCTGATAAATACTAATCCATTAATACATTGATTTTTATGTTTTGCATTTAATGATTGACCAGTTTCTTTATATATTCATAAATAAAATCTCTCGAAATGCTTTAACATAAAAAAAATCTGCATTCATTGATGTCAAAATGTTATCCGCTTAATAGATTTGTTTCTTAATGCATTCAAAAGATTACACTTATGATAATGTAAACTAGCAATATCATTAACAAACAAAACAAAACAAATAAATTTATTGTTCGAACACAATTATGTTAAGTAACACCAAACTAAAAACATGTATACTGAAAAATATCTCTTATTTACCTGATTTAGCATAAATTACGTGGTATATTGATTACATGTAGAATGATATGAAGACCTGCATCAGTCACCACATTAAGCCCACTCAGCGTAAAGTGTAGTTTGTTGGATTCCCGTGTAGGTAAAGAATTTGATTGATCCCCTAACGTATTTTAGATAATTATTAAATCTCTTAAAACTTTTGAGGATATCGGTGTACCGGGTCCTGTGATACTTTGTATAGTTAGTGAGTTAAATAATACATGCTACGAAATGAAAAATAGGTCAAAAGTTAGATAACACGACCGTAAAGGAGAAAAATTTTAAATATTTTTTTTTACCACTTTCATATCAAATAACGGTTTCTCCTTCATTTCGCCGACTAGTGTCGTCATCAAAACTTTTCTCCGGCAAAAAAAATAGTTGTACTATAATAAAATAAAATAAAAAAATAAAAAAGCCTTTATATTTCCAGTTTAACAAAAGAAATAACTTACAATTATGTTTTTTAACCTATGCCTACTTATTTTACAATAGAAAAAATTTGGAGTTGAACTATAACGTAAGCTAAATATCTTGATGATAATTAATTTGAAATCTAAATTTCAAAATATGTCTGGACTGTAGATATAACAGCAAGATAAGCTAATAAACGTCTATATAAGCACTAAATAGCCATTTATAATTAATTTTGTAGACTATAAAAGATGTCCTATGTAACTCATTATGTTTGAAATGATTGTTTGGGATAGCTTCTGAAAAGATTTGCAATAAAAGTAGGTACGAAGGTTTTTGAAGTCACCACATTTTCTAACTGATGAACTAAAAACTTTTTTTACTATTTTCGACATGTTATTTGACTTGCGATGGAATGCCTACTGTGTAAAAAGTCTTGATCTCTATGTCGAATATATGTAGAAAATAAACGAAGAAAGAATTGACTATAGAAACAAGTAATATTAAGAACTATTTTCTATAGTCAGCTTCAGCGCAGTTCAATTCTATGCAATTAAATTTGTTTCCGTTGAGAATAAGCAATTGATTAGGCGGCGATAATGCTATCAGATACATATCAGGCGTCGGCGAACTATTGTAATACCACTAATTACTTCAAAGTGACAACCCTGACAACTGAAGTTTAATGTGGTGACAAAAGCCTCATTTACCAACATCTTGGACTGGGAAAACACACCTTTGGGTTAACGCTCTCACTGTAGTTAACTTTAGTAGTAGAAAAGGAATACATTTCACAAAAATAATTATTTTATCCTTACTAACATTAAAAATACCATGAAAAGTCTGTTTATTTGTCTGACGTGCTGTAATGCTAAATCTACTGATTGGGTTCAAATAAAATTTGTTACTAAGCTAGAGTTAAAAAGCTTAGAATTTTCATTGTCCAAAAAAGAGTTGTAAAGGGCTGAAAAGCTTTTAAGATCGAGCTGGAAAAATATTTGTAGGTTATAGGTTTCATGTAATGGTCAATAAAGTCCGTATCAGCTAAACGGTAAATAAATTAAAAAAATAAAATTACCTACATCCCTCACCTCTGGGTTAATGCCCCGGAATTAAGTTTATCATAACAGACAAGCCCACATTCATACTCATTTGATAAGAAAATATGACACGAAATCAATGTCTGTATTATTATTTACTGTATGTTAAAATTAAACAAAGAGAAATAACGTCAGAGCAAACTTTACACGGTTATCAAAATTATGTTTTGACAACAAGTGAAGAGGTTGGAGGTCGCACGAGACTTCTTATTTAGTTTATGGACAATGTTCAATGTAACCTAATATGAGTTGATAAAGCATACTTTGATAAATCTGGATTAAAAAAAAAACCAATAAATAAATGCCATTTGTTTGACTCAAAGCAATAATACCGGCAATTCTAGTATTGAAAATACTTTCTGATGAATATAACCTAAATATAATATACACGAAATGGCCAAGATTAAAATTTAATTTCAGAACAATGATTTCCATGTGTCATAACAATACAGTGTTCGCATTTCTTTTGTTTCAGGATTCTCAGCAAACATAGCTTTAAAAAAGTTATCTCTAAGGCAAGTTGGGTTAATAGGAGCATTTATATACACACTAGCATCATTCTTAGCCATATTCGTAAAATCTACGACCCAGTTGATCATAACAAATGGGTTCCTGCAGGGGTTGGGAATGGGGCTACTCATACCTGTCTCCTACACAAGCTTCAACAGCTATTTCACAAAGAAAAAGGTGTTCTATTTAAGTCTGTGTAAGGCCTCTATTGGAATGATAACGATGTTCTACCCATTGTTTATCAAGTTTACGATAACAGAGTACGGATTTAGAGGAACTCTTGCGATACTGTGTGCGATATCAGCTCACAGTATATTTGGAGCTTTAGTCATGCATCCCGTGAAATGGCATATGGTGAAGCAGCTGAAACCGTGCGAGAAAATTGTTTGTAAGTATCCTTATACTTAGAAATTCTTAGAAGTTTTAACGACCTAGCGTACTGAAGAACAGGTTTCAAATCGACTTTGTGGGATTCCCTCTTTGTGCGCATTATTTTCACTCAAGTTTCCCGTAACAGATGAAGTAGAGCTTAAAGTTAAGCAAAGTAATGCACCTTCACTTTTACTTAATTTTCCTTTGATAGCTTTGGATTTATTGTATGAAATTCTTTTCAATAAGCAGTATTCTCAGGCTGTAGTTTTTATTTCCCAAGAAGCATTCTCATTATAATAATCTATTACATATCTACAGTAAATTTTCTCATCTGTCTAAGCATATTTAGGTGACATCCGTTTTTCAGAACAGTCATCAGAACAATATAAGTTGATACTTAATACAATGTTAATAAATTTCCAGTAATACCACCCACACCAGCTCACGAAGATAATAAGGGAAAGTTCAATTTCGACGCCCCCGGAATAGAAACATCAGACAACACGCGTTCAGTAGAGAATTTGTATCGAATCAATCGCTTGGAAAATCCTCAGAAGGGCGCCGAATTACTATTTGTGTCGAAATTAACCGATTCCAGACGATTAAGCATACCAGTTGTATTGATCCCAGCAGACGGGAAGATAGATAGTAAATTCGATTCTAGCGATCATGTGTACAGAGAGAATTTGTACAAGGCCGCGTCAGTATCGAGCTTGGGAAATTTCGGGAATATCGCTGCGGAACCAATGCCGATTATCAAGAACAAGGAAGGAAAATGGTGAGTTGTTATTGAGAACTTTCATTTTGAGTAATTGGAAATAACAATAGGATTGCGTTTTGTTTACGGTTTCAATAAATAAATGATGGGTCGCCCCAAATTAGAAGACATAACTATTCTAATATTTGGCCAAAAAAATGTAGATTTCTTATCATACGGATATGCGAATTCCTAAACATTAATGTCAATTTAAATACGGATAACAGAAAAGGAATTTGGAAGAGGAAAACATCTAATTATATAAACATTTATTTCTGCAACATCACTCAAACGACAAACATAATAGTTAATTTATGTAGCAAGAATGTCAGAGACGTCTCGAAAGTAATCTAGAGGAATGCATTAAACTTATTTTATTCAAATTTATGCACCAATGACCTTGGAACACAGCTGGAGGTGAAAAAGAATTTTAGGTCAATTTGAATTCTAGTATTGTGAACCTATTATTGTAATGCGAGTAATACTAAACTGCTGACCCGTTGTATCCTAGTCAAACCACATATTTTATCCATTTATCTATTTATTTATCATAACCTGAAACGTGCAACACATTTTTGTACCCACTTACCAATATTTATCTTGTACGTGCTATTAACATTTTTCTGACTTGATTTTTAATAAAGAGCCGTCTTTTAAGTGGAATTCATCTGAAACTGGATATTTTGAATAATGTTATAGCTTAATTTTGTTTTTATTTTTCAGGCAAACAGTAGCGGAATTTTTGGACTTAACCCTTCTGAAGGACCCAGTTTACGTTAATATTATATTTGGACTGGCTTTAACTTTCTTTTCTGATCTCACATTTTTCACTTTGGAGCCCATATTTTTGGACAAGGTGCACCTTAGTAAGGTAAGGGTCTACATATTATTTTTTAATTTACCAATTATTTTAACATTTAATTGGCTATAAGAAACGTGCTTCTTGGGAAATACATAATTATTACTATTACTATCCGCGTCAGTGGACTATGATGATGAGAACACGTCAAATGACTCGACTTCTTTGGGATGAGCAGAAGGGAGTGTCATACTTCTAGAGACTAAAACTCTAAAACCCTACTATGTTCTACTTCCTTTGCCCTTCGTGTTCCGTAGGCCACGGTATTCCTTTCGGATAATCCCGCTGCCTTGGGTATGACTGATTCTGAGTTGACTAACAATAATTTAACCTACCTCAGCAAAAGAAGTGATTGAAGAGATGAAGTGATTCTCACTTCATCTCAACCAGCTCAACTCTTCCACAATTTAAAAAAGTATTTTTCTTTTATTTCCCAGGCTGTCAGACAATTTGTTTTTTGTTCTCTTGTTCTGTCTGAATCCAAGTGTTGCTATTGTGTTGCAAATTCAATGAGAATGCCGAGTAAACTACGAAATTTCTGGTAGACGAACAGGGAAATGACAATAACAACTCCACCGTACTGTTGTTTCAGACTATTGTTTCATTTCTCTTAATTATCTCGTGCAATTAAATTTTTTTTTTTAAACTACTGACAATATAAACAGCTACGAGCTTTCGAGTGTTACTGCGAGCTTTAAAAAAAAGTAAATTAAGGTAGAGAAACTGATCCCATTTATATAACGTAAGCAACGCGTATATCCGAACTTTTGATTTTATTGTATAATACCCGCGACTTCAACCCTGTGGTGAATAAGAGCCTAGGAGAGATTGTAGTGTGTACTAATATATAAAGCTGAAGAGTTTCTTTCTTTGTTTGTTTGTTTGAACGCGCTAATCTCAGGAACTACTAGATCAAAATGATAAATTATTTTTGTGTTGAATAGACCATTCATCGAGGAAGGTTTCAGGCTATATAACATCACGCTGCAACCAATAGGAGCGAAGATAAAATGAGAAATGTGGCAAAAACGGGGAAAATTATTAATCTTCGAGGGCTTCCGTCTAAAAATTCGCGGACGCGGACGAAGTCGCGGGCAACAGCTAGTAATTAATATTGCGACTATTCGTTGAGATGTCAGCTATCCTATCTTTCAGGTTTGATCAAGCTGCACTCGGTGTAAACATTTTATTGAGATTAGGAAAGCTTTATAGAATATAATGGATAAAAGGTGACACGTAATTAATATATTTTATAGATGAAAAACTGAACAGTAGAAACAGTCAAGAAATCTTAACGGACTCTAGCTAAGTCTGAATACCGAGAAGATAATAAGAAGTAATAAAAATAATATCAAAAGTCATTAATTAATCAAATTCATTCAGATGATTATAGTACTTGACCATTTTATGTTGTAATTAAAAGAGTTTTAGCATTCATCTAAATTATTTAAATTCTTGTCGAATATGTATTGTCACCCAATAAATTCCGTTGTATCTCATTAGATTTTACAACTCTACGGCACAATGAATTAGCAAAGACATTTTACTAGTTTTGTTGCATACTTTTGTATTCATCATGCGATTTTAGCGTGTTACATTCTTTCATATTAATATCAATTCTATAAATAAAATCAGCTGGTTAACTCTCCGAATATAGAACTAATCCACTATATATGCACAGTTTTTTATGCACGTATGATCAAGGTCTGTTAGAAGTTTAAAAGAACATTTATTCAAGATTATGTGTAGGTATCTTACTATAAGTGGTTGAGTTATTTTTATCTATTATTATATTAGAACTGATTAAATAATATATGAATCGTGAGTGATTTTTAATCCCTGACGCAAACAGATAAGTTATAATTATTACTTAAGCGGTTGAACTGTTTTCTATGCGTTTATTTTATTTAAAACAAGGTTTTCTATCGTCATCTGTCATACGTGTTCTGCCAAAATCAGACTTATAAGTTACATTATGTTAATCTGTCTGTGGCACCGTAGCTTCTAAATGAGTAAACCTCTTTACGATGTGTAATATGGCTTTAAGTTCAAATGACAACGACCAAACCCGCCAAGAAACCATATCACAAGAGAGCTCAATTCTTACTCTCATGCAAAAAGAACTCTACATTATGTTTTCAGTTAACTTCAGCTGAGACTTACCGTACCACCTCATATTAAAAACTTTTATTTTTGTTTTAGGCGGAGATAGCGAATATAATAGCAGTAGGAGGTGCGATGGACATGTCAGCCCGCTTGTTCCTGGGTGTAGCCGGCCAGTTCTTCAGAATGAACAGTCGGTACATGTTTTTCTGCGGCGCCTTGTTCACCGCGCTGTTCCGATTTGGTAAGTTTTTTAAACTACGAGTACTATAAAATTGGGGAAGATCTTCTCTCAGTACAGCGAGGACAGAACCATGTCCTTTTATTACGTTCAGTGTGTTTATTTATTGAAATTGAGACTATTATACTAAAATGGCTTGTTGTTTATTAATTGCAATTTACACATGACTGTAAATAATTTAGTTATTTCATTCTACTGTCTTCTAGTTTTAACTTTGCTTTTTTGGATTTAGTTTTTGCACTGCTAATTAAAAAGAGTATTTTATTTTTGGACATTACGTGACAAAACAGCATAAGTCAGAAAGGAATTCTAAAGGAAGCTATAGGTAAACCTGCTCAAAAACTTTTTATGATGTAGGTTTAAAAATAGACAAACTTCTTAAATCAAGGATGTTTTATGTAAATGTTATCGCTTTTCTGCATTAGAAGCATTTAGAGATAAATGTATTTTTATAGCTTAATACGGTTTTATTTGAAAATACTTAATTCAACACACAAAACGCGTTGAGTGTGGTAATTTTTGAAAATGTCAGTATCCATTATTTTTTGAATTCATTAAAATGCAAAAGTTCATTTTTAATGGATAATAGATATTTTATGTTTTCCAAAAAAATGATAAAATTATTATTCGTATCTGAGCCAAAACTTCAATCCACAAGTTTTTTATTCATTACATTAGCAAGGAATCACCCATAGCTATATAGACCATCCCCTTACATTATTACTGTCTTATACTTTATCATGAAACACTAAAAAAATCGTTGATTCAGTCAATGTTTCTCCATACATTTATTTCATATCCCTCCCCATAGGAGGAATTAACACGTTAAAATACTCTTCAGTACCTATCGATATAGAAAAGAATATCTATTTAGATATATAGAGGTAATAATACTTTTTGAACAATCGTGATGGCCTCGCGTTACTGCACTTTGTATATTCGATCCTAACCCAGGCAAAAAGTACCGATGTGACTTTTTTAACGATATAATTACGTCCTTTCTTAATTATTCAAAGAAACAACTGATAAACATTGAAGCAAAACTTCGCAAAGAATACTGCATTCCCAATATTAGAATCGGTAATTAAACTATACCGGGCTAGGTTGATGATAATGCTCGTTCCCTATATGGATAGAAGCCCATAGCCATGAATGCTGTTATTATTATATTGAAAGTAATTATTTGTAACATTATTACTTGTTCTGTCCTTTCATTTACTTATTTATTGCTTATTTACACACTACAATGCAATTAGTGTCCGTAAGTGTATTATTTAATAGCTCTGATATGACATGTACAGACACTTGATACCGTGGAATTTATTTCAATTGTTTAAAAATAAAATTATCTACAAATAACATAAATTGTATACGCATCTTGTTATGTTATTTCTGATGTAAAGTTATTGGTGTTTTAGTCAGATAATTTGATCAATATTATTTCCAAACTGCAATATTCCCTAGACTTATACCCAGAATTTATAGTTGTCTATTAGTTAAAGTATAGGATAAAATCTACCGTACCTACGTGAACAAGACAAATACATTTTGATAATAACTCTTGCAACTTTTTGGGTACCAGAGCTTTTACCAAGACCAAAATAGGCATTTTTGACCACACATATACGTAGGTCGTGCATAAGGTTTGAATCCGCAGCCCAAAAACATGATGCCGCATCATTGGAGAGGTGATCTAAACCATCGGCCATGTTTGTAGCCAAATTATGACGTAACTGTCAGAAACGGATGGATTCATTGAGATTTAACGAGCCTGAACCCATTCAAGACACGACTGACTACCACTTTTTCATTTATAATTGACCACCAGACGTTGTTTATATAACGACCAAATCTATATAATTGGTAAATGAGTCCATATGTTGCATTTAACATTCAAAATTAATAGCTAAAGTAATAAAAAAAATAGTTTTCCCACAATATTATTTTGTTTTTGACATTTGATATAATAGTTTTTAATTTACATAATACAAGACATCCCGTGACTAATAAAGGATGTGAAACCATGAAACGATAATACAATTAATATTTTAGTATTTTTATATAGCTTATGATAATATGCGTTTCCTTATTTTAGGCTTGTTGATTCGAATTTGATGTAGGATTTTAATATTTAATTTGATCATGTGACGTATTTGGTTACATAAACAAATATTATTGTTTATGTCTAAGCTGAATTTACGTGCGGATTAATCAATAAAAAAAGTTAAATAAAAGCGATTTTAAAAATTGTTTTGCTTCTTCCTCGTTTAAATAATAACATTAAGCGATATATCTAGCTTTTTAGTTCATAAAAACAAATGACTGTCTTTGTACATGTGCTGTGGATGTTTCTATAAACCCTCATGACCCAAGGATTATTGCAGAAGTCGTTCTTAAACTGAATCTTCTAAATGCGGGTTCTCTAAAAGCTTCATTGCATGTAGCTGATTTTCACTTTTTCCATGGACAAGAATCTTTTATTCTCCTCTCTCCTTAAAGGATAAACTCCGAGTATAAAAAAAACAACTTATACCGAAAACATTCTTAAGTATTTTAAATTTAAATCCGTTTTCTATATCTATACCAATATTATAAAGAGGAAAGATTTGATTGTTTGTTTGTTTGTTTGACACGAATAGGCTTCGAAACTACAGGACCGATTTGAAAAAAATCTTTCACTGTTAAGAAGCTACATTAGTCCCGCTGAACATAGGCTATAATTTATTTTCAAAAATATTAGGGATCCTTAAGAAACTTGCCATGATGTAACCAAATCGGAAACCTATTCCTGCGTACGCTGCTAAAACTATTGACAATAGAACAAAATGATGTACTACGGGATTGTAGATCTTTTTAATATCTATCTTCCAACCACGAGGACGAAGTCGCGGGCAACTGCTAGTATGCTATAAAAATAAAATTTCACATAAAAACTCTACCCACTAGAGTCTCGAGAAGCTACTGTTAATAGATTTGATGTTATTATAATAATTATTAATGTCAAACAGTTTCTTTAATTTAATATGATTTACGAATAAATATTTAAATATGTCATAATTATGTTTATATTAACACTTTTTTATTGATTTGAAATATCAGTTTAGTAAAGTCATAACTCATTTTTTAATCCAAATAAACGCATTCAATTTATTAGAACCAAACAGAATTTAATAAGTAAAACTATAATGGTTCCAATTTATATTCAGTCGTAAAATAATAAGGCTTTTATATTATTATTAAAGTTTAACAATTTAAGTATGTATAAATACAGCGCATTTATACAAATGTATTTACAATTAATTAAGTCAAATTTATTAAATTATCTAAAAGCGCTATAAATAAAATTTCGGTTTTGATTTTTGAATAATTCAAAGATGTTTGCTAATAGTATACCGAAACTTCAGCATACACGGTTTCAATATGTTAATGTTTGTATTAATCATTTCTGATATAGATTACGATCCAAGAGATTAAATACTTATTCTTAAACTAAGACAGTCTGTACAGCACTTTCACAAATACCGATCAAAATACTTAAAACAATTGACTAATGAATTAAAATTCTATTTAATTTTCAGTGTTCATCCAGTTTTCATCGTACATTCCGCTGTTGATCCTGACGGGAATTCTCGGGTCTTTAAGATCACTAGTCCACATCGCCCAGCCTATAGTGATAGCTGAACATGTGCCGATAGAGAGGTACCCGCCGGCGTATGGACTCTACATGCTGCTGGCTGGAGCTATCAGCTTGAGTGTTGGACCTATGATTGGTGAGTGAAAAGTAGCTAATAATGATACCTGCACGACTTAGGCCCGATTTTTCAATAGTCAGATAACTTTTATCTGAGGAATAAATATGGGCGTTTGACATATTTTCTATACAAAAGCTGTCAAAACGTCAAACTTATTCGTCAGATAAAAGTTATCTAGCGATTGAAAAATCGGCCCTTAAAGAAATAGGGTTTTAATTGTGGAAGAGGTACTTCGCTCTTAAACCGTATAGAATGCCACTCTTCCACAACTGCAGAAGGTATTATTAGTTCAAGACAGTCAGTATGCTATCTAGCTGCAAAGAGTTTTTAACGAAAAAGGACTTTTACAAACTTAAGAAAAATAGGTATATAGAGTCACTAACCACTAGACCAACCGGTTAGCCGAACTATTAATAATAATACTAAACATTGCTCTACTTAACGATTCAGGTAGATGAGTCTGACAACATTATAATTAGTACAATAAAATACAAAAAATTAATTATGCTTCATTAAAAAGTTTATAAATAAACGCAAATACTCAGACACACCTCTTAAGATATTATTGGTACAGTTCGTGCATAATATAATCGATATTGTCTCTTTTTTTTGAAGATGTTCTAAAAATCTACTTATCATTCTGATAACATATTTACATATCTAATTCTAGAAGATACCGATTTAGACACACATTTGAGCTAGAATCTATGTTCAGTTTCCGTTCAATATTTCATTAAGGTAATATAAAAATATTAAGTGTCACGGTGGCTGTTTGGTTCTTAGTATAGATTAGTATGTACGAGGTGCAAGTTCGATTCCAGCGCAGAGACCTACTAATATAACTTTTTCATAGTTATATGTTACACCGTAATTATTTGTAGACCCGATTTAAACCTGGATTTCAAGTATTTTATTCTGCAAGCAAACTGTAGTAGACTAGCGTGGTGGTCATTGTTCAAACCTCCCCTTAATGGTAGAGGCCTCACCCCTAGCAGGGATAGAATAATAAAGGCTGGAAGTATTTTATTTAAAATGTACTTATGTACCCTTAAAGTAGGAAAGCAGAAAAAGCACTTTTAAAGGCATGAAAAAACCGAGTAACTTAATTAATTTATATACGTATATCCTCAATTAGCTTTTAATGACAGATCGTTACAACACCCCGACAGGAAAAATGCGACTAGCATAAATAGTTTTGATGATTAGTTGATTACCTACTCCGAATAAATGTGACCTCTTTTTTGATGAACTAAATTGCTTTATAACTTCCTTACACCGATAATGCCATTAAAATTTATTATTTTATAGTACCAGATACTAATGTATTAGTACCTAGTAATTACAAATGTTTTTCATTCAATTTATATACTTATAATAAAACATTGATACTATTTTTGATAACAATAAAATGTCAATGATATTACAATAATACGCTCATAAAACTAAGAGCTACTATATTAGTTAAAAAATAATAATACTGATATAGTGTATCTGTCAAAATTAAATATGCGTCGCGTAAAATATCAATGCTTTTTGCGTACAAATTAGTAATTAACAGCTGTCGTTTGTTTTACTCGTTGCGACGTTTTTGTGGCAATTAAATTCCACCATATCAAGTCCAATTACAAGTAAGATATTATTATGATAATTCCAAAAAACTTGGTTAACAGAAAGATAGCCTTCATTATAGCATATAGGCTCCTACGATAAATGTGATCCGTGCTAGCGCAAGGCCTGTTGGTCTTGTGGTTAGTGACCCTGACTGCCCTGCCGGAACCCACGTCGAACCCAGGACAAATGTTTGTGTGATAAGCACGATCATTCGTTCTGTGTCTGGGTGTAATTTATCTATATTATGTACGTATTTAGAAATCTATAAGTATGTTTATAAGTTGTCTAGTAGTCATAATACACGCTCTGCTTCGTTTAAGACTAGTTGGCGTTGTGTGGAAGTTGTTCAATTTTTATAAAAAATAATAATTGGGAGAGCCAACAAATGCTGTGCCAATGATTCTTCAAATGTATGAAAGACACCAAGTCACGTGACAATCGTCATAGCATTAGTTTTCATTAGTAGCATGATATTTTGTAAAACCAATTCTTCATTAAAATATGTTTACTGAAACACCTGTATAAGTTAAGTCGTAAATGTTTCAAGTTTAGTTCTAAAGCCTAACAAAATTATGCATATTTATTTTTATTAGGCAGACAGCATTTATTACCAACAAGTTTTGGTTAGGTAATCTGTAAGTTAAGTGTTTTGTAACTTTAATAAAGCTGAACAAACGGTCTTATTATACAGTTTTTAAGCGAAAATACTTGTACAACCTTGATATTTGGATTTTAGTAATGAAGAAACTTTTTTCCAGGTTTAATTATATTTTTTTAACCGACTTGAGAAAGTAGGAAGTTCGCTCTTCGGTCGGTATGTTTTTTTATGTATAGGTCGAGAGTTCTGATCCAATTTAGGTGATTTTTCTTTTGGATACAAAACAACTGTCATTTGTTTCCGAAAAAAAAATCCTTTCAAAACTCTCTAGATGCTTTATTTTAGAATTTGAGGACACATAATTTAGTTCTTTGTAGTAGACTTTCTTAGTAGTTGACTTACTGTTCATACAAGTTTAACAGAACGCCATCTAGTTTCGAACTAAAGGAAGCTTGCATTATGAATATGAGACAACTGATACCGATATTTAGGTATGTAGATAAATGCCACCCAGACATAGACCAACTATTTGTGCTCTTCACAAAAACATTTGTCCTGAATGAAAACTGTACCCATGACTTCTGGTATAGCAGTCAGGGCCCCCCTAAAAATTACACCAACAGGCCAATCAACTTTCATTTAGCTTAAAATTAAGAACTTATCAATAATAGTTCAATTTATCTCTTATAAACAACAGTTTTAACAACATTAACCTACAAATGTATCCACAATTCCCAAACCACGGCAAACGTTACCAAATAATCATGATTCGACAATCCCGTGCCATGAATGACGTTTGCAAACGATGACGTAAGCACGTTCGCATTATGCATCGCCGTTCCAATTTGTACTGACGTTTCAATAGCTCAGTGAATGCATTAATTTGATGCCACAAACGTGTTATTGTTGATAGCGAAACAATTTGCGTTTGTGGTCGTACTACGGCTAAACAAATTTCCGAATTCGATTGACAATTCCATCAAGCAAAAGTTTACAATGAAATTGGGAAAGCTATTTCGGTGGTTGGGGTAAACTAATATGTGTGGTTGTAGGTTTATTTGCTTGTTTACTTCATTGTTGTTCTTTAACTGATTGTTACTGAGCGTAATACAACATAATCTCTGACATGATTTCTGTACCAATGGTTTGAATACTTACGTTGAATAATGTTGGTGTGTTTTTTAAACAAACACGTGGTTCCTAAATTATATTTCAGTGGTATATCTGTTATAGTTATTTTACTGTTGTTTAACATTGGGTTTGGGGCGTTTTATTTTTAATCCAAGTTTTTGATCAAAATTTCACACCCATGTTCGGAATAACATTCTGAATACCTTGACGTACTCGTATTTGGATATATACATACCTAACTGTTGCCCGCGACTTCATCCGCGTGGTTCGAAGATATAAGTTAGGAATTTTTGAACGAAAGCCCTCGAAGATTAATATTTTTTCCCGTTTTTACCAAATTTTCCATTATATCTTCGCTCCTCGATAATGGTAAAACCTTCCTCGATGAATGGTCTATTCAACACAAAAATATTTTTTCAATTTGGACCAGTAGTTCCTGAGATTAGCAAACAAACTCTTCAGCTTTATATATTAGTATAGATTATAGCCTTAATAAAATTACTCGAAGAATTTAAATATTTCATTTAATTATTTATTAACTTTGACTTTTATCTTTGTTCCAGGTTTTGTCCGAGATTACACAGGCAGTTACGCACTGGCATTCAACATGATGACCATGTGCAATCTCTGCTGCGTCGTGCCCTGGGCTACTGAGGCTATCACCAAATATATGAAGAACAGAAACTGTTCCAACTCCCCCAACACATGAGTGAATCTAACGTCTTTAGTATTATGACCTCAAAGTTCTTTTTATAAAAGGACTTAAGTGTCCACCAGGAATTAGATATTCGATAAGGTGTATCTAATTGGTGGGAATCGATTTATGTTTCTAATCGATTAATTTTAAGATATGAAGCACTCTTCACGAAGTATTGTACATTAAAAGTTATGTTTAGAATAACATTTTAAGTATTCTGTATGTATTTTATAATGTATGGATGAATGGACGATACCAAGAAACGATTGAGAATTGTGATGTGAGACGTTTTTATGTAAATGTAAATATAATTAAGTTTCCTTTTTTATTAGAAGCTAAACGATCGAATAAATATTTTGAAACTTATTTAAGACTTGTTTTTACGGGGCGAGATGTGGACAAGTTTAAGGGGGTAGCAACATAATTTTACATTTGTTGGTTCAATCAATGAATACTCTAAGTCCCATACAAAAAATCATTTTGAGCCAGGTTCAAACGGAGCAATAGCATCATGTATAAGTAGATTGCATGGCAACTCCATGGATGGAGTCCAATTCAGTATTCTATTCCTCAGAGGCAAAACATTGTCAAGCTGCTCGAAGTGGCATGTACTAATGGGAATCATTGAAACAACTGTCCTGCATTATTTAATCTCAGTTTCGTGCTAAGGTAACTTCGCAAGATGGTTGTTTTGGTTTTATTTAATACATATACCTTAAACAATTGAATATCAAAAAGGACACGTAAAATTACTCTGACAAATTGAAAATTTATGAATTCTAAAGTACTTAAATAAATCTGAACATTATCGGATCTTGACTGAAAAGGGGGAATGAGGATTGGGAGTAACCCCTTCTTTCTCCTGCAAAATATCTTAACTTTACATATACATACCAGGGTACAATTATCATCATCATAAGTCGAACTTAGTTCGATTCGCGACCCCTCAAGTAATCATGATAAATACGCGTGAGTAAACCGTTGCATCATTTAATAAAATGATTTAAATGATATTTTTATGGTCAGCTATGACAGCTATACTAAAATTATCTGCCACGGAGACCATGTCGTATTTGGAATCGATTATTAGAAAATGTAGAAGATACCGTAGTGTCTTTGTCTTTCAATACCCCACAAAGGACAAGTACAAGGGCGGCAGTGTCCATGTGTAACACTATAAGATTAGGATTACCAGGTCACCAGTCAAGCGTGGTGTTTACAGTATTAACACTAGAATCGTTAAATGACACTTTACAAAAAAATCAGAGCTACATTACAAGAATATAGTTACCGTTAAATTTTAAAGACCCGAATTTGTATTTGCAAATAAAGTATGAGGTAATAAAATTGTACATTAATTTCCTAGTCATATCCTTTTATTTTTGGTAAGGCGGGGGCATTATTATGGATACCCACTCTCTCTCGAACTTAACGGGTACTATCAGACTCTTACTGACTTAACCTGAACTGCCGTGCTACGTCATCCGCGTCTCTGTTTCGGTAGTTCGGCAATGCGTTGCAATCTGTAATCCTTGATACACCGACCGCGGGATCAAGTCATGGCCTGCGATAATTATTCTCCTGTTTAAACATCTATTTTGATTATGCTAAGTACTATTTAGGTCGTTTTGCTCCGTAGATACTGATAATACTTTAAGCTCTTACTATTTTGTTCATATCTACAGTTATGACGCCGAGTGTTTAAATTAATTGATAAATTTTGAATAATGATTGTGACAAATAGAACAGATTATATGCTATAAGATCGACGGCTACATTAGTAATCTAAGACAATATGCAATTAAAACCACGACACTGAGGATTCCGTACAAATATTTTAAGGAGAAGCATGTCGATCGGGCGTATAAACATTGTCGGTAGCCTTCCTTAAATTTATTCTCACCCACCAAAAAATTTATAACCACAACAATCATTGCTTAACTTTGACTTTATTTTTCAACATCTGTTTTAACTGCTACAAATAGACAGCGGAGATCCGGTAGTAGGGCTTCGTGTCTATTATTTTGAACTAGTATTTTGGGCACAGTATCCTATAAACGAGTACACAGTACTATACCACCGTAACAGGGAAATGAAATGTCTTTCCATTATCATGTATCTATACTGATAAAATTAAATATCGCATAATGATATCAAGTCACTTGATTGATGACTGATGTAACTTACCGGCGATGTTGGCAACTAAGAGAAATATGAAAGGATTTACTTGTATTCCAAAAAAAAACTTAGGTGCAGTTGTAATGTTTTAAGAGCATAGATGCACTATATAATAGTGAGTAAAATCGTCAGAGTCTATCAGATAACCAAAGCGGTGTCTCCCTTCTACGTATCTGCAATAATATTGCATTAAAAGTGGAGGTAATAACTCACACAATGCAAAGCCTACCCTTTACCTAAGCAAGCAAAAAGAAGCTAAAAAAAGAACCTAACTCACAGCTGTTTAAATAAAAAAAAACGACGTCTCGGGACTCACTGACTCTTTACAAACTATTTATTCGTGCCTATTAATAATTGAAAAACACCTCACCATTATCGCATCATATAATGTTTGACGCTTTGTGTAGGAGTGAATAATGAACAAAGAAACATTTATCTACGTAGCTACTATTGGTAAGGGGACGTGTGTACTCTTATACCGATGACGATCGCACAGGACGACTAGTCGCAGAATTGTATTTGATTTTTTCAATGAAGTCTTATGTTTAGATTCTACTACTTTCTACTGTAATTTTTTTTTTAATAAAGATTTATTATAGGCTAGTGATAGGGGTTTTACGTAAGTCAAATAATACTTTTACTGTTTTTAGACCCTCCTGAAATGACTTACTTTGTCCTGCTAAACATTTATTTAACCCTAGATTGCTAAGACATTAACGAAACAATTTTTGAGGGTATTCAAAAATAGCTTTGGTATTATTTATTGTTTAGTAGTACTAAAAGAATTATATAAATTTAATAAAGAGATGTTACGTCGTAACGTCGTTTTATTAATAAAAAAGTTACTTGCTTTTTTGTTTTTGTAACAGAGTTTATAATAAAGGTAACTAATGAATGTGTCTCAAAGGAATTACTGTTTGCTCTGTCTACTTTCTGTTTCATTAAAGCCGACGTGAACCTTTTTTATTTGTTGCCAAGCAAAAATGAGCCTTATTTTCTTTTAGTAAATTGAAACTTGTGTCGCTCAAATGAAATGATACGTAACAGCAATTGTGAAATGAAAATGGTTACAATTTGTTCTGGAATTTAGTTGTAGCTTTATGTATAACATTCTAACTGATAATGTTGAAATTTGAAAGTTAATATCTAGGCTATATCTCAGGAGTTATCGCGAAATTCACACGAGAGAGTTCCCACGCTAGCGCTAAACGCAATAAGCTGACGTGACAAAACGGCAGAAAAAAATAGGCATTGTAATGTCCATGCACATGCACGATATGCAGGCTGTGTAGGTACTTTTAAAAGCGTTGTTGCCAGTAAAATAAAAATTCGAGGCATTTATGCTCTTAAAAAAACGTGATTTTTCTGTCAATTCACGTAGTTAAGCGCCGAATCGAAAAGACATTTGACATTTAAAAACTTTTCACAACAAACATTGATTTGCGTCATTTTAGACGCGTCACTCATACATTTAAACGGCATTAATAATTTAAGAAAAGAGGTTTACGACATTTCCGATTGCGAAATCGTTGAACGACTAATCGGATCATGTGTCGCAGCCCTAAGCTACGCATGACAGTTGTTTATCAGCGGCGTCCGGCCGACTCACGAGTCACAGTACATTTACGACACTTTGACACAGTAGTGTAGTGAAATGGATGTTTCCAAAGAAAATGTATCGACGGGTATTAAAAAGAAGGTTAATAAAGACAATTGGGGCTATGCCGTTGTTTTCGGAACTGTGATTACTTTTGTAAGTACTTCAAGTCGAGATTTTTTATTTATTTTAATTTAATGATGATTGTCGATTGTTTTGGTTTTCGAACAAGGTCAATGCTAATTGCTCGTGAGTCACTGTTGTTGATATCCATTGTATATAGTTTATAAACAGGTTTTGTAAACATTTTTTTTACGTCGTAATACGAAGTTACTTAGCTTTAGTTTAAAGAATGCATTAAAATACATAATGGAATGAAAGAATATGTTTACTACATACAGTACATAACATAAAAATGGAAGGAACTTAATTAGAAAAGAGATTGATATTTACGATACTCAGTAGGCTCTCTACTCAATATGTAATAAATATCAACTAGAAGCATAGTCAAAGGTATTATCGTTCAATAGGAATGAAGATTTTAATTAAATTGTCAAAAATCCATAACATCTACCTCGAGGAAGGGTACTTATTAGGTATGACACAGACGGCACCCATCCAGGGCCCGACCCTATCCAGCGTAGCTTAACATGGTTCGATCAACTTTTGCAGTTGTAGCTTAGCCACGAGCTCTTTACACCTAACTACTTAACCTATTTAGCAAACATATCTTAGGAGAGTATTATGATTAATTTTCATTCAATGCTCCCATGTATTAGTCGTGTTTTCACTAATTATAGATATGTAAAGCACTCTTGATAATGCAACGATACACAAGCGTGCTGATCGTGTTGCAATATCCATCTGTCTCGCATAACAAATATAATCATGCTAGGATTAATTACATTATAGATATATTATAGGTTAAACACAATCAGTGTATTAATTAACACTAAACAGGTTACATAAATAATGTGATTAATATTAATTCATAAAATAATTTTATTGTGAAATAAGCTGTAATAATGTTTACATCAGATTCTTAGAATAATGTTTGATCTCAGATTAATGAAAAAGTGTCATTATATTCAGGTCATTTCAAAATGTGTCCTGATTTAAGATTATTCGCGGCCCGTAATTGGAGAGTTCTATTACTACGATTTGACACCTTAATCCAATAGCATAGAGTGCACAATAGTATTTTTATATGGACGTCCTAATTAGACACTCCACTGTCTTATTTACGACGTTCAAAGACTCGATTCAGCCTTTTTCAATACTGCGTTTTGAAGAATACTTTTTGCGATAGCGTTTTTTTTTATATTATCATCACTGTGAAATATTTGTATCTCACGTAAAAAAACAAAAGAGTTCTAAAATAACACCAAACAAATAACGAACAGTTGCCGCAAACAATCGGTATCTTTAAACAAATAAACGTCTTTTGAAAGACCTACGTCATTTAGCAATCTTAAAGTCAATTAAAGAATTAACTTATCTTTCCGCGCAATTTGGTAGCTCAAGTTGGGCACAGTGTACTTAGTTCCAAGGCGATAGGCTGGAAAATCACGAGATATTGGGCATTTATGTCGTTATTATCAAGCTTAATGATCTCAATTGTTGAAGTACGTTTCCGGAAATATGAAAGATAGTTATATGAAGAATTAAGAGCGAACGTGAAGAGTTTGTTAGAGTTACTGATAAGGCCCAATTAGACAAAAAAAAAACGATATGTGATACTAATACATTTATAAATGGACTTTAATTTAACAGAAGAATAGCAGAACCCACTCTGAAGATTATACAGACACCTCCATTAATTTGTTAAGTCGGTCATCATAGTCAGAGCGAATGTGGGTAAAGGTAAAGTTAGTAATATATTTGAATATTTTCGTTCACACAGCAACAAACCCAATAAAATGCTAATTAATTGTTCTCAAATTACGACTACGAGGATCTAATTTACCAGAATTTAATTATTCGTCTGAACCCAATTCAGTCAACACAACAAAAGAACAAAGTAAAATGTTACCCAATATTGTATTTAATTACTCGCCAATCGACAATTTTATCAAAATTTCTTTCAGTTTGAAATATCTAATGCCGAATATTTAGAAGGACATTAAGGACATTATTATTGCAAACAAGTTTTAGAGGGTATTGTTTTAGGAATCGCATCTATTATAGCAACGGTTTGTAGCTTCCCATTACAATCAAGATAAATGGCTTTTTCATTATCGCTACCTTAATAATTATTGTTCTAAGACCACCACAAGAAAATCGCAAAATGCGGTTCAAGAGCAAGCACATAATCATATTTTTTTCTTTATTAAGGAAGTGTTTTTGACGTCAGTCGGGTAATTTGCAGACTAGTTATTTTTAAATCTAGTAAACGCTACTAAGTCCCTGTTACACCTTGATCATAACACACGATTGTATAACAAAATTCCATTGTAAGGAGAGCTTTAGAAACTTTTCCATTTGAAATACAAAGCCATTGCAATACACGCCATCTTGGCCAAGCCATTCTTCACCGCTTAGCTTTTTCGCTTGATTGAGTTTCAATAAGCTGTTCATAGGGATTTTCTAACCGGGAATAGAGGCGATAAAAACGGTAACTTAGGCTGTGTTAATGATGATTAGTATGACTTTAAAGGCGAAGACGATGTAAGTAAGGAAATTATTCTTCCGAGGACGCTTGTGGATGGAGGACACATTATTGATCAACATTAATTTCAAAGAATAGACCTGTAAACATAAATAAACTAATATTGAATAAGTGAAACGTTGTATTCACGTAAAGAATACGTGCCAGAGTTTTACATTGTGAATTCTGCTTTAATTTCCAGATTGCTGGTATAGGACATGTCAACTCCTTCGGGTTGATCTACAATGATTTCATAAACGAAACAAAATCTACAGCAAAATCCTTAACTTCGGCACATGGAGTATTTGCTATTATGTTGGCCGTAGGAGGTAAGAAATTTTAAAATTGTTATATAAAAAACAATCAAATTATTCACCATAACGATAAACAAGAGAAAGTCAGTATGTAGAAATCGAATAAGTCTCGATAAGCTAATTTTCATCGATTACATTTGGGTACGATTAATATCGCTGTCGAGTATAAATAACTTCTTCTTTTCCAGGTATTATACTAAACAGTATAACAAAAAGATTCTCATTAAGATTTGGAGGTTTGGTTGGAGCAGTTCTCCTATCCACAGGATCGTTCAGTACAATTCTTGTATCAAACACCAACCAACTTCCAATCACTTTTGGAGTAATCCAAGGCATAGGATTCGGGATGATGGTGCCAGTTTGCTACTCAACCTTAAACCATTACTTCGTGAAAAAAAGAACTACAGTCATGAGCATTTGTAAAGCGGTACAAGGAGTAATACTGATGTGGTATCCTCAACTACTGAAGGAAATAATGTCTTTCTACGGATTTAGGGGAACACTGCTAATTGTAGCCGGAATGTCCCTACACACATTCCCAGGAATGCTCGCAATGAGAACTGACAAAGTACCAAGAAAAATCAGAACAGCAAGTATTTTTAACTTCTGAAATAACATTGAATAGAAAAATGATTCTCTATGAAATTGAATTTGGTTAATTTATTGCAGGTGATTCAGAAAATGGTAAATGTCCAGAAAATTTGGATTTGCTGATTTCCAAAGAGAATAATGATTCTGTCAAGACTGATAAATCTCAGTCTAAAAATGGTCCTAAGAATATAAAGTAAGAATCATTCCTACGGACACCATTTCCTTTTCTCGAAGTAAATTGCTTATTTATTTCTGAAATACTGTTTTTTTTTTCAGGGAGAAAATTCTGGAAATTTTAAACGTCAAGATTTTAAAGGATGCCGTATATTGTAACATTTGTTTTGGGCAAAGTTTTGTCAATTTCTCAGACATAACTTTCTTTGTCTTACAGCCGATGCTAATGTTTCAATATGGTTTCGATAAGGTAAACTAACGAAAGGTATCATTCATGAAAAAGCCGCGTGACAGCCGAGTTGTTTAGTAAACGTCACGGGTTCGATCCCCGCTTAGAACAAGCAGGTTCGCGTTATACATGAAAGGTTGTCTTGAGCCTGAGGGTTTTTGTACATATGCGACAAAGATTAAATAAACGTGGGAGTCTTTAAACTTTAAATTTCTCACGTTTATATAATACCTTAATGTTGCAGTATATTTCCTCATCTATAAGCAAATATACAACACAGCCTATAACAAACTATTATATCTTATTTAACTCCAGCCTATATATTTTCCTGATAAGACAGATGTATTAAAGCCCGTGTGACATTTACAACATGTTTACTTACAACTTATGCTTCATTTGATTCTATTGTAAGAGTATTCAGATCTTCCGATAATTAAGTGTTGTTGTCTTTCCATTGACGGCTAGCAACGTGTCAATGAACAATGTTCTCTTTTTCAGACGCAAGTGGCAATGTGCATATCAATTTGTGCCGCAGCTGATGTCGGAGGCCGATTTCTTTTGGCCCTTGTTAGCAGCTTAGTACATATAAACACGAGACTATTATTTTACTTGGCAACGCTGTTTACGCTTATTTTTAGATTAGGTATGGATAACTGATATTATCTTATCTAGTTTTTGCAATGACAGCTGTAAAGATATAAATGTTTACGTTAGGGTTTCATGTAATTTCTATTTGTTCAATTCAAATAACAAATTTTCCACAGGTAAAAATAGTTGTTATTGTACCCACTTTATCTTGCAAAAAGCCTATTTTTTTGCGATAATTGTTTTTCTTAAATGCATAACTTACTTTACTCACCATTCTGTAATCTTTGATCATAGTCTTAAAATACGATAACAAACACAAACCTTTGTTCTATTTCTTAGAAATTTTAAACCCTAAATTCTGCATTCCTACTCAAAGTGCCTACTGAAAAATCCCAAAACTATTTTTTGATTCAACGTCTTAAAATTCCACCGTATCATTTCAGTACTGTTACAACTGACCCAGTTCGTGTGGATGGCGACGGTGACCGCTGTGTTAGGTCTACTCCGGGCGTGGTTGCACGTCGCCAGCCCGCTTCTGATCTCCAACCATGTTCCTCACGAGGACTTCCCTGGAGCCTACGCCCTGTCCATGCTGGCAGCTGGCACAGTTAACGTTACATGTTCCCCACTTATTGGTAAGTGGTCTTTGGATTAGAATGTAAGACTTATATGTGGCTAAGCAGGCTAAGCTAAAACTGCATAAGTGGATCGATCACAGGTTAAGCTACGCTTGACATTGTCGGTCCGTAGATGGGAGATCATCTTTGTCATGACCAGTTCCTCCGTGTTTCACTGTTATACTTTCTTTTT
The DNA here is from genome assembly GCF_003590095.1 of Trichoplusia ni. Classification (NCBI taxonomy): domain Eukaryota; kingdom Metazoa; phylum Arthropoda; class Insecta; order Lepidoptera; family Noctuidae; genus Trichoplusia; species Trichoplusia ni. The sequence continues at coordinate 8,092,131 of NC_039493.1, read as the reverse complement.
TGACATTCGTTACTCGAAGTCACAATCTAGACATCTGACAGTCTGACAGGCAGTCTAACTAATTGGTATCGTATTGCACAGGTTACAAGAATGTTTTGGTTAGATAGGCAGTCGCTTCTTGTAAAACACGAAGAATAACAGTATATAATATAGAATAATAATAGTAATAGTCTAAACTACCTTAATTAAATTATAAACTCCACAAAGTAGATATTTTTTGAACTAAAGATAAAGAATCATCTTATCTAAAATATCATAATGGTTTATTTGAATGATATCTTTGAGTGGATAATACACATTCTGTATCGTGTTATCGGTCAAAAATAGGAGCTAATTAAAAGCGTGTATTTCCAAGTCCTTGATGATATTTTTTTGATAAAGCTTTAAGGAACAGGCCTTAATTCACTAAAAAACCTATCTTCGTCTTCTTTAGCGAACACAATGAAATGTCGTAAAGACAAAATTAGACAAAATCTTCTAATTATGTGGAGTCTACCCTAACAATTCTAACAAATTACGGAAAGAGATATAGAATATCCTTTGCCATATGCCCAAATATCGAACAATTAGATTCAGCAATTACCTTGCCAACATCATTTCATACAACCAATATTTTGAACCACCTCGAATCTAAAATTTACGGTTTGTTTTAAATTCACCTTGCCACCACTTATTTTATTAATCATTGTTTCCAGGTTTACTCAAAGATATTTACCAGGACTACGTGCCGGCATTTTACGCATTAGCTCTATGCTGCATACCCTGTCTATTATTTTGGCCCATTGAGTATGTCATTAGAACGAGGTTACAAAGAAAAATATAGCACAACAAAGCTTTATTATAAATGCTGTTGAAACAGCCATTGTGTATTCTAATACGTAGTTACTTGTACATATTATATATTTATATACTCTTAGATAAATAAATGCATAAGGAATATTTTGTATTTTATTTTTTCTTCGCCGTTACATTAAGAGTGACTAATTTAATTAAATATTATTCAGTGTAACGGATTGGGTCGAAGTTAAGCGTGATTATCTGAAATACCTTGAAATTTTATGAAAAAAAACAAGCGAATTCCACTTATTGTGTTGAAGTTAATTTATAACATCGCGTATTTTTAATAATACCCGATTACACAAAACAGTGTTTTTGCGTGAAACATTTGTCAGTCAGTACGCTGTTACGAAAAATGTTCCTTTTAAAACACTTGATCAACTGATGATACTTTAGGTATAAAGTAATCCAGATTTCTTTTTTAATTTAGAATGTTCTACTTTGCTAAAAAAATCGTATCGCAACACAACTATTTAAAACGCCACTGTTCGATTAGACGTTAAATTTTAAGGTTGTATCGGATTCAAACATACTAAAACTACCAATTGCTTCTCCCTTTTAGTGTTTACAAGATTTTTAGTAACTTACATTCTATTATTTATTTTCTTCTACATTTTATAAAAAAATCACTCTTTCCTAATCAAGTTCTACCCATCTATGAACGAACCATACCAAGGACTTCATAAAACCATCTAACGAATTCACCGTACATGACGCACTTCGTGTCGCCAGAAAAAAGTTTTTATCATTTTATTTACGCAGTTCTTACCAAGCTCACAGGTAAAATATATTAGGTACTTTTTCAGCATTACCGTTGTAGGTACTCGGGACTCAAGATCCCTCATTATTAACCCTTAACGGGCGGGGTGCTTTAGAAAAACCTTCGACCGCATCAATCTTTCTGCCGCTTTCTTATTACTTTTTTGCGGCTAATCGTTTTTAAACGTGTAGGGTTCATGGAGATATGATGGGTGAGTAATGCGATCTATTTTTGGTCGGTTATGATTTTATGAAGATGAATAGATTTTTTAAGGTTATTTAGACGTAATATTGTAAATCTGGAAAACGAAATGTTGTAAAACCAAACCATGCTTAAATGCTTTTCATACAAGAACATAGCGTAACGAGGACTGGAACAAAACAAAAAGAACTAGTAAAAAAGTTAAAAGAAAGTATTTCTAGGAAAACATAAGAAGCAGGTAAATGCTTCGCATTTCTTACAAACAAACGCCCCACGACAGCCTGAAGCAAGCTTAAGCAAAAATAAAATAAATTTTCCTCATAAAACAAGTTTTAAACTCCGAACATACTTGAAACACCACCTAAGAGGATTATCGGGGCATCTTGAAATGCATGGAGGAATCAGCTAAAAGGGGTCCAAGTGAAATTTATTCATAGGTTCCCGGCAACTAAGTTTGCACATTCCCATCAGATTGGAATCAGGAATATGCTCTCAGCTTTTATTTTAATATCTCGTTTCATCGGAGCCCGTAGCACTGCAGTTATGCATAACATTTTTAATTTATTGCCTTCTGTTCTTGGTTCATTCTTGTTTGAATATTGGAATAGAATTTTTCAGATTGATGCATATTAATAAACTGAAAAGAATTAATATCGTATTTTAGTATTTTTGCTCTAGATTTTTCAATTTCTGTTATTTTAAGTCTTTTAAGTATTGCTGCTTCTTGAAACTTTCTCTAATTAATGAAAAGTCGTTCATTTTGTTTAAGAGAACAACAATTGGAAAAGAGTCGAAAAGTCAGTAGTTATAAAACAAAGGTCCAATTTACTTTTCCTTTACTAAACAATTAAGTTAACTTGAACATAAGGAACGGGAAATTTGAAAAAAGTTAGCGATGGAGATAATTGTATTGAACCTCAATAAATGTATTTTGAATATGATTATTATAATTTTATAATAAAAACCGTTTTAGAACCCGTTTACAAGTTTCACTTCAATCCCAAAAGCTTAAAAAGCATATTATGCCCTCTTTCACTTTCGAGCATGTCTGGTGGTACATTAAGCTGGGTTTTGAGGCCAGGATTTAAGTTAATGCAACTAGCGAGCTTTGACGAAAGCTAACACTATTAGCGCCTTAACTACTCCGGAAATTTTAGAACCGAAAAGTTTTAAATTTAATTACAAACGAGTCTGAAACTGAAACTTAAGCTGTGTAAAGATATCTTTCAGCAGAGTTTCTTTAAAGGGTTTTCTTATAGAGGGTCATAAATTATTACAAGTGTTGACATGCGCTAAGCCCTTTTTATCTTAATGCGGCGAAACAGAAGGAAGGATTTGGGTCGGTATTTCGGTAAAGTGATTTTTCTATTTTTGTTTTTCATTTTGTGATTGGAGTGGTCAATATTATTTGTAGTTCACAAACTCTACCTATAATGTTACGATTTTTATATTTGGCCTTCATTGTACATTTTTAGGATTAAAGATATTTTTTTCTCAAAAGAATTACAAATTTACTTATAGAGAAAATATAAGTTAGTGCAAGGAAATTTATCCGCCAGCAATTTTAAATTAAGTTAATTAAAAGGTACTGATTTTAGCACGTGCCTTGCTGAGCGTTAGCACCATTATAATAGACCCTCAAAAAACAATACAAAATCAAATTTGCCACCGACCTCAAGTAAGTACAATTTCCGGATATTTTTATCTATTTATAAATTAATATTGACGCGGGTTAAAAGCAAATAAATAATGAATTTTATTTGTGCGAAAAGGTCCATATTTTTAGACGAGTTGACGGCTAAAAGTATCTTTGTCAGAGTTCATACTACATAATATGACACGGGTTTATCACCTATTTCCGGACCGAAACTGGTGATAAAAATGTGGGTCTTACTTTGGTATCGAAAATAGGAATTGTGGCTATCTTTGTAGATAGTAGGGTTGTTCTAGAAACAAGTTAAAAAAAAAGGAAATTGCAACATATAGTAAGATTTCTTATTGTAGTTGATAGTATACTTGTAGATACTATACAAATAAATAAACAATACTTCTATATTATAAGCATAGCTGGATTCACTTAATATGTAACGTGCGTTTCAAAACGACACTTAAAACGCTCGTCAATTTCAACAAAAAAGAATCTATTGCCCACGTAATGTCCAATAATAATCCTTTATGCCTTTCCAACGACTTTTATTCCATTTCACGGGATAAAAGGACGTCGATATGGCTAAAATAGTATTTGTGCAGAATCCTGTGATTGCAGAAAATGTTATTTCAAATAATGTCATGATCATCATACCTAAGTGCGTACATTATATTAAAATATCAATGTAATTTTTTAACGCCCATTTAAAAAGTTGACAGTTACAGAAAAACATTTCTTTTTTTGCAGTTTGGTTCGTAAAACGAAAAATACGCAAACATTTATAGGTCGCAGTCAGTTTACTTGAGACCACACTCAATGAATAAATAAATACAAGTTCCCACTATTTACTCTTCATCATTTAATATAATACAACACGTTAATTTAAATTTAGTACAACAAACACTTACATATTCAAAATTTCATAATCATCATTTACTATAATTAACTTTATCCCAATCTACAAACCACCAATTTAACACGACTATACCACGTATAGGGCACACGCTTTATTCGTAGCTCACCGAAAACAATCGAAGTTAGATTCAATGGGAAACAAAGCCCTCTCTCAGTATCGATGCATCGACTGAGTGGACCCATTGTTCGAATGTCAATAATTATCAGTGATACTCCTGGCTTCATACGTAGTCAGGAATTAATGATCACACGAGTCCAGTCCCCGATTTTGCTATTTACAACGATGAGTGAATGGCAATTGGATTAAATTTCAATTTATTCCTATGCTCTTGATATTTTTTTCTACAAAATAACGGAAATTTATTGTTTTGACCTTGAGTGTACCATCTCTTACTAAATTTTCAATTATTGTCTAGAAAAAATGCTTATGACAAACACTTTCGTCGTCGTATACGAAAAGTGTCATTTTAAGCCAATTTTCATTCATTCATCGGCCATCGTAAATGGCAGAATTGGGGCCCAGATTCAGGAATATATTCCTAGATAAATGAATATTTTTTTTGTACTGAATTAGCTTGTTTTGAATAAAGGTATTAATGAGTCAGATGTTTGAGTTGTAAGATATGTTGAACTAAGAAATTGTATTAAAAAGTTTTAACATACAATACAATTGTAACTCGTAACTGTATTTGTGAAACGCGCGTGATAATGAACATTTGGTTAAATTATAATTAAAGTTGAAACCAATTAAAATGATTTAACAAGGCTAAAGATATAAAAGACAGGGAACTAGTTTAATAAATTTTATCCTTTTTACGATTCAAGACAAATTTAATTGATAATATTACTTGAATTATTGATCGTTATGCTATACATATAATTATCTCCATAAAAACTGTGTATAAATTTAATTTAATATAATAATATGGTAAAACAAAAGACGATTATCGTATTATTATTTTAGGACAAGTTTTTGAAAATCAAATATTTTAAAAAATCTAGTAGGTATATATAATCAAAGAATTTTTGTCTTTTAACAAATTAATTATATTAAGTAGATTTTTCAAATAACAATACGCAGTTCACCAAATATCTTTGTCATTGCAAACTACAGTAACCAGAAACGAAATTCTGTGCGAATATACTTATTAACATAACCCTTCAAAAGGCAACCTTTCCATAAAATAAGCTATACAAATATCTCTGCAATCATAACTTTTGACAGTGCGAAGACCTACTTTATACCGTTGTAGCTAGCCCGGGCGAGCTGAATCGACCGCGTTCCCCCGTACTAAAGTCATCTGTCGGTACCAACTAACGACTGTGTCATAGTGAAACGTGACGTCACAATACAAAACTATGTATGCTTTACATTAATTTTTAATCAGGTACCCATGAATCTTGTGAGACTTTGAATACAGGTCATTTTCTATTTAGTTTTTAATGACCCATATTGCATTTTAGATGATTCGTAATTCAAATTTGACTTTCAATTATTTTTATTTACTCGAATTTGACGATCGTCATTTGTTATTCATGTCACCATTATTTGGTTGTTACTTTATTATATTGGCTTATTCTCTGGATAATTAATTATTTATCAGTTGTTAACTTTGGTTAAATGAGTACGTGTATAACAACAATCACCCTAGATATATTTATACTATAGGCATTTGGTTTTATGCTATATTTTTATACAAGGTTCCAATTTAAAATATGGTACTACGAGTTAACGGACTCTCAACGTCTTAAATCAATGTCTAGTCGATTTCAATATTTTTTTCTACTCACGAATAAAAATGATAAAATCAGCATTGCAAATTTTATATGGGTCACATAATAATTTTATTCTAGCGATACTTGTCAGCAAAAATGCATGATAAAGTGATAAAATTCACGACTCATAAATAAAATAATATATGCAAACCATTTTAAACGCAGCGGGGGTCAATCAGCCATTACTATGGATAAATTTAAGAAAAATAAATCAATTCTAAATACGTCAAGTTATTCAATTATCAGCCAACATTTTGGTATTTAATTAAAAACAGACTTTATTAAGTACCTAATACAAGTGATTTTGAATCGGTTCCAGAAGTAATCGTTTGATTCTGAACGCTGCCATATTTTTTTCGTGCTCCGGGAACAAAGGCTTCGTAGGCTGTAGACGTCTAGATTTCCAGCCACGCCCAACGCTGCGGATTAAGCCCCTACCATCTTTACATAGTAGGTACTGTTTCTCACTCAGTTACATAAGATTTAACTGTTATAAATGTAATAGTTCTCAGGCGTTTTGTTTGGTAAATATATACATTTTTTTATTTCATCTTTTCAATACACGTTAAAATTATATTCCTAAAAAGATAAAAACATCGACTTTCCTTCTGTCTTACAAGAGCAAATCTTGTCTGAACAGACAATTGCTGTATTTCTTTTTGAATACTGCATATTCTCAAAAATCATAACTAAGTTATTGTAGAATTCTGTTTTGGTATCATAGTTTGTAAAACCGGAAAAAAAGGTAAACAAAATCCCGATTTATACAAGTCTATAGAGACGTATAACATCAATGTATTTTATTTGAACCTGGTTACCGCTTTACATATTCGCGGAAAATATTTTACCTATGAAGATAAATGGATTGGGCTCTTCAAATGGCTGGAGCCACGAAAATTGCGGTGAAATTCAGATAAATTCGATTTGATCGCAATATAGCGGCTGGTCGTTCGATCATTTTTATGTTATTAACCTCCTTTTTGAACTGCTCGTGTTAAAACGAAAAGTAAAGTGCTGGCCTGAAACTAAATACGATGTATACACATAACAGGTATTATATAAAGTCCTTTACATAGTTTTTTTTGTAACCGTATCTAGCCAATAACTAAAAATAATTCAGATCAGTTTTCCAAATTACATGTTTTACAAATATTTAGTTGGCATATTGCGAAATGAAATGCTACATGCATTTCATTTCAACTCTAAATGCTTAAAAGCGGTGCAAGAAATTACTAAAAAGAGAATATTCTATTTGCCCCGGAAAAGGTTAACCCTTTTATAAAGGCTTTTTCAAGATTTTGAAGCCTAAACCCACTATCATAACTTAGAAATTCATAAGTTTTTCCCTTCTCAAACTATTCTTCAAACGGAAAATTGCTATGTTCCTAAGGCGAAAACGTGTGAACATATAACTTGACGTTGTCACGCTAACTTATATCCAAGTTTATAATACAATTCTAACTGTTCGAAGTTACAGAATTTCGGGGTAATAGACTTTCTTGGGCTAACATGAAATTGTTTGTAACAAGGCCCAAGTTACATATTGAGCACAAGTGGTTGTTTGCATTGTTTTTACATTATTCATTTAGTTAGGATATTAAAGGCAAAGTTTGGATTTGATGTAATTTTTGGACCTATGAGGTTTTGTACCTCGGTAATAGGAGAGATGACTGGCATCCTTATAATTAGATAAATTTGCTCTCTATACTTCTTGTTGTCTCTGCATCACCCTATGGTTGATGAGTAAAAACTGCCTCAAGCATTATGCCCATTGCTGTTATTTTATAAGAAGTGCAATTACATCAATAAATAGGCACATTACAGACATAAAAAACTACTTTAGAATCTATCCATTTTCGGACAACATCCATATTAGAACAGCCCATAAACGCCGCTTTAACACATACGAATTCGTTCCAGTTGTATCAAAACAAGCAAGAAACGGCCCGCCTGAGCCCACTGACCTAGAAATTATAATACAACCATAATCACAGACAACTTACACGACGTCAATTTTCCTAATCATATGTACAAAGTAGTTTCACATTCCCTGGTAGTCAATGGCAAAGATTTCCTTTGTTATTCGCGTACGGTCCAGTGACCACAAAGAAACTATGAGGTAAATGGCTATTTTCCGCGGAGTTGAACAGAGCTGGGTGGAAAATGCTTCGTGTTGCCGCAATACATGTTTCTCTTCAAGATAATGTCTTCTTTAGAGCTTACTGGCTAGCCTGGAAACGTTTATGATGGTTCTATTAAGCTGTCAAGCGATATTTTTAATGTAGGGGAAAAAAAAATCATCAAATAAGGTGCTGCTTAAGCGTGTATTTTTTTCGTCTTCACTATTCAAGTGTTAGAATAATTAATGTGTTTGAGCACCCTTACATCGTTACCCGTAATGTAACATCATAGAGAGTGCCTACAGCACTAATCAATACTTACGTGCCCTTTGCCATGCGACATTCTTAAGGCACTTCACGAGCGATTTTCCTTTATTTTTCTGCTCTCAAAACTCGTAAAAGTCTACATTGAAAATCTGATGGTAATACAGTCGACTCAATACCAGGAGAACAGAAAATTAAATAACTCAAGTACATCCTTAAAGTCACGTCAAAACGTAAGTCCTTCTCGCGTTTCGTGACAAATCGTTAAGTCGGCATAAATCATCGCTATGTTATGCTTCCCTAGTACTTTGTATCTGAGTAGCACTGGTAGCACAAGTAAGAGTTGAACAATTTGATGATTTGGATCGTCGCCAAGTTTTTGTTGTGTTAAGTTTTGTTTTGGAAGGAATTGATTGTATCTCGGGGTGTTAGAAACTTCCTGTTTATTGTTTCGTTCGCTCGATCCCGATTATGTTAGTAATACAACGTTTACTTTCTCATTTTATGTTAAGGATGACTTTATATACCACTATCATTCCGGGACCAGAATTACATAACAAGTTTTAGAAAAAAGTATACGACATCGGGCATTTCTAAAACCAAAAAAATGTTAACCCTGTACTTCCATTTTAACCACAGAAATGAGAAGAACTATCCTGAACTCTTACGGGGCTAAAATTGTAGGAGTATCTACGTATCTTTTCTCCATTCTAGAGGTCTCAATACGAAAAATAGGTACTTAGACAGTCACAGTTAATCAATAGTCGCCTAATCAATACCCAAATATTTTTTGAAATATAAACACGACCATCTTATATTATTAGGTCTCAAAATAAGATTTCGCTATTATTCGACTAAAGCCTAGCAACGCCCTCTGTCGGAATTTTCTTGAACTTCGAAAATAATGAATGTAACAGTTTTCAAAACATTAAAATGCATTTAATGAAATAATATAAATACGTAACAAATAAACGTTTTTATGTATACTTATATACCTAGTTCAAACAAAAACCACATAATTATCATAACCCAGAGCGCCACCTGCTGTATCATTCGGCGAGTTAACGAACAGCGCCACCTAGTATCTGTATCAAACACTTCAATGCTACAGGAAACTGTAGAGGTTCTCCAACAGTCCACGTTGTTGATTTTATAGCAGTTTCATATATTTATCAAAGATGGCGCTTTATTTAACTTACGTTAACAAAAGGGAATAAAAATGAAAAATATTTTCATATTGCGATTTTTGAAATATGCTTGCTAATCATGTGCAACGGTTGTATACATCTATTTACACAAGAAGCGTTAATAGAACTAAACTATCCGTTTCAGTATGGCATGAGAACAATTTAATTGAAGAGGGCCTCGCAAACTATCCTTCACTTAATTTCCGTCAAACTGATATAATTTAAAAATACAATCACATTAGATAGTTACGGTTTACTCATACATATTTTTTGGGATTACCCGACTGGTTAGATGTTACATGATTAAAGACTCTAGTTGGGTCTGAAATGTCCCCTTTAATGCAGGTGAGAAATCCGTTGGCATTATTTAAATATAAGTTATCGCCACGAAAGTTACTTAAAAAGGTCTATAGTTAAGTTAAGGACTAATTGAATAAGGTCCTGAATTAAATAAAGTAATACCATCTTCGTGTCATTATTTCACATGAAAACATTGTTACATAAAGACAGCAACTTGTTTCGTGTCAAACGCCTTCCTACAATAGATATGTACGTGAGTACTAAAAATATGCGATACAATGTTGATCGTATGTAGGAACTAAGTAGTAAAAGGTATTGCCGATATCACATTTTAGGCACGACAGTCAAACCACGCAACTTCAATGTTTAGTCTGGAAATAGATTTTATGACTTGTATTTTATGTCTGGTAACTCACTATCTTGCTTAAAGTGTGCCTGTTAAGTTAGTTCCGTGCCAAGATATTCTTTGAATCTATAAACAATATTCCGAGGTTAGTTCAGATGTGGGACTGGCCATATCTGCCGAAGACAGACTGACAGATAGACCACATCAAAAGAATAGATTATCCAAAACTATAAAAGTTCCTTATATGAAGGACTGGGATACTTTAGCTTCAGAAGGTGAAAAATGGAGAGAGGAGATGGAGGCTTTTGCCCAAGACAACATAAGCTTATAATGCTTAATAGTAATAAAGTCCAAAGTTAAAAATAATGTAGGGAGTCAGTGAGCATTTCTGAATTATATCGGAAGCTTGCTGGCTTTTGTGTATTATTTTGAGTTACAATCACCTACTTACTCACTTAAAACAAAACAATATTTAAATTTTCCTATAAATTGCATATTCATCAAAATGTGGTTTTTAGTCATCAAATTATTGGTTAACCACTTTAATAATTAAATCTGAAGAATTCAATACAGTTCTGTGGATAGGGTATAATTTTGTCGGTTTTGCAAATCGTGGTTTATCTATAGATACATTACTCATTCCTAACATGTGGACTCTATCTGTGTTTCTTTTTAATACCTTGTGCTTAAGAGAGGGTTAAACCTAGTTTTTTGGTTGAATCATAATGATTGTGCTTAAATATAAATTTAGTAACCAAGTATTAACATTGCAATGCGTGCTCTTCAGTTATATCAAATTAATAGATACATATTATTTGCATCTTCTTTTATTCGAGGATGACTCAATTGGAAGATTTTCGCTCCTCTTTAAAGGTTTAGATGAGGACATGTCCGATAAAGCTTTATAGAGAATTTTAATTTAAGTTGTGATGTATATCTACTAGGTAAAATATTATAATGAAGAAGACAAGTCTTTGATCAAACTGACTTGAACTTTTAAGGTATATTTTGTACATTACAAATTGACTTTACCACAGGATAATCCTTTCTGCATTTGTTTTTTGACTTACAGACAACCGTTTGACCTTTGAATGGAAGCGAACTTCAATTTCGTCTAGTATTGATTGATTGCAATGCTCAGATGCTTTCAGACCTACCCCATTTATCTTATCCTAAACTGCTTGACACTTGGAGTTGGATTAGATCTACAGTGTCAGACTAAAGGGCATAGGGACAAGATCGAAATTCACTTGCTATATAAGGTGCTATATGATCCTATTGATGATATTAAAGCGAGAAAAACAGAAGACGAGACTTTTGACAGAAGTGCAAATCCCTTTGCCATATTGAAAGACAATAAGAATTATTATTTATTTGGGTCAAATATAGAGTTGGTCGGTATAATTTAGCCCATTAACGTAGCGATATATTAAAAGACATAGTGGCGTAGACAAGACAATTAGGCCATTTAGATGGCGACTTTCAGATCAATCTCTTAAAAACATCGACACTAAAAGAAAAACTATTTACTAACTGCAAATGGAAAAACCGGAACAATGTGGTTTTTTGCTTCGAGCATCGGCTACAAAAGCCTCCATAGCGATCTCAGACATTTGTAATAGTTTTCTCCTCAATAAGTTTAACAGTAGTTTTGAAACATAAGTTTGAAACATGAGAGTCTTTTCCTGACAAGAGAAACTTGCCAGTATAAAGCCAATACTTTTCAACGGTCCTGGTACAAATAGGGATAGTGACTGGATAAAAAAGATAGTCCGTCTGTAGATAATAAAAAGCAATTATTGACTTATTCTAAACAATAAAAAATAAACGACATTAACTGCTTTACATTTAAGGAGAGGAGAAGAGAGGCTATGTTTGCGGGACAAAAGAAAAACATTCATCCATTTTTATGTATTAAACTAAATGACTGACAATATAAAAAAATATCATCATCCCCTTCAGGAATACTGAACAGACTACTATTTTCTAAAGATGAACAGTGTAAATGGACCATTGCAGGTAATACTTCCATTTGTCTTCTCTAGATTAAAACAAAGAAACCGCCAAAACAAAAGCTACAATGCCAACTTATAAACAACACGGGGTAGACACAAAATTGGTGGAAAAGCACGAAAATATCCGACCTCCAGCCGGTCAGGGCAGACTTGGTCAAGGTCCGAGCCAAGTGGAAATAGACCCGCTAATTTATGGAACAACCACATCGAAACAACTGCAGGGTAGTGCATCTACAATGAACTGTGATAGAGGTCGATTAAATAAGTTTTGTTTGTTTTTATTTACGGTAGCTGAGTTTCATTTATTTATTGGTTGCGAGGGCTCATGGGTGTACCATGCGCCATCATTAATCAATAATGATTTTTTAAGGTTTTTATGCAGGAATCAATGTTGAATATAATATTATGGTGATATACCTATAATGATATTTAAAGTTCGAGAGGACTAGAAAAAAGTGGGGGCGTTTGCCCAGCAGTGAGAACTGACTCGAATAAAAAAAATGCTGATATAGTTTAAAGTAAACCGTACATCTTTTCGAGTAAAATTGATAGCAGAACATTACGCAGGGCAGGGACTTTTTTTTACTCAGGTAATAGCTGTGAGAAAGCGTGACAGACGTCTCACCTAGTCTTAACCTTTAAAAGAGTTCTTGACAGTTTTCATTTTTTTTATATATAAATTGCGTGTGCTTAAAAACACGTATCTCAGAAACTTAAATGCTATTTGTTTTAAATTCGAACAAAACGTGTATCCATTGTATTGTTTCCTCTTTGTGATCATTCTCTCTAGTATCAAGTCCATTTATATTTTTATTAACTTTGCCTCAATGTCACGGATGCAGAATATAGAACGGACAATCTAGTGCATCGGGGTCGCTTCGATCACGGCTGAAGGTTACCGTACAGCCTTCAAGTTTTCAGAAACCTATTGTTTGCCAGCCTAACGACCGACCCGATAGCTTAACTAAACAAAGAGCGATGCTTGGCATATACTTTCAATTTGCGTATACATATGTCGAAGGTAGAGAAACATTACCTACGAAGGTTTTATTTAAAAATTCGTCGTTCTCGTGACCATGAAAATTGTGAAGTGGTTGTTTGAACAGCGTTATTGTATTTGAATTGAAATTGTAACGCTATGTTCCAATAAAGCAAATCTAACGACATATATTTTTAGAAAAAATGTGAATCCTTACGTTTTAAGAAGAAGTTATAGTGAATTAAGGACACATCTAGCATAATTTTACGCAAACTATTCAACTTAGATATGTGATTTTAAGCAAACAGTAACAAGTTTTTCCAAGAACTGCTTTTACTGGGTAATTTTAAATCGATTTCACATTGAAACAAGTATATCGATTTTAAAATCTAAGAAATGAGAGAAAATTCTAACCTCAGATATGGTATGTACACATTTGAATACGCAATTTTTCAGAGGGAACAATAACACGGCACTTTCCAAAAAAATACTTCTATTTATATACATTATAGGTAAGTAGGTACTATAAATTTGTTATGAAGTGAAAAACTCCACAAATTTTCTCGATACCTATTTTAGGTCTGCAATATCAACCGAGTTAAACTTAAATATTTCAGAGTGTAATAATGAAATAATGTTATTCATAAAACGGGAAAAATAACAAACGACATCTACAATACACGGGTTTAATATCATTCATTCTATTGTACTTGAAATAGCTGCTGATATACCACAATAATAATGTTTCCTCATAAAAAACGTTTCTAAGAAAACCCACTATGTATCTTTTCGGGTATTAAACTTAGATTCAATAAAAAACCCTTTCACTTACGACATCGGAGTTGTATTTTCCACTTGACGGGGCTTTTGATGTTACTTGTTTTGGTTGTATAACAAAAGAATATTGTTTATACATATTATTTTCTTTTTATTCACGGGTTAACTTCGTAAGACCCGGTCCTTTTCAAAGGCCTACATGAGGACACAGGTCCAATATGCAGAGGCCTTGTTTAAAAGGGATATCCACCACATCATCCATGTGTCATTCAACCATAAAAAAGAGACATGGACAGTCTAAATCCCTTGCAAAACTAATGCATGTTGTGAAGATAAAACTAATTTAGGCTTTTGGTATAAGTACATTGAATGAAAGTGTTACCTTCTAAGGATATGGAATTTACAATTTTTTTATTGTTAATATTATGGATAAGTATCAAATCTTCTTGTCACTTAGAGGTTCTTAGTGGTGACCGAATTCGTATATCTATAGTCGTTTGTTCAAATACCAAAATGACTTTTGCTTGTAAGACACTAAAAGCAACAGAGTTATTTTGAGTTTCCTTTTTGGTTCTTATTAATGGGTTATGGCATCACAAGAAATTTAAGATTTTTGAAGGTGATCAACACTCATCCATTTTCTAACTTCAACTCAGAAAAAATACTTGCCCAATCAAATGGTGAAACATGAATAGTATACACTATACAGTCCAATTTAAAGACATAATTGGAAATCGAATTTGTCAAAGCTACATTCACAAACGCTGCGACACATATTCTATCTAACCCAAAACTATTAACTGTACACATAATATACAAATATTTGAGTCAAACGGAATCGTATTGATTATCCCTGTTTCTGTTTGCACCCTGGCTATGCGAACCGTTCAAACGCTTTCGATTGCAGTTAAGACATCGGTTTTAATTAAAATGTCAAAAACAAAAGTTTGCTTGCTAGGTTCAAGCGCTGATAAGTTTTAAGTCAATACAGACTTTAAGAGTACATTTTAAATATGTTTTTTTAATCGGCTTACTTAGGTACGCGTATTTAATTTTTCGAGATGCTCGGAGATCAGGATTTTAGTTGATTCACTCGCCTTACCAACTAATGAACTGATTTGGATTCCACCAATTTTGAGATAAATAGTATATGATAAATTATTGACATAATGTGCTAGTACCAGCACCTATGTAAGACGCCAGTTTCCTATTTCTATTTGTATAGTTACAAGAAGTACGTTGAATTTCATAAAAATAGCCACAAATAAATAAAACACTACACTATCCAATGCTTACTGAAAACAATAACATTTATTAGAATACTAAAGGTTGAATTTCTCGCGTTCAATTATCAAATGTCACCTTTCGTAGGCGGCGCATGTCTGAATTCTACAAAACAAATTTAAAAACAAAAGAACCTTGTTTATTCCAAAATAAGAGAATAAATAATTGGATTTAAATAGCAAGGTTCCTCGTTTATACCTTATTAACTATTGCCCGTGGCTCCGTCCGCCACAAATTCAAAATGATGCCTCGGCAACATAAAATCGGGATAGAAACTATCCTGTGTGTTACAGGATCGTCTCTCGTTGTAAACTATGTGTACCAAGTTTAGTCAAAATCCGTTCAGCGTTTTTGAAAGGGGCCAAACAACCAACTTTCTAAAAACTTGCGCGTTTATAATATGAGTAGATATCAGGCAAAAAAGTTTACTACCATTTGTAAAATATTTCTGTCTAGCGATATATTATAACTATTCTACAACATCAATAAATAATAAACAGATGTATGGAAATGACATTTCGTTTCTATAAGTCACGAGACTTTGACCTGTATTGTCTAGACGTTAAGGACTGCAGAAATGTTAATCGGTTAGAAGGACGGTTGTGGGAAAAAGACAGCACTGCAGGGCGAGAGTCGTGTCTCCCTTTCTCAAATACTTATTTCAAAAGGTGTTGGGAGTCCCTCAAATTTGCTAGTAATGTGTTTTGTTTCAGTAAATAAGATTTTGTACAAACGACTTTATAATCTAATAAAAACAAAGTTCTCGTTTTGATTATACAATGGTTCGTAAATCGTGGGATGATACTTAATATTTTACGCTGAATGATTTTGTTTATCAAGTTCGTACAGTTTAATGAAGTCAAATACCTATTTAATATTATACCTAAGTTCAATAAAGATGATCACATTTAGGTATTGACGAATATTTTTTTAATAAGAATTAGTGTGTGTTTTCATTTTCCCGGGCTTAACTTAAGAAACTTCTTAAATTAATTAACTTTATAGATATCTCATGTAACAAATATTCTGTCTCATTGTTGATCGGAACATAGCATATTATTAGATAAATAATCTATTGTACGATAAGTTAGTTAGTTCAGATTTTTATATTTACGATAACAATTTACGCTAATAAAATCATGTAATTAGTTAATGGAAATGAAACGAAAATGATATTGTGTAAATCAATACTTTGAAGATTTAAAGATTGTCACATAAAATACGTTTTCTTGAAAATGTTTTCTTTGTCGCCTTAACCATAAATCATCTTCTGTCAAAGTTCGATATCACAAGATATATTACAGCTTCGCAAATGGCAGAATATATCTCTTGGAAAAGCTCGCTGGATTACCTCCTCAAAACAATGAAAAGATGTTTCTTATTGATACATGAAATAACATATTTTTCTTAAAAGTCTTGTAAGGCGGGATCATATTTACGTATTTTATAAAGCGTATTTAAGGGTATATAATTTAATTTAAAGAAGTGTGGAATGGAAATAGCATTTTGGATGTTTAACACGTTCACTGCGTTAGTCAAAATTGATTACTTTCAGTTGGTGCGGCATGGGGTCGATTATATCCGAAGCACGACTTGTTCCCGGTGCGTTGGTGGGTCAAAAAGATCCGATCGACTTACATTGGTTTATATGGACTTATCTTTATAGATATAATGATTAAAACATTTTCTTTTATAACAATATGTTGACAAATAAACACTCAATAAAAGGCTGAAATCGCAGATAGATCCACTGAAGGGTTTGTTTGTAAATAAAGGAATTGTCTGTCGGATCTTAAGGATCCGTTATCCGCACTGGTTATTAAAAGTATCGATACGTTTTTAGTGCTGTGGATGACAAGAAAAAAAACATCGTCATCGATAAAATGTATGATATATTTTCTTTTGAACATGTAAAATTAATTATACCGTAAGCTGGCTGAATTCTTTTCTGTTCCAATATTTCTATTCGTTCACTATAAGCTGTACTGGTTTATGGTGAGGGTCAATGTGGTGGCTGGGGATTGTTAACTGCAGTATTTTGGACGTGTAATGTTTGACCAGTTGACGGGTTGGCATTATCATTCATATTCCGCTTACCCAATATTATTTGTGTTGGGGGACCTTCGCTCACTTTTTTTTCCTTGGCTTTTCACCGTCATATGGCTCAAACAACATTTTCCTGGATCGGTTCATGTTCAACTTCATGTTCAGTTCAGTTGCATAAAAACGCATCGAAACACACGCACCTCACTAGCTCAACTAGCATGTAATCTAGTGCGTCTATCGGGTCATCGGGCATCGGGTCGTTTAGAACCGATGAACGCACTAGACGTAAAAAATATTGCTTCAGTCGGCATCGGGTCGTAAGAACCCGATGCAATTTTTTCGAACCTATATTATCTATTTGACGAGGCAATTCCAAAACACTAACCGTCTCATTCATATTCATAGGGAGACCAAATATATCTGTCCCGCACCAGCGGCTAACACAGTAATTTTTGCCCCGCACCGGAGGAAAGATTAGCATCAGGTACAATCAACCCGATACCGCACCGAACGTGTTAAGTACTATGAATTTAAATCTAATTCTAAAAGAGGAACTAAGATGTTTAAGACATTTATAAAAAATCTAAAACCCCACGTTTTTAAATGACACTGCATTCAAATTTTATCAAAATCACTCCAACCGTGTAAAGTTGTGCATTGTCATAAGGTTTCCCGCTACCCTGAAAATATCAGCCTAGTCGCTTATAAGGAAGTGCCTCAAATTTCATCATCAAACCGGAATGACAAAGAAACAAACAAGCAAAGGGAGTGCTTAAAAATGTGGGAAAATTAAAAGTTACCTATTTAAAATTCAATTACTTATAAATTAAGCAATACAGATTTTCCATTTTATTACGTTACTGTAACACAATTATGTGCTTCACAATATGGCTAAGAGTAAAATCAACAAAACACTACTAAAAAAACAACAACTTAACAAACACTTCAAACATTATACAAACTCTTCCAGAGAGATTTCAATTCAATACTCTCAAGTGATTCTCAATACAATTGAGATACAATAACAGACATCCAATTAACGCCGCATGGAAAAGTACTAGCAACTTCAACAGGAGTAACATAATTCCCGTTCCGTTGTATGCAGTGTTGTATTTCATGCAATCCCTATCTTCGGCTCGTGCTAAGTGGGTCAAAGAAACAATAGACTGCAATCTTGCCTTGTAACCTCCAGAGCAGTCAGCAGTTCTGAGAATCCTTTGTCAAAGGGAAGATTCAGGTAATTAGGCTAGATATTGTCCTAGAAATAGCAATGCTGGTTTTGGAGCTTAGTGTTTCTGGGAATATTTTGTTTTCCTTGAAATTGCTGATGGCGTTTATTAAACAATAATATAATCGTGATTCATCTGAAGTAAGTATTTTGGAAAAAAATATATTGAGAAATGATAATTTGAAGTCTTTCTTCCATGCGCTTCAATATACCAAAAAAACCGTATCCTAATTGCAATCATAAATTAAACAGTACAATATTTATTAGTAGCTCTAACTTCGTGATAGAGGCACTATTTTACGTACAAATTCAACAACGTTTTTACGAACAATTTGCAGCTATGCTACAAAGGTAGACTCCCGAACAACCTCAACACAAGCAACATTAAATATACGTACCTTATTTAATTCAAGGTACGAATATTTAACATCTATTCCATTCCCATCAATTCATCAATTAAACTATATCACCTTGACATTAATTATTACCCGAACTACTTTCAATTCCAGAACTCCAAAATCAATTTCCGACGTCTCCTTAACCACTCTAACTAAAACTGTATTCTCCCGGGAGAGCCTCCGTAGCTTAGTACTCATCAATCATAGCCTCCGAAGTGCGACCCTCCTTAATCCTCAGCTTTAGAGGTCCAACTGTATATTGTCTTTCAGGTGCATATGTGTTAATCTTGAAACAATTTATCATGCCTTAAGTTTGAATGGTCGGGTTGAGGACAGTTTTGGGTTGGAACTACAATTAATGGGGTAAGTACAGAAGAAATGGAAATGGAAGCATAACAGGCTAAATGATTGTGAGGGTGACAAAGAAGACAGGTATTGTGCAAGGTAAATGATGTTAGCAACATCATTTACCTTGCACAAAGTTAAAAGATATTGTATAAATGTACCAAAAGTAATTATAGTTCTCTCCTTTAATATATATTTTCAGCAACCATCAAACTCAGTCCAGCATTGTCCGTTACTGGCTCTACGTCTCCTAAAAAGTATCCCTACATCCTACCCTTTTTTAGCACCGTGTCGTGCTTTGGATGGATCGTCTTGGATAAAAGGCAATTAGCAACCATTCCAATAATATAAAAGGCTTTAAAAGCTAATTTTCTTGTGTAGGTACTAATCCAATACCCCACTGTGCTAGAGGTTAGCCCTAATACGTAACAAAATTTAATTTCACAGCCGCCGACTACATTAGTTACATTAAGCGTTGCCCGCACAGAAACTTGA
Source organism: Trichoplusia ni (assembly GCF_003590095.1). Lineage (NCBI taxonomy): Eukaryota > Metazoa > Arthropoda > Insecta > Lepidoptera > Noctuidae > Trichoplusia > Trichoplusia ni. The sequence goes on along the minus strand of NC_039493.1, from coordinate 8,072,210 downwards.
TTAATAACTTGGAGCAAGTTAGCACTTGTTTGTAACAGTACCCATATCATGAGTGCTGCGGAAGTTCGATTACCGCTGGTAACTATATAAAGCCCTATATGTTAAGGTAACGAAGTTAGGCCTATGTAAAAGTTGTATCTCCAAAAAGTATTTATTTCAATGTGGTATAAAACTTTTTTTTGTCAGTTAAAGAAGCATTCACACAGTAGAATATTAAAAGATGCTATTTTCTAAATTATTTAAATAGCTGCACTGGTAGCGGAGTGGTTAAGCGTTCGTGTGATCCACGATTGCCTGGGACTGGGTATTTTTGTTCAAGTGGATGAATGTTTGTGAAACCCATGACGCAAAGATTAATATGGTTAATGAGGAAACCGTTAATAAAAAAATAGCAAATATTTACTTCTGTCTAATGCGAAGGAAAAAACAATTAGTTAAGGCCTCAAATTAACATAAATTAATGTTTACTCGAGAGAAAAGTTTTCAGCAACCTTTAATTTCGAGTCTCCATGAAATGCAGCTTACAGCGCAAAAATTACAATAGATGTTAAAGAAAAGTTTTGAAGCCTAATTTATAAACTTTTCAACTTTTAAGAAAAACACAAACTTAACTTGAGCAGCCTAAGGGCTTCTTACTTTGATCGCTTTCAAATTACGAGCCGAAGCTGCAAAGTTAAGAACACCAATTAAGAAATTCGATTGCGAAGAAAATTTGCTTTTGAATGTTCATATTTACATAAGTGATTACAATATCAGCCTTAAATGTATAAGTAATTTTATACATTTGATTTAATTAAATGATAGATCGGACTGAGAAAGAAGGAAATCGTTTATCGGTAAGTTCATGAACCTTTAAAAGAATACACGTTACGAGTATGTAGAAGAAGCGACTATACTAATCACGTTGAAAAGGGGAGACAGTCCACATCAGAATTATGCACACCTACTTCTTCAAATCAATAAACGTGAATTATATGTATTTCAAGGCTAGCATTATAAAACAGAACAACAAAATTAATTAGACCAGCTGTTTAGTCAGTTCAGTCTTCAGTCAGAAATTCCAGAAATCGACGAATTACAACAAAGTCTGGAATAACTCAAAAAGTTTATCTCGAAAGGAAAATTAAAAGGATTCTTCTCCGAACACTAATCAGGAATGGCAAAGTTCGTTAACGTCCAATTTAAATGAACGAGCGAGTTTAGTGTTATGTGGAGTTCGGCTGACCACAACTTGTGGATTGTGTGCAAGTACTTTTGACTAAAGAATAGTTTGGGTAGAAGTCAGTAGAGTATGTAGTGTTCAATTATAAAGTATGTTTTTCATTGACTTGTTTTCTTTCTTTGCCTGGTCTTTGACTTTTACGATCTAATTGTATGCTTCAAGAGATGAGTGTTCTTTTGTGAAAATGTGAAGCTGCTTCAAGTGACGTCTATGCTTTTAAAATTAACATTTAACTTTTTTAATAGTTGTGATATTTTTGCTGTAGAATACTTCCTTACTAGTGAAGAAAATTTATCTCTATATACGGTACTCTCATAAACAAAGAGTTTTTACTGTAAAAAAATTAGAGCCTATAGCTATTTCCTTCAGCTTTCCGTAAACTGATAGTGATAAAAGTCAGCCAGATGAGAGTCGGACTCGCGACACTCAGGATTCCGTACAAATAAGCAAATCAAAATAAATGTTTACAAGAAAAAGAAATGTGACCGCAACAACCGTTGCAATACCTGACTATTTTTATATTTGTTGTTATAGCGGCAATAGACAGACATCATTCGTGAAAATTTCAACTGCCTGGCTCTGTTCCGTCCATGAGATGCATTCTGATGACGACCAGACAGACTGACAAGGGACCCTCAGACATAAGGTAAAAATGTGGGTATTAAGAATTTACAACATTAATATTTTATACAGCCATTTATTTGTGTTTTTCTGCAATTTCATCCGAGCGCACAATAAAAATGCGAGTCATCCCACGGGTATAGCTCGGATGATATTATCTCAATAAAAATGTATTTTAAATGTTCATCTCGGTTAACTACGGCCGAAAATGGTGTCACATTTAATTATTGTTTTTTGTCTTCACGTATACATAAGTCTCATGGGTTTGGTCCTAAGTCTGGTGGTCTTTATGCATGTGACCTGAATGTTTGTGAAACTTATGCGACAAAAGGATTAAATTCCTCACCAAAAAGGAAAAGAAAGAAGTTATAATACTATTTGTTATTACAATAGTAACGGAAACTAATAATATTATTGATATGACTACTCAGGTCACTCGGGAACTTTTTAATAAATATATATAAGGTTACCGGCTTATTGGTTCCATTGTTAATAAGAACTTAGGTAACCCTCGTTTCCAATTTTGGGATCCTTCAATTTGATATCGAGATTCGCGAAACCAAATAATAGGTATTGTACATCGATATTATCAATTTTGCATCGCAAAATCCTGGTATTACATAATCGAATTAACGTCAAATCCAATACCATAACTGGTGAACACCGAATCAGACTCGATTGCGGCACGTACAGTCAAGAACTAAACTGTTATTCAATAAAAAATGACAACGTATTTTTATGTGTATTGTACGTAATATTATGTATTGTTATATTTAAACTTATTGCAGTGAAACTTCTTTATCCGCGTTAGAAAAAACATTACCGCCACGCGTTTTTTATATATTTTATTTGTATAATATTATATACTATAATTGTGTAGACTTATTATAAAGCACAATAAAAAAAAAAATTGTTGTTTGACAATATAAACCGAAATTCTTTATGTTAGCAGAATAAGGCGTTTGTACCTGACATATAATTTGAGAATAAAAAAGTAAGCAACTAGATAATTGTTAGTGTTTCGCAATACAATTATTTTTTCTTTTGAGACCCAACCTTGACATTATCATATTATACCTATATTATGTAACGTGGGTGTCTAACATGAACTAAGGTAACACCTGAAGTACTAACAGTAAGTATGATTTTTTTTCATTATTTCTTTTTTTAATAAAGGCCGTAACATAATAGAACTAGGTATATATAGGATTATATATGTGTAATGGAAGCTATTTTTAAAGTTGTGATTTCGAGTATGAACTACACAAAAGGAAGATAGAAGTTTGTTTTTAATTAACATCATTCACATAGCTTTCGACCTACGAGTAAGCTTAGACATTTTACAGTTATAAGAATAGTTACAGAAATTATAGAATTCATCGTTGATATCGACTGTACTTTCGTAAATCAATCTTTAATCAATTTACAAGCGCGCTCGTAGTGATGTGCCGAGCTCTAGCCACTTTTATATTCTTTATTTTTTATCAATATTTCTACAGTATTTGAGGTTTTCCTGGAATATTGATTAGTTATCCGAGCTTTCAATAGCTGAGTGATGTTTAATTCGTATTGCATCTTCTACACCTCTCTCTATTGCATTATGTTAAAACATTTTAAATCGGAACTTTAATTGTTTATTTTTCAGATCAAAATCAGTTCTGTACACATTTGTTTGTCAGGTCAACCCATTACCGCATCTCGTGATGAATACAAATAAAATACAATATTATTTATTTTCTATAACAATTTCGAAAGAGGTATCACATTCAGACTTTGCGTTATCGACATTTGCATGATCGAAAACTCAAGCAAAAGTAAGTATAATGAAAAAAACGTTTACTCATAATTTCAGAAACGGTAGAATATAGACTGGATATTGAACAAACATATAAAACCTCGAAGCCCTAAATAAATATTAGGGACACTGTTCTAAAAAATGTGCGGAGTCACGGATTTTGTGAAAGCAATTATGAGTCTGGGCGAGTGACATTGTTCAAGGGTAGTGACGAAGTAGAAATCTAAATGTATAGAAATGGTCAATAAAGAGACGTGCAATGTTTTGAGTTTGTAATATCTCTGAAAAAGTGAATTTAGGGATCAGGGCCGAAAGGGTAAAACGGAACCAACGGCAACGATTCTGCTGTCTGTTTGTCTGTCTGACCGTCTGAGTCCGGGTTGTATGTAACGAACCGCGATAGTTATACAGTTGAAATTTCACACTCATAATGTATTTCTGTTGCCGATATAACTAAGACTATTTCAGCCAAAATATTTTTTTCCAACACGCGCTTGACGCGTTTTTTTATAAAAGTGTAATCTTCATACCACGGATGTTTCCACAAACATTCAAACCACTTACACAACGACACCTAAATTTAAAACAAGTATTTATGGACGGGACAAACGCTTATCCAATAAGGAATGCGAGCAAATATTATACAAGTTATATTGCTTCTGCAAAATAAATATACACTGTTTATCGGATTATTAGAAGACGTTCTGTAATATTATTTGAGAAAACGTAGCGTGTTATAGCAAGAGAGTAACTTAAAATAATACAAATAACTAGTCTGTAGTTTAAGAATCCGTTTATATACTTGGTACAATTATTTAAGTACAATTTAACTAGTAAGGATAAAGGGAGTCACTGAAGCCAATAAAAAAATGGCATATTGTGATAGGCATTTGGCAGGAGCCATAGGTATCCGGAAAATCTTAGAAATTGGTCCATATACCATCTTATAGCAAAATAGACTAATTATGCTTACACACACAGTATGCAATAGTTCAATATAAGAATATAGATCACATTTTAGATTAAAGTTCAAGACCTCTACATTCTGGACCAGTGTCGATGTGTAATCTTCAAAAGGACCGGGCCTCTTCTCATGAAGTTTTTTCTTCAAGAAAATTACAAAAATAAGAAATATAAGTATCGCATTTTCATATGTGCATTATAGACGCGTAAACGTTTCGACACGAGTGCATTAAATACCCAATATATCTACTAATTGAACCCAAAATATACTACCAACAATAAAAGGAATATGTAATCTTAGAAATGTTCAGCCACTGGAACCTGTAATCTTATAAGTACTGAATAAACAGTAAAGTATAGGTACTTATCAATGAAGCCTATCTTTACTTGAATCCTAAAATGGCTAAAAAAAGAGAAACAAAATCCGCTTTCGTCCGCGTCCAATCACAATGTTCGATAAATCAGCTTTACTCAAACAGAATCCTCCACCCTTCCTTTGCTGTTTTATTTGATCATCGCGTTAAAAGCTGCTAGTTATACTGTACGTCAAACGAATCGAAGATGACAAAATAGAAATGAAACGGTTTCATACAAAAAGTTCTCTAAAATGTCTTATTTTCCTTCCTACTTACCTTCTTATAAAGTTCAATATTGTAATATGCGTCCACCTCCTCGTAAGTTATTATAATCTAAACAATGTCTAAATTTATAATAACTGTACAGCTATTAGTATCATGTAAATCACTTTAAGTTTCACTAAGATGTCATAAAATAAAGATAAGATAAGGAAAAATCGCAAATATAGGAAATTCTCGTGATACGGTGTACAAAATTGAATTCCTCCAAAACGGCTCGACCAATTCTCATGAAATTTTGTGTGCATATTGGGTAGGTTTAAGAATAGGACAAAATCTATTCTACATAGCTCTATATTTGTTTTTAATCCCTAAAACTCATTCAAAAAAAGTTTGATGGGACTGCTAGTATACTATACAACTATTCACACAAAAGGTATCTAATTTAGTTTCAGTTAATTTCACGAAGCATTGTCCTTTAGTTATGAATCGAACTGTATCTATACCAAGGTGAGGATAACCCAATTTATATGTAAATCGTGCTATGATTGCATTGTCTTACAAAAGGTGCTTCATCTCAATGCAACGTCATGGAAATAAGGAGTTGTGACGTATATTTATTCAATGTATAGATTTTACGTTTATATTTTAAATAGATGATTTTATAATGTAATATTTAAAATTCGTTACATAATTGGAGAAAAAAAATATGTAAGGATTTAGAAAGAGTTTACTGGGAGCTTAAAAAAGCAGCTTCAAGTATATATCCTCCTCATATAATAAATTTATTCTGTTCTTATATATTTAATGCTATTACTTTTATATTTACGATACTTTAAAGTACTGAATACGCCAGTAGGTACTGGGGAGCTAGTCATAAGAAGCAATTACTTCCAGCACTCGGTGCGTTAGTCTCGCCAATTATAAGGCACCAACCAGACGGCATTTATGTATGTACCTTAGTAAACATATATTTTAATGCAACTAGATTGAGAGAAAAAACCGACTTCAAATTAGTTTCAGTATTGCGTTTTTTGTAAAACTTTATAAGTGCCCTTGAAAATTATTTTTTTTCGAAATCTGCTGTTATTTATTGAAGAGTTCCCCCGATTTCTACAAGATCCCGTCATCAGATATTGAAATGGTGATAATGGGACCACACGGGAAGCACAAGCTTTCAAATAAAAAAAGAATCATGAAAATCGGTTCACCCAATCGCAAGTTACGAGGTAAAAAACATTTAAAAAAAAATACAGTCGAATTGAGAACCTCCTCCTTTTTTTGAAGTCGGTAAAAAAATAACATGAATTGAATAGTTTACATTTAATTGCAGCGTTAAAAAATAAAAGACTTGTTCTTAAATAATAAATAATTATTTGATACAATATTTTTTATAAGTAACATTTTAAGAAGAAGAATGATGATTGATGATGATTTTATTTAGCAAAATAAGCGACACAATGGCTTCAATTAACTAATCATGAGATTACTATATCGAATCATTAAAATTTAAATTATCAATGCGTGGTGTTGCTATTTGCCAATTTTCATTTAATAAAACCCATTATAAATCTAAAAATCGACGTTATTATCAATATTATTAGTTGTAAATTTATAACGCAATGGTTCATTGAATGCACTAGTTAGTTCGCTCATTCATCTGAACTGGGCTGAATGGTCGTCGACATTTATTGATAGTACTTAGGAATTTATTTAGACGCTGAGTGCGAAACGAGCTCGACTAGATGTTCGAAGTTACAGCTTAATGTCTTGGAAAATAACGTCACTAAAATTGCCTTGAGTTTATACATTGACGAAGATAAGAGTACATCAAGATACGGTTAATTGGCATTTAAGTGTTCCATTATTAGAACTATTTAGGAACTTTTTATAAAAACTTTTTGGAATTCAGGATATAAACATATTACTTACTTCAGATTTTGGTGATATGACTCCTTGATATTAAACTATTTATGTTATTCAAGCTAATCAATCAACACGATTGAATACCCTGTGACCCTCTGAAGCCATTTAAATTACCTAAACGTATTGGGCTTGATAGCACATTAATTAAGCGAAGGCAAGGCTTCGTCTTAAAGGGAGTATAATACGCGTGCGTTACGGTACCAATACGATTGTCCTTATCCAGCGAAATGTATAATTTGACGTCCACCCCGGCATGCACACGACAGCTTTGGCATTGTGCCATCAGCCCGTTGGGGTCGCCAGACGGTAGATAAAGTCTGTTGGGGCACCTAGCGTCCAACTGGCAGCGAACCGAAATCATGTTCTAAACGATCTTATGTTATGACGCTTATGTGGGTTAGTTACTGATGTGTGGGTACTGTTATGTCACTTCCACTGAACATCGTTTGTTCCACTTTTAAACTACTCGAAAAATTTAAGTTACTTGCACCAAGACACCTAGACTCAAGACAAGCAGTCGTAGATCACATAACTGCTCTACGTCGAGCTCAGTGAGTTTGCTGTGATGACTTCAACCTTTTTTGTCACTTCTAATGATTTCAAAGTCTGGCCGTCTCAAAGAAAAGTCTCGAATTCTTCTGGGGAAAAACTAGAAGTTTTGATGTTTATCAAAATGTTTTGTTTCCTAAAGTTTTGGAGTGACCTTAACTATTTTTGTACATTTGTGTGACGACTATCTTTAGAATAAATTGACGAACTCTTTTGTTGTCATAATATAAATAATAAAAAGCATGAAATAGTTTCACTGCCTCTTTTTTTCGAACCGAAACTGTTATAAATAAAAACAATATAGGAAATACAGTTATCAAATCCTTATCTTCCCATGGAAGTTTTCTATCAGTTTGACTAGTAGTTTATCCCTTTTCTAAAAGTTGCAAAACAATTTATTTCTGATATGGACTTTCAGAAGATTTTGTAAAAATACAGAGGTGTCCAAATTTATCTTGCTCAATAATTATTCAAGCTATGGAATAATTGCAGGCGTTGCTTAATGTAAAACTGGAACATGGAGTTTATGTGAAACTGGTAAAACTGGCCTATGAGGTCTGTTTGTATAACGTTTTCTCAGTTGAGTCACTAATGATTCCATATTTTCACTTTTATCAGTTTCCAAATTCGATGTAGTCTTCAGCCATAAAACTTGGTAAAATCCTACTCTCCTTTTAAAAGTAAATAAAAAGATTTAATTTTTAATCCAACTCTGTGACAGTTCTAAATAGCATAAAATCCAACAGATGAGTTAAAAGGCAGCGCACAATTACAATTATCCTGAAACTTTTGTAGTTACAATCCAAACTAGTTGAGTTTTCAGCTGAAACGTTTCATTAAGGTAAGATGCCATTTAACTTCGGAGTTTAGAACTCTGAGCGCAGCTTGTCTTGTCCTTACAGTTTATAGTACTTGTTTTAAATTTAACTACATGCGGTTATCTGTATGGCCAGTAAACTGAAATATAATAAAAAATGTTACATTCTACTCGAAAGGTCCTAAGATTTTATCTAATATATAAAATTCCCGTGCCACGATGTTAGTTACCGTACTCCTCCGAAACGGCTTAACCGATTTTAAAAAAATTTTATATGCATATACAGTAGGTCTGAGAATCGACTAACATCTATTTTTTATACCCCTGAGTGATAAGAGTTGCTCACATTAACAAATAAATATTTTATTATTTGGACGAAATTGTTTGTTTTTATTTTTTTATAATATGGTATTAAAAAATACACACAACTAGAAATAATTTATTAGGCAAAACAACGTTTTCTGGGTCAGCTAGTATCTGATAAGATATCGAAAAAGTACTCCTTAAAACATTTGTAAATTGAAACAATAACAGCGTATAAAGAAATCGTATTTTCACTTTTGCCTCCAAAACAAAACTTTTGAATGCGAACATCATTTACAAAGGTCCATCTTGTAAATGCTGGAACAACGATAAATAATTTGCATTTCAAAAAAAACTTCTCAAAACATAATTATCACGTAACAAAGAACCAGAGATTACTTCATTTGGGGACTTTCTTTTTGTTTTTATATTTTATTTAAGTTGACCCAAGATAGAGGAAAATGGAGAAAATTTGAGCCTCCAAGAAATTGATGATGAGTTGAGAAGTATTTTTGGAACAATTTTTTATTACATGGTCTAAAATAGTACCTACACAATATAAAAGAGGTCTTATAGTGGGACTGATGTCGTTGCGTAAGTAAGATGCCGATCTACAATATTCGTAGCACTCTGTCGCTTGTACACAACACACGGCAATAGACTTGTCTAAATTCAGATTTATAGTAAGCGGGTTAGTTTAGCTAATTTTTACCTTATCACACAAAGATATTTAGTTAATAGTGTTAAGAAAGTTAGTAAAGGACACACACTTGTTATATTGTTAGTAATTAGTTTTGTTATTCAAAATTTTTGACAAAATCTCACCACGTTGAGGTACTGGAATGATTTCTGCGCGTTCTGAAAACAAAAGAAATGCGTCAATCACAGTGTATAGAGTATTCTTCCCTTCTTTCGTTCCTTTCGTTGATTGTAGAGTTTTACTGTCATAAAATATTGATTTAACGACAGCTTTTTTATATTCAGACAATTAGGATCGTTTTTACATATGACAGAATAATATAACAGTGCACTCTTCTTTTCATTAATAAAATTCGTATTCTTTTCTATGAGGAACTTTCAAATATTTTTAGCCTAACCTGAAAATTGTCTACAAGAAATTATGACCTCAGAATAGAAACATTTGCTCATTATAATACACTTCAATATACTCAGTGTCCCTAGCACGAACTGTAAACTTTAAATAATTTCGTATATCTCATTTTACACGAATTCAATTCATCTCAATTTGTTCTCAGATTTTTTTCAATAGCATTATTGCGGACGGAGATGGCGCGATGACCTTTATTCGTTCTTACCGAACTGGTCACTCGCGGCTCATGACAGAGATAAGTGGAGGAAGAGTGGGGAGGCCTTTGCCCAGCAGTGGGACATTCCAGGCTAGTAATAATTATTGCAAGAGGTTCATCGACAGTACACCGAATCCCATTCAAGTCACACTGCACTCCAATAACACTAACACCGATCTAACACTTACCCCATCCACAAAAAGGTTTACCGTAATTTAAGACCATCAGTATGGGTAAACATTAGGGACAGGGTCTAAGGTCCATCCATCTTGTGCGTGACGGGTCTATGAGTTATGTACCCTGTTCTTATTTTAAACGGCGAAATACCTTTTTTTATTTCATTACTTCTCTTGGCGTGTGTAACGTTTTTATTATGCCTTTAAGGATGGTTATTTATCATACTTTGCGGATATTTTTAGGAACATTAGAGGTACTGTCCTTTTAGATTGACAGAACATTTTTTTGGGATAAAATGTGAGACAAATTCTTACACTAGCTTTCTTTGTGTCCTTTATACCTAAATTGGATTTTACTCGAGTTTTGTTACTCTTACTTCCATCCAAAGCACATCATTATTTTTTATTGAAGCGAAAATATTTTTTGGCAATTGTTGAAGTCATTGTTTTTTCTATATTAGTTCTCAATAGACTGGTGAATCGATCAAAAGCTTTTGGTCAAAGAGTGTATTGAAATGTTTTAGATCGGTCCACCACGAGGCAATTTCCATGCTTTATGATTACCAACCATTGGGTTCCTAAAATAACCTTGCGGAAAACTGTCAATGAGCGATACTTGTTAATGGCGTGGTTCCAATCAAGTAAATATGTACTGCGGTTTGTACGTGGCATTTGGCGCTTTTAATTTAATTTTGAATTCACTCTGCCAAGCGGTTTTGTTCACATGTAAAATGTTGAAAGTTAGTAAGCAATGTGGTCTTCGCTACAAGACTCGTACTGACAACAAGTTACCAAATCTGATTTACAGTTAAGTTTGTAACTCTGCATGTCCATAGTTTTAACTACAAAAACTAAATACTTTATTGTGCTTGCTTGGCTGGGCAGTTTTGCTACCTTTTTATGTAGGAAAAAAGAATATCTACAATTATAACTCTTGTCTTATATTATGTCGTACTCGTGCAATAAGGCATGTAAGTGGCGTTAGTGGTAGAGTACCATTTAGAAAAAAAACGAAACCTCCATCTGTTTGTCCGTTCTTCGGTCTATCCGTCCTCCTGTATGTTTGCCCTTTCGTATTTCATTTCATGGATTATATTATTTTTACACACTGAAATTTACACTCCATTTAATTTCATGTATGTACTCAGGTACTCTAAAACTACCAGCTATGACCATAATGATCACAAGTTTATGTATGTTTAGCAAAGTATTACGAAAAGCTGCAGACGATGCATCGAATGTATATTTTATGCAATCCTACTACTATTATAAAGGCGACTGTTTCTAAGTATGGATGTATGGATGTTTGTTACTCTTTCACGTAAAAACTACTGAATGGATTTGAATGAAACTTTACCACAATATAGCTTATACATCAGAATAACACATAGGCTACAATTTTTGAGGTTTCTAATGTGAGGTCGTAAAACAACACATTTTTTGCGCTTACATTGCAAACGCTGACTGAATCCTATAAGATAGATAGAAGGCAGATAGATAGATAGAAGGCAGGTATAAATTATAACTTATATCTAACCTAACCACGCGGACAAAGTCGCGGGCAACAGCTAGTAGAGAATATATCGGAAAATAGAAAATGGAAATTCTGTGGATGTATAAGATAAACCAAGCCATTGTTGGCGCTTTGTATACCTGCACTCTATCGTATCTTTCTTAGATATTTTTCGCATTTTCTTACAGTAACTTCGTTGATAGTGTGGCTCAAAGTTCACTCGCAAAGGTCTGACTACGATTACCCCGGATACTAGTAAAAGCAAATAATACCAATGAATTGAATAATTAATAGCTATAATATCATCAAGAATAGAACAGAACAAGTCTTAAAAAGTATGTGAAAAGCATTGATATATGTTTCAGTATTCCACCCGTCTTTCTATCGATTCCGAACTTGGACACCATTTGAGGACAGGAGTCATAAACTCCAGTACCTACATTCGTTATTTTACGCCCTTGCTTGTTATTTTTCGACTTTTATCTTTTCTCAATATATTCTCAACTTTGTTGTATCCTAGAACTAAGTCAGTAGTAAAAATAAATAATACAAACAAGCAATTATCCTTGTTTCAATAGCTGAAAAATATATATTATTTACCGTTACTTATATCCAAAAATATGTAACATCATAGTAACAAAAGTAAGTATTCGTTCAATCGGTCTATTGACCAAAAAGTCTTACGTCCTGTCTTTGAAACCTCTTTCGTCCTCTCAAAGTTCACTCTACCCTTAAGTTTATCACGATAGCGCCAAAGGTTTTGATAACATCGCCAGACGGACTTGCGGAAATCAACTCTTAGAATTTCTAACCACAACGACCCCTTAACAAAGTAAAGTTTAATATTAAACCGACTTTGATCTCTTTGTAGATTGGGTATTTGATCGGCAATTGTTTGTAACAAAGCTGTCTTTATGATTAAACAGATTATAACAATATCCGTTTATTTAAGGATTGAGGAAATAGGATTTGTTATATTAACCTGTTAAAATATCCTATTAGAAGTTAAGTGCAGAGTAGCGGTGTACCAGTAGTTAGTCCTTCGATCAAACGCTGTAACAGATTTTTATCATTCGCGCTAAATAATGACTGTATTTTATCATTGCAGAAAATCATTTACATGCACGTTAGTCAAACTAAACCTACTAATACTTAAAAAATATATTTTTTACGTATTTTACTTTAAGTTTCTATGTAATTATATTAGTCTGAAAATATTTTCACTGGTCAATGCTCTAACTTATACTTGAAGACTCCTTTGCCTGCTTTTGTACAATAAATACTAGTCATCCAGCAATAACGACTGTGAGCACATGTCACGTAATGACTACATACTACATTGTAAAAAAATGTCAAATCAAATTCTGATTATGGCTTGTAAATCCTTCACAAATAGTTCGGTGAAGCACAGAAACCCAGTACGGATCAGGCAAGGCAAAAACGTACTCGTATAAAATATACTGCAATCCTCTGTATACATGTGTCTCGATTGAATAACATTACAGTTGTCTATACGTCTTCTACATAACCGTCACAACGCATTATATGTTATGACGACAATTCTTCACTGTTTACTTTTGCTCATTGTTCATCTTCACTATTGTCTACATTTACTACTAGATCCTTCCTTTGAGAACAATCCCGTGCAGCCAACATGGTTGTTTGAGGAGCTGCGGTTTTCTCCTAATAGTTGGTCCTATTAGCTTCGGTTACGATGCTCTGCTCGTAAATTTGTAATTAACGTTCGTGTTGAAGCCAAAATCCGATATTACGTCTTATAACTTTGAAGAACGTCGTGCTAGCTAGGTGAAAGCCATGTCGCTGTGTCGAAATTTCTAGATTTAACGCAAGATTAATTATTGTGATGAAGTTTTATTTTTCATAGGAAGAGTTCGGAGAAAACTGGTTAAATAAACTGGCTTTTGCTGAATACATATGTGTAAGGGTGTTTAAATACAATTAAATAGCTTAAAATTGTATTTTTGTTACATGCCTGCCTATATCATAACCTGAATCCTGTAGTAATCATCAGAACCGTAATGACTTAAGTCCTGTGAAAGACTAATATGATTTATGGTATTGAATACATTAGTATTCAATATCATAAATCATTATTCGCCTTAAGACAGTCTTCAACAGCTGCTTTATGTAAAACCAACAACTATTGTAATCTCCCAATTTGTTCAATACGAGATAGTTCGTAAACAACTGCCAGCCGCATGAAGTAAACCATTCGAATGACGTCCAATGCACAATGTGTTACATCTACCGCGATATGAACAATATCTACCAAGGAATATTGAAAAAGGTAGATAAACTCTTGGATTTTTTAAACAACTCCCGCTCTTTGGAATATAATCCTTGTGTCACAGGAGTTACATCAACATTAAAGTCACATGCGCAAACACACCCAAACAAGCATTCTCGAAACATACTAAACCTTATCCTTCGCGGGAATCGTGAGTGTATAGAATGAATTGAGGTCTTATCAGTCTCGTCTTATGTGGTCTTTTCAAGTCAGTAGGGTCGATACGAATTACATAGACAATGGGGGATCGCAGTAACTCATTGCTACCAACCAATTTATGACATCATTACAAAAACATTTCAAACCCTCAGGTTTTGGCATACTCACATTACTCACGCTCAGGCTATTACTACTATCAAGTGGCAAAAGCAGAAAGCCCTTTTATAAAATAAGACGGAAAAAATAATTTCATAATCGTTCAAACAAATGAAGGTAGAGCGTTTGAAAGTACCAAATTTTTATAAAGTTACTTTTTTGGGAAATCAATCATCGAATTCCCATTGAGCCGTCGGGAGAAGATTTCGATTGTTACAATGCTTTTGTCAGAGCAAGCGATCCAAACTGGCCGCAGGGTTGGTTACAGCAAACTTTTAAATATTCCCTTTGACATATTGTTGGCAAGTGCCGCACATACATTGTACTGGGAACCTTCTGTGCTTTACGAGTGTTTCGGCTTTGATGTTCTTTCAGTAATTTACTCTGTGGTTGCGAGATACACAGTTATATTCTTTGAGTGTTTAATGTTACCATTTAGAAATGGTTACAAATAGAATTTATATAGCTACAGTCCTTTAAACGATATGAGATATTATTTGTGTTTTCGCTATGTAGGTATGTGCAACCCATGACAGATTTACTAATATAAATGTTATGTTCTATTTTAATAAACGTAAAAATAGACGAAATCAAAACATTACCTAATAATCTTTCTTATACTGGAAAACAAAATGAATAAGAAACAATTACGCAATTCTTCAATTTAATATTTGTATTCTTCGAAATTGGAAAAACAAAAACTGTATTAGCAATGTAATTGAAATCTAAAATGGAAACGTAATCTGGTAGGATTAGAAATCAATTTACATTCAAAAGATTCAAATATCGCACATATTGCGGAAAAATGATACGAAATTAAAAGGAGAGGGATGGATACACATTATACTGAATCATCGTGTTTAAGTAGATACTAAAAGAGTAATATTCTTTCCAAAAAACGGTTTAAGTGAATCAGCTGCTGTAAATCAACGTGTTTATCTTTTATCTTTGCGGTACTAAATGGCAAAAACGCTGTGCTTTACATTAGTGCCGGTCCACACAAACAAATTGTGTTATCGATAAAATAGAGCAAAGTAAACTTTTAAATGTACCTAATGTTAATTATCCCACTGAATATTATAAACGCAAAAATTTGTATGTATCGATGTATGGATGTTTTCTCTTTAACACACATAGTTTATTAGAAGGATTAACACATAGGATAGTTTTTATCCTAATTTAATTTTCCATGGGATCATTATCGATTTGTCGCTGGCGGGCCCGCGGGTACAGCTAGTATGAAAATAAGGTCGAAGAACATTTATAATAAAAGTACAGTAATCGACTGCCACTTAACAATTTTCCTAAATCAAATCATAAGTATTTTCTAATAACCAAACGTTTTTTTGCCAAAAGATTAAAAAGTTCAAAGTCCTTCTTGTAAATCGACGACCGGAATCATCTGAAATCGTTTTCGTGAGATTATACCTCGGAGATATAGTAAATGAGGGGCCTTTTGTGGATGCCATTATTTTCACGAGTATGCATTCGCAGACTATAGAAATCAGAATACATTGTGTTGGCTTTTTCTTATTTGGCTTAAGATAGATTTGGGTAAGGATTACTTTAATTTAATCTTCAATTTTCGATTTAGCGGTCCACCCTCATAATGTCAACAGCTGTGATTATTAATTTCTTTTTTTGTAATTTCCGTTTGGATATAGCCTAAAAAATAAAAGTTTCATAAAAATACGTATATTTTATTAAACGAACATTGCTGCTTACCCTAAGCCAATATTTTTTCAGAAAATGTGTACTAAACTGACTTCAAATATAATATTTAGGTGCACGTAAATGGCTCTGACGGAGAAGAACGTGTTTTTCAGTAATATAACTCTATGTAGCCAACCTGTACTATCAATTACGATTGGAAGTAAAGAGGAGAGATATTCATAGGAGCAACACTTATTCAATACAGCTTTGGTGAATCTAATTCTCCTGCACAGTTCAAATAAATACTATCCCATTTAGCGTACGACATGATTCAAACGCTTCCACGTATGGAAAGGCATTAGAGGCGGCGTTGAGGCATTTAGTGACAGATTTATTACGCCCGAAAGCGGGGCACATAGATATTAAACACATACTTCCAACAAGAACGCCCATCACAAAATACTTTGAGGAACTGTCATTTTTGGGGCACCCTGTAGTGTGATATAGGGGGTAACCGTTTTAGGTATCGTGACTATTCTTCTGAAGGCTTAAAGCCTCAATAAGCAACTATTGTGTATCAGTCGGCTTGGCCAGAAAGTTGGTACTATTTTATGGTTTGGAATGAAAGAAAAAGGTTTGAGAGTTTCATATTCTACTTTCCAATACTAAAATAAATTATTTAGTACTCAATAATAGAATCCCGAAATACGAGTATATTTAAGACGCTCTAGAACACTTAAAGAAGATTTTGGCTATTTGCCATTTCTTTTTCAATAAAACCTCCTTATTACAAATATAAATATTAATACTACAAACGACATCTCTCATAACGACACCACAATGCTTCTTTTTATTTATTTTCCCTATGAAAGAAATCTTGACACCTTTCTTTTATTATTTTCTAATTTCAAAAGAGTGTTTCGTCTCTTCCGCTTTCAGCTCGTTTCCGCTTTTGATGGCAGTCAATTTGAGTGGTGACTTCACGGTTCTGCCCTGGGGGTTTAAAATTTTCAGCTCTAAAGCAAAATGCAGACAACAATTTTTGCACGTATTGTCATTTTTCAACTCTTGTTTGTTGAAATTTGTTGTGAACTTATCATATTTTTATATTTTCTTTTATTTTCTTGTGTATATGTCTTTAAGACTTTTGAATGACCTTGTGTAGCTAAGCAGGGCAAGCCCATTATGTAGTTTTGCATTAGAACCAGTACATAGTTAAAAAGTTTAAGCAAATAATTTAAATCCTAAAGATCGAATTCATGTCAGTATATTTATTTACGTCAAAGCATTTTCAATTCGCTAACGGTGCCATGAGTCCATATTAACTTCAATCCGTTTGGGCAGTGGAAATCCAACAGCACGGACATCGTATAAGCTAATTTCCCTCTGCTGACGTATCCAATTTAAGCGAGGTGCACTACATTAGTTTAGAAATTAAATTTTGGATGTAAGGGTCGTTTCATGAACGTAAAATGGGATTTACATATATTTGGCAACTGTAATACTTGGTATTACAGGTTAATACAACACCGAAGTGGTCAATTTTGGACGAATGTTTGCATTATATAATTAATTAATGGGAGTAAATATTAAGATAGATAGTAACTGTCAGAAAATTCCAGTATTTTAAGTTGTTATTTATCATCGTTGTAAAGAATTAATTACATTTTTGTTAATAACGTTTTATTTATTTGCGTAATTACACTTAGAAAACATTGGTTTTATTTTCACCTGCCACTTACTTTCTTTCGAAGCGTTTTTATTGGTTGTAGAAGAAAAACATTTCCGTGTAACGCGAAACCAAAAGTCTAAGTAATAAAGGAGTGTCAATATTAATGAAAATGTTCACCTTTAACCTTCATTTGTTTGGTGTTGGGACGAGGTGCCAAGACTATTGGAAAGAGTTTAATATAACTCTCCACTTTCCGAACTTCAGGTGAAGAAAAGGGACCTTTTTATAAGCATGAGAAATGTCATATGCTGTCCCACATTTTATCTAGTAATGCTATAATTTCGTTTATTCTTATTACTGAAAAAAAACCTAGTTATAATAAAACCCTCAGTATAAGGGAAACTTCTTATCGGCAGGTAGTTTTCCTTAAAACAATCTAGACCCATACCAAACTGCTTAAAATCACTTTCATATTCTTATTCACACTATGGGCCCATAAAGAAGGCTACAATACTAAACGAACAAAAAACATCACGTAGTAAGAAAGTAACTTCAAATATAGCAAGCCAATGTGCCATTCTTTGTCTGACGATCCAAAAAACACATATCAAAGCGTCGTTTTCGCTTGTACATTTCGTTTGAACTATACGATTCTCCGAACGGGATAAGAATTGACTTGGAGTCGGAACCTCCTTTCGCTTTTGTGCTTTTTTGCAACATTTTGAGAAATAAGTTGGTACATGGTTCGGGGACAAATTGCTATAACGGTTGAAGCCTGAGAAAAATGATGTAGCTTGAAACTACATTGCCCAGTATGAGACAGAGGTTATGGGTGTTAGAGAGACAAGTGAGAGCTAGTTCAAATAATTGTTATGTATTTTATTAAATAGGGAACAGTTGTTTGTATGGTTAGGGTTACTATCTACCATATAGTTAGATGGGCAAGAAACGTTATTTTATGAAAGAATAGAATATTCTCTCGTAAATTACCTGTTTTTTCAGGTACCATGTTTAAGTGACTTCCTTTATTATACTAAATCTCTCTTTGACTACGATTTTAATATTTGAGATATCATTCAATAAGACTGACGTATGCTCATAAATGATGGACGATTGCAGCTATGTAAAACTACTTTCAATTTATGCGTGGGTATTTTGAGTTATCACTTGTTAGAATTTAGTCTAAGACAAAAACCAAAGCTATATTTTCCTTTATTTGAATAAACGTTAGACTACATTTAGAGATTTCAAGAACAATTTATCCTTCACCTGAATCTCAAGATTACTAAGTTCACAAAAGTAATATACAGAGGTAAATTAATTATCCAAAGTAATAAATGTCAGCAGTCTCCCTGAGAGTGTTTATAGAATTAATTTTGCAACAAATTGTATCTATCTATCTTAGCCATTAACAAGTACTGAAGTAATAAAACATCCGTACTGGAATTACACAGAGTTTGTCTAAGGTAGAAAATCTGTCTTGTACAGAATAAATGTGCTAAGTCCTATTTCGTTGATTTCATCAGACGCGTTGACGTTAAAGGCTTTTAAACACATTTAACTCATGTTTTATTAGAACTATGTTATTGTGAAAATAATAAAAAGCTAATGAAGCGTCGGTTGTCTGGATGAGGAACGTCAAATGGGCACGAGATGTGGGGGGAGGGGGGGGCTATGCCCAGCAGTAGGAGGAAAAAGGCTGATGAAAGTTATTGTAATATATCAATCAACGAAGAATTAACAAAAGGCCTTTGCAATTTGTTGTCTCTGTTTGATCTGTATTTTTTCATTTATATCAATCTCAACGATTTTAATTTAGGTTCAATCAATAAATTTACTTCGTGATTTAAAGGTTAAAAATTATAGAAAAAGCTCGAGCAAAGCATTGTCATCGAAAAGCTAACATTAATTGGACTATCTTCCTAAGTCAATGTCGATCCTAGTTACGAAATACAAATCACCATTTACAAACAAAAGGTGATTTAAAATTTACAAACACCAGATGCGTTCCACTGACCTGAAGCTACAAACACAGTCACACAGTTGCTATGCATGTGATGACATTATTTCCGTTCGGTAATTGCATTCAATCGGATTGGGCAAACAAGCCCGCTCGATTAGTCAAATGCTTGTATGTTTGACTGTCTGTTTGCCCGTCTGTTTGTCCGCTTGATAGTTCACCACGTGTGTTTGCTGTGACGTCATCAGTGTAAGTGCTGTCAACGTTGATAATGTTAGCTTTTGGTATTGCTGATAATTTTGGTGTTCGCAGATTGTAATATCTATTGAATTTATCTATTGTATTACGTTGTATGGAAAAAAGTGTGGGAAAGTTACACGTGCCTGCTTTTTGTTATGTTGTTTAGTTTCGTATTAAAGTCCTGCGGTTAAACCATAATATCTCTCTACACAAACCTACCCTAGGTTATCTTGTAGAAGCAATTTGACGATTTAATTTTAGACAAATACGCAGATTGTTGCTTTCAACAAGTTAAAAAAAGATTAAGGTTTTATAAGCCCATCAAAAAAATAAATAATAATAAATAAATAAATAAGATCTCCCTTAAAATCGTGACGTCGCTCCTGACACCATTCGTATTCCAAATTCGAACGGAAAAATAGTTAAATCGTCGAAACGTCGGGCACTAAAATCTAAAATTAAACCGCGATGATATCCGTAAAAGTAGTTTCATTTCAATGTCTAACATTCGCGTAAACCTAAGAAACCACTATGTAACAAACAAAATACAAAAAGACATAGCAAACAAAATACGCCGGTTGGAAGATCTCAAGACTAAGCGCGCAAGATATACAACATCTTTATGCCGTGACCACAATCTCATCCCAACGTGTCTCAAGATATCACCTAAGAAAGACATACGAGGGAGCGCCAAGATCCTCCATCAGGCAAGCAAAAAGTTACTCGTCCTTAAAATTCATGAAACTCGTTCCGACCTACAAAATTTAAACAAAACCGTTGAGATCGTGACTAATGACAGTGAGCTCATACTGCGTAGGTCGGACCACAAATAATTAATTAAAATATGAAGGTAGCACGAGCAACATCTTCTGTCAAGACGAAGACCATCTCAGTCTGCCCGTGAACATGATACCTGCAAAGGTTTCGAAATGTAGTTTCATTTCAAAATAGTTAAATGTCAAAATTAATTCACTTGTTTTCTCTTAAATGATAATAATTCTATCTTTCGTTACAGACGAAAGGTTTTCAAATATTGATCTCAGTCTAATTAATGGAAATTATTTGAATTGACGTCTGAAGTCAAACGCTTCATAATTTTATTTATTGAAAATATTTGCTAGAAGGGAATATTTATTAAAAACCTTCAAATTTCTAAGTAACAAGCCTGGTAGTCTTGAAGTCAAATACTTAATAAATCAGTCACTTTCAAACCGTCGTCCTTAAGTCTTACTGTCTGCCAGTTTCAGAAAGTACTTAGTCAAAATCAGGCATTTGTCTGAAAGTCAAATTGCGGCTAAATATATAGGGTGTATTGATTTCAGATGTTCTCTTCACCAAAAATATTGTCCAAAGTTTATTCAGAGTCAGATACGTAAGTAATTAAAATGTCCTAATTATGTTTCCCTTATCAAATACTCAAAATAAAACACTAAAACCCACACACGACACTAACCAGATAATTTGTCGTTCCTTTATGAACATAAGTTGACTGAACGTATTCTATTACATGGATGCTAAAACCCTTACCAAAATAACGTAGCTTACAATGAAATTTAGCCCTTAATGCGCATCAATTTAGTAAATGTGATCACATCTCGCAAACGGCATTTCCTGCCAGTGAGACTGTGGCACTGCTAAATATGTATGGGCTCATTACGTTTTCAAGATCACCCCGAGAAGGTTTTCAGAACAAGTGGATTTGAAGAAAGGAGGATTTTGTACTTGGCAAAAAGACGATAAAGCTACTATGTAATTATAAAAAAATGATGTGTTGCAAAATATTACTAATTTACACGTCTGGAAACTCAGGCCGATGGTGATGCTCAGTTGCTTATAATACGTGCAAACTAAAGTATGTATATTCATCAGCAAAAGCAGATGATCAAGGAGTCTACTTCAGAACTGTGTGGCTACGATGTGATTCAAAAGTATGTGAATTTCGATCATCTACCTTTACTGTTGATTGTTCAAGCTATCACAAGGTTTATCCTGAACGATGGAAATATCTCCAACGTACCAAGGGACTGTATATCTAACGTTTTACTGTCAGTCTCTCGTGAGTCTGATGCTTCTCATTAACTCTATACCTCCTCAGCTCAGTTTCTGACGTCACTAGGGACTAGTTAAACTACATACGCAGCCACTTTAAAAGTTCAATTGTTTAAATGTAAAGTCATCAGATGCTTGCGTCGCTTTCATTATTTCAGAGGACCTCAACCCTTGGTCATATAACAGTCAACACTTAGGTTTTGTTTATTGGCACTACCGATTTATAAAAATCATTAACGTTCTCAAAGGAAGCTCCAACGCAAATTATTCATATTGTTAAATCATTAAAAATCCCTAATTTCAGTTATGAAAAACGGAACCAAAATTCAACGAAAGTGAATGAATTAATCGTTAAGCAAGACTAAAATTTTCAAAATATTCAAAAAATTTCTATTCTCTATCTATTTACTTTACAACACGCGTACACAAATCAACAAAATCTTTTCAAAACAACATTTCGCCAAAACGAATTCAGTTCGCTGATGGGAGTTCATTTTCACAAAATTTTGAGCGATACTCGATAGCGATCGCTCTTTGATCGCAGCGTCGCTCCGATCGTGATCGCGTTATTAACTTCCACTTTGAAAATAACGTATGCTTTTGTGATAGTTTTGTGCATTCGTTTTTGTTTATCGAATGATGTAAAATAGATAAATAGAAGTTTACTATTATACTTCTTTCAGTAACAGGAGATGGATGTCAATTAAAATAACTTGCATGCCCTGAGTCATAAAATTCGACTATTTTGTCTGTACCCCGAAACAATTTTCTTAGCTTCGTAAATTAACAGCATGCATTACCTGAAACAAAAAAAAAACAATAGGTCAATTTAAAGGCACTTACATCACATTTAAAATGTCAAATCAGTAAAGATAAACAATACAACACTAAACATACACGACTGTTTACGATATAAATAGGTAGATATTGTTATTATATGATGTACATCTTGCATAAAGTTTCCAAACAACCGTTGGACAACATAACGACAGCTGATTCACCTGTGATATACCCACTCTAAACACGAAATTAATATTTCATTATTCGACATAAGCTAGGCATTGATGATGCCTATCTCTATTCAATGATGTAGCTTATTAAACATGCCTCTGTCCGTTGACAGGCTAATACTGTTGTTCTATCACTGCCTGCTGTATCAGGTATGATGTATCCACCATTGACGGCCAACTTAATTAATTTAGGAAGTTCTGAGGTGGTCTTTCACCTTGATGTCTCTCATTCAAGGTGATAGCTAGATGTTTGGAATTTTTGCAAAGGATGTAAATCATCTGTATCCATTTTGTATTAAAAAATATTTTTTCTTTAGTATATTTGAACGGAACCCTCGATGCTACGAGTCCGACGCCAGTTTCTTCAATTGCTTATGAGCAACGATACAATATTGGAAACAAAATCTTAATAGAACAAATGTTAATTAATTATGTATGAAAGTTAAATTGACCTAATTGATTTTTCAACGAGTTTCACGCTGGACACGGCTATTGTTTGCTACGACAAAATTAAAGGTCACCGAAGGCGGATTGTGTTTGTTTTCAATTAAATTAAACCCGGGCTCAAGTTTGATTTATTTATATTTATGTTAAGCAAAACAATTAATTACTTTTACTCTCTTGTGTATTAGTAAGAAGCGAGCAAGATAGACGATATCATTTGCGAAAATAATCCTGATTAAGATGAACATTTTGGAAGTCTTATTTTCGTAATTATTGTCGGCAAAAAGCATTTCATCTTATTTTAGGTAAAAAACTAAAAGTCTTATAAATGTTTAGAAAACTCAGCCGATCTAAGTGTATTTGAGATTTCTGACCAAAATTAAAGATGATTCCAAAAAATACAGACTATTCCATTACTTTTTTAGTTAGCAGACATTGTTTGCAATCAATTTTTAATGAAAAACGGAAATAGCTATTGCTCGTAGCATCGATAGAAAATTGTCAAGAATGAATATTGAGTGCATAACAAGGTTTTACTAAAGAGAAGAGAACGAACAACCCTTGCACGGGATCGTAATAAAGTTTGATCATACTGTTTCATTTTGTTTTTGCTTTAGTTCTTAAAAGGTTCACTCTGTTCTCAGTTATTTATCGATAAATAATACGCTTTTTTAATTTTCTTTAGTGTTTAAATATTGTTAAAAAGGTGTTTGTTTATTTGATAAGATAATTGAATGGTGTACCATGGTGTGTGGTACATCGTCGTTAAAATTGCAATAATAAGGAGTGAAAAAAAATATTTGCTGGCTAATATACCTTAAAGATAATATACTTTAATGAAGAAGTTGGAATTTTGAACTACCTATACTTTACTAGATGGAACATTGGATTTAGGCGAAACAATAAGAAATTATCGGCCTAGCCTTTTCCCAACTATGTTGGGGTCGGCTACCAGTCCAACCGGTTTCAGCTGAGTACCAGTGCTTTACAAGGAGCGACTGCCTATCTGACCTCCTCAACCCAGTTACCTGGGCAACACGATACCCATTGGTTAGACTGGCTGTCAGACTTTTCAAGCTTCTGACTACCTGTAACGACTGTCAAAGATGTAGGAATAACAGCCGGGACCCACAATTTAACGTGCCTTCCGAAACACGGAGAAACTCGTTATGACAAAAATGGTCACATATATCATATTTTTATCATTTTTTGATGCTGTGAGTTTAATTGTTTGAAAAATTTAATATTTTTTGTATGACTTATCTTAACAGCTTTTAACACATCTTTGCCTGTTAAAGGAAACTGGATTATAAATATTTATACGAACGAGACATGACGTGATCCACTTATACTAAGCCTTTTAATATTAGGTTAAGGAGTACTAGACGTTTAAATCAGCGTGTAAGTAAAAAAAAATAGATGTTATAGTGTCCGGTACAATACATGGAATTCCATTTGATACAGAAATACGCATTGGAGTATCTAAAATTGAAAAGAAACATTAATTTAATATACGTATAAGATACGCCTTCATTGAATAAAATATCATTATAAGTACATCAGTACATAAATTTTATTTTCCATAATCGTCGAAAGCGGAATAATAAAAAAGGTTAACAGATTTGAATTTCAACTCTCGCTGAAATAACAAATTGTGTGAAACATGTCACGCTCGAATAAGATGCACGTCATTGTCGTGTAAATTTGATATGTAGCCCACGCCTAACACGTTACCCGTGGAAACAGGCAAAATAGAATTTAAAAAGCGTGAATATTGATATCTAAGAACGGCACTTAACGTGACACTAAAGCCTGTAAAACACTTCTTGATCATACCGTTATTTTTGACATAGGCTTATCGACTATCGGACAGTTATATTCGTCATATATTCTGTTCAATATATTACACGTTTGCTGTTCTACTAATGGTAAAAGATTTTTCCTCCATTTTCTGTTTTGAGCTGCTTTATACTAAGTCCGTGTTAAACGATCCATGCCAATTCTTTAATTAATAAGCAACAGATATTCACGCGTATTTCTCGGTATTGCCCGACTAGTTTTAGCCCCAAAAAGAGTCCTTAATCATGAGCTGACGAGGCAGTAGAGTCGCGTTGCAAACTGTCAGCTCTTGCCCATTCCTGATTTATCTTGTATGTGGAAAACTAAGATCAAGTGAAACCCAACCATAACCCAATTTCCTCTGTCTTTAGTCGCTATATCTATCTATATTATTAGGTTCTATAACCCCGTCTATCGCTAAAACTCAAAATCAATACGCATGAGTCCATTGTGTAAATCAAGGCTAATGTAATAATGTATTTAATTCCCATGTTGTTGAAACTAATCCAATTTCGGTCAATTAATCCTTCATTACTTAACTGCTGAAAACTGAGAAGTGGCAGCCTCAGTACACAAGGCTTCACAGGTGAACAGAACAAAGATATAGAGGTTATGGGACTTCGATATAATATGCCAACTATTTGCGTTTTGGCAAGACTTGCATCTTACCATCATAAAAGGTTATCGACATCTGGCGAAATGCGATTTCAAAAGATGGAGCGAAAGAGGTAGTAGGTAGGTATTATTTGGTGAAGTGTATCCACACCGAATAATTTATGACCTTTTTTTAAAAAAAAACACATTGAGTTTCATACTGTAATTTGATAGAAGGAAGACAAACCTTAACAAAATTTAAAGGGATCCTCTGTATACTTGCGTATTTCTTTTTGGGTATCTGTAAATTTAATTTTTGTTGACTACATTAAAAGGGATTTCATCCCTTAGGCCGCTTCCACTCGCTTAATCTGCTTACGCCATAATGCCAAAACAAATATTTCATTATAATATTACTAAGCACACAATTTGGATAGCATTCAAACTACCGTCCAAGACGGATTTGGTCGTTGTTCGAAAACGTGACCAAAATTAATTAGGCATTTTGGTGTTTTGAATAAGCGCCTCATTACATTTCGCGCTGAAATTTAATTTGTAATTGTTTATTTCATGAGAAATATTTTGATTTATTTTGTTTTTTTTTCGGCCAACTAGAGACGATTTTGCATTGGAAAGTGAATTCAAATCTCATTAATAATTATTCAAGCCTAGGACTACGGTACCTACATGTAATCATCGAAGACTTCCATGCAGTGAACAGTGAACATCCAAAGAAAAAACGACGAAAGTAGAAAAGCTATTAATTTTGAAAAAAAAATCGTTGCCTAAAAGAACCCCGTCTAGCAAAGCACATAGAAGCGAACAGTAGCAGAAATCCTAAGCATTAATTCAATACTCAATTATTTTGCTACGAAGCAAACTATTGTAGCAATTATCTCGACGAAGCACAAAGGATGCTGGAATACGGTCAACTTGATCCTATTAAGTGCATTCGCGGATTATAACTGCGTTAATATTCATTTTCAATAGACGCGGGCTGGCTCCAATTTATTGTTGATCGGTTACAGCTAGATTGCATGGATTTATACCTACTAGAAACATTTTGTTCTTTTGTTACTCAATCAAGCATTCGCAATTAGAGTTATTATTGTTATTACAATTATATACACTTCTGAATTTGATTATACGTATCGTTTTGTAAGTCATAAGACTTGTCTGAAGTAAGACACTCCGTACACTTTAACAACTTTCGTCATCGTTAACCTGTATTTTGATAGTATGCGTCGTGAGAATGATTCATTATTCATGATGTAACGGTTTACTCACGCGTATTTATCGGGGTGGCCCGACTAGTTCGACTCGCGATCCCGCCGCGTCTGCTCATGATTAAGGACTCCGGTTGGGTCCGAAACTAGTTGGGCTACCCCGATAAATACGCGTGAGTAAACCGTTACATCATTTAATAATCGTTAACCTGTCTACGGGTGCGCAGTAACGATTGTTGTAAGAAAATATAGTATACCATTATGTAACAGCTTCTTAATCACTATTGTTGATCTTGGAATGCTTTTGTCTAAATTTATTTAAAGCTATGTGATGCCTGATTCCAGATAATTGCACATGCAATGTGAGAGCTTAGTCTGCTACAACATATATGATCTAATGGGCTAACAGAGTAGGTTAGTAGACATATATTGATCATTGATTGTTCCTGACATGCCGGTAACGATGTAACTATACCCTGTAAGCAGAGCCTGGCAAATAGCTCAAATGTATTGTATTGAGGGCCTAGAAGCTTGAATATGGTCAGATGGAAAAGAACGATATCCCATTAATAGAAACACAAAATCTGTAAAAAGTTCAATTTTTAAAAACAGTTTGCTAACGTACCGAGAGACGAAGAACGGAGCCCTTAATAGGATTTTACTCTTAAATAGAAAAACCTAAAAAAGTAATCTACATCTGTGAAATTTTCTAGGTCGTCAGCTGTTATGTTCTTTCATTCTCCCTCCTTATACTACATATATATATTAAACAATTCTAATACCTTTTGTCTGTGCGCCGAAGTTCATGGAAATTCCAAGTTAATTATTTCAGCAGTACAGACAGTATGAAACGTGGTATTACGAAGGTAACTGTTTTATGAAGCACAAGGAAACTAAGCCGGTTATTGTTATAAGAGGATTGCTCCCGAGAGCATATTCAAGCGTTCTTATACTTACTACTGACTAGTTTTCGGTACTATGATATAGAATACTTATACTAGGTATACATTTATTCAAGGGAACGAGTGAGTTTTAATGTCATAATGTAATACTCATGTGTTTTATTGACTGTTATAATTTTGTAAGTGTTACGAAGGATTGCAGTCCTTGGTAAGGGCAATCACGCCAAGGATCCCTGTGTAATGATTAGCCTTTGTGTAGTGTAATAATACTTGTTCTGAGTCTAGGTTTTCCTTTGCACGAAATTTAAATGTTTGTAAAATTCCTTAGTACAAGAGTTGTCGTTACCATAAAAAAGTGCGAGTTTGAAGTGAAAATAATGTTTGAGCTCTGATGACAAAATAAATATTTAACGTTCTAGATTCCTAGAATATTATTTAGTTAGACAGAAACCTACCTGCAGTCAAACCTAAAGACCGAGAAACTGAGAATTTAGATATTAACCATTGCCCTTGCATAGTGCAAAAAAAATCATAATAATTATATAAAATGTAAAAAAATCGCTATTGTTTCATGAGATAAGTCTTTTACACCATGAAAATTAATAATTAAAATTGTCTTTACACGTACAAACCTAACTCCAAGCCCTCATAACATGTGCACCATAAAACAAATAGTCAACCTTATGCACGTAGCATTAACGTACATTTCCATTTGCAGAAGCAACAAAAGCTCCACATTCAGTTGACCGAGGTGCGTCGTGAACGAGGCTTCATCACAATAAGGTCGGTTGAAGTGGACGCCAACTAACTACAGTACCCAAGACAATACAATGCTGGCTCGCTTTTCCTCTAGTTAGGGTCACTGCACACGGACTGTACCGACCCTACCCTAGCCAGGAAACAGATATCGAAAAGCTCACTACATTAACATCATTTATAGGTCTATATCCAAAGCAGAAATCATTCATATCTGGTACCAGTTAGTACTAGCCTTCATCTGACCGGATAGACTGATAACGATATTAAATATTTGTTTCAACACTTAAAATCAGTGAATGAATGTAACGAACACTTCGAATTGAGTATTCACTTTGATTCATCCATACTACATGAATTTAACTTTCTTTTTCTGACAAGTTTCAGATTTTCCGCGTTCTTACAACATTTTTTCCCAGCAAATTATGCAGTAGCAGTTTTCTGTAGTGAAGTAAGAATTTTAATAATATCTATCGATAAAAGCATTTACAAAACATGTTGCATTAAAACGCCTTTTTATTTCTTTCCTTTTTTATGAATCACGCTCTTGATAAAAAAAAATGCAGTATGCGGTTTTGTTCCAGTACTGTGACCTGTATGCAAGGACCCTAAAGCTTGACAGTATTATTCATTCCCGGTGTAAAAGAGAGATAAAGTTATGTATTGTTAGTTTGTATTATGTAAGGGTGAGTAATTAGGTGTAAAAAAGATTAATTATCTCGCCTTGTTGTGGCTTGATGCATTGAGGTGAGATGTTATTATAATTTTAATGTGACTGTTGCTTATTTCCATAGAGAGGACTTATGTAAACTGCATTATATTTTAGTTCAGGGATTCAAAAGTTTTAGTTTGCGTAAGTAAACCGCTATTTTATTTGAAACGCTTTACTCACAAATATTTATCGGGATTGCCCCACTTTTTCAAAAATAAAATAATACTGATTTAAGTTTTAATTATACAAGTAAGTGTGAATCAACTCTTGTGGAGACCTGACATCCTAATGCGTGAAGGAAATCGGTCAAAAATATAAAGGTGGCTTCTTAGAGTTACTCACGTGACTTTAATTCTACACTCGATTCCCTGAGGACTTCATAAAAGCAGAAGTTTTCATTAGTATGGATGGCTACACTAACCCTATAGGTAACATAAAAATAATCACATATCATTAGTATCGAACAAGTTAATACCCAATGCACAGTTAATATGAAATCATCATAATTTATACTAAACATAATTATTCCAGTTGGTCATGCCGTTGAATTAATCTTTACTGATAGGTAAATTGCAGTGTATGTAGGCCATAATAATTATATTTATGCAATATTATATAATTCTAGCATTCAGTCACATCGATAACTGGTAATAATATATGTCAAGTAGAACCTAGATCAAAATCAACTTAAACCGAGCTACGGTAATTAAAAGTGGAATAATTTGATAAGGTCAAAAGTATATTACTTATAGTATTATACATTATTCTTATACCTAAAATAATGACTTTATTTGTATGTAGTCTGATATAACTTTTCTTGTAACATTTATTTTTTGTTTTAAGGATTTCTCTCTAAAAACCACTTTATTTATCAGTAGCTGTTGCGCGCGACTTCGTCCGCATGGTTAGAAGATATAAGTTATGATTTATACGTGCCCTATTTTTTTCACATTTTCCATTGTATCTTCGCTCCTATTAGTCGCAGCGTGATGGTATATAGCCTATAACCTTCCTCGATGAATGGTCTATTCAACACAAAAAGAATTTTTCAATTTCAATTTCCTGACATTAGCGCGTTCAAACAAACAAACAAACTCTTCAGCTTTATATATTAGTATAGAGCCTAGATTATCAACTCGTTGCAGTCATCTGCTAGATTCATGATCGTGATCTGGACCATACTTTTTAGGAAAAGAAATACACAGACACAAAACATCTTCATCCTTGTATTTCTCTACTTCTCTTCAGCCAATTTGTGTCAAAGCATTTTACAAATTCATTCGCTTGTAAAATTTATCGACTGTCGAGCAATAGTTAATGACTTCTTGAATCCGTAGGGTTGTATCAAGATTAATGGCCAAAGCACTTACCTATATAAGATGTTATTATTTTTCCATGTCGGTTCTAATTTATAGCGTAATTAATCAAACGGGCTCTTTGCTCGGAATACGTTTTGAGAATAGTAATTATTAGGTAATTTGAGAAAGAACCTTCTTAGTTTTCGTTTTAATTCGGACTGAAATTAGTTAAGTTAAAATCTAAGACTAGAATATTAATCAGAAGTTTAATCGACACTTTTAGGTGTCTTGTATTATGTTGACATAGAACTCTGTCTGTCGTCGATGCCTTATGCGACAGTTAAGCATTCACACAGGCATGAAGAAATTGGTGTAACTGAGGATGATTTTCCACAGAAAGAGAATGATATTCTAAGTTTCCTTATCTATGACTGATCTCAGATTTTTGAAATAAACTACTAAACTTTTCATCTCGACATTAATTGCTACCTTTCAATGACAAACATTAATCAATACAATACAAGGTTTGAAATTGATTTAGCTTGTGTAAGACAAAACATTATTTTCAACTATCATACTTGTATCTTCGATAAAACAAATTTATATAAACATAGTTTCACTTAAATCAATACCTCAAACATTATCAAAGTCTCACCAAAGTTAAAAGAAGGTATCTGTTCTTGACGCACAAAGATTACGCTAATTATAAACTGAATAGTTTTCGCCAGTCATGTCGTTCAAGTTTCTTTACGAAAATGGTTCCAGTTCAAAAGGTCTTTTAAAATAAATAGCTTCAAATTTACTTCATAAACTGTGAAAGCGAGCGAAAGACTTCATTTTGCGAACTGACAAATAAATGAAGCTTCTATTATTGAATTAAAATGTAGTCGTTAGGTAAAATCGTTTTTTTTTGTGTGGTGAGTTTTTCGCATTACAGCATTGCGAAAAACTCACCACAGTAATGGACCATATTTTGGGTTCGATTGTAGTATACTAGATCGAATAAATAAAGGAAATTTGAATATGTCAAGTTGGGCAAAAATATTATAAAAGAGGAGAATAAAATAATCTACTCTGAGTTTGGTTGATTTTACTATAATATTTTATTGTACCCTTAACACTACGAATTGCTATTTTATCAGGTATTAGGCTACTAACTATCTAAATTGACGATTATTGTCACTTTTTGCAAGAATCCTCAAGAAAAGTTTCGACTCAGAATAATCTTCAAGTAAATTTAGACCAAAGCCACAAATTAAGAATCCTTACGAGCACTGATCATCAGTAATCAAACATAATGTTCGAAAGAGGTCAACTGAAATAGGTCAGTAGGTACAGATAAGTGGATGTAATAGAATTTAGAGCCTCACAGATCTGTTTCGTCCGTAACTATTGAAAAATTACGTTACGGAGCGTACAGCAGCATCGGCGCGGATGTAATTCAGTTACAGTATTTATAATTGAAAACCGGTCCTTGGATAAGTGATACCGAAAGTTTTTATGTTTTGTATTAACTAATATCTAGTTTAGAAATGTTAATTTATCTGATTGGATCGATCGTGCTAATCTCATGGATTGGAATAAATATTAGTATTTTAAGGTTTTCGCACCCAAAGAGTCATGTTTCTGAGACACCGCTGTGTCTATGAGTACGTCCGTCTGTCGCCAGGCATCTCATAGCCGTGATAGCTAATAACAGCATAGCATAATACGGGTTATGTTTACTTAAAATTGAGTTATTTCTAACTTAAACTAAAATAAGTATAAATTTATAAATTATTTTAACCATCTCCTGTAACTGCGTTTTCATCCTTATATTAAGTTCTTATGCATAGTATTGTTTTCAGCTTTCCACGCCAATCCAAAGCCATTATTTCGGCTAAAATTATTTTGAAGATTTGCACCTTTGCCCTCCAAGGTCCCACATAACGTAGCCCACACTACGAAGGTCAAAAAAGTAATTTTTCCGTCTCGTACCTATATTTTAGGCTTTATTTAACCATGAAATATGTTCAAGATAAACGAAATAATGGGTACTTAGGTTTACCTTGCTCCAATACAAGTAAAACCTTGCTAATAAGAAGTGATTAAAACCTATTTTAAACCAGAGCCAAAAAAAAAACGTAAGTTACGTTTTTCATATTATTGTGAAGGTGTGTTTTCATGAAATTTAGAAAGAAAACTAAATCAAGTAACATTGTAAATAGAATAAAAATAAATAGACCATGTAAAGCCCGTAGGTAATCCAACAAGATCCGCCGCTGCAACTATTAATCCATGCTTAGCTCAAGCGGTGATTATGACAATGGACACATAGAAACAAGTACTAACTCTCGACAAAGGAGATTTTTATTTCAAAGCTATTGATTTCTTGTTACTTCAAAAAGGCGAAGTATAATACTAGTAAGTAAATACTGAACACTGAAAAGAAACTAAAATGTCGGGAGGATAGGGTGACACAGCAATAACACGAAAGGTCAAATGTACGAATGTCAAAGTACGTTATAGCTAAAAGTTCACAAAAAAACACACCAGTGAATTTTTTAAAGAAGTTTATGATATAATAGAGAAGATATTAGACGAGGATTGAAATAAATTTGAAGACAAATAATATAAAAAAGTTGAACATCGTAAAAATCAGGTTGACCAAACAGCAGTATCGCATGAAGCAACCAATGTATAAGACCTTTACATGACGGGTCGAGCAATCCAATTAGGGGATTAGCCAACACTAAAGTGGGGTGAAGTGAGGCGAGACAACGTCCACGATGTACGGAGACGGACAAATGAACTTTGAAATTAACGCATGCTAACGTATTGTGCTGATTGATAGATGACCTAGGAATTTCTCATTAGTTCGCGTTACACGACTGGGATGCTAACAATTTCATAAACGTGTGCAGATTAATAATAAACTATGGTATTTGCAGGAGAATTTATGGCAAAGGAAGCAGTTTCTTGGGATTCTTTATGTTTGTAGAGCAGATAGAAGGGTTATGTTGCTTCTTCAGTGGATTAAAAAAAGTTTTGATAGAAACTGTCGTGAGAATGATTCATTATTAAATGATATAACGGTTTACTCGCGCGTATTTATCGGGGTAACCAACCGGAGTCCTTAATCATGAGCAGACGCGGCGGGATCGCGAGTCGGGACCGAAACTAGTCGGGCTACCCCGATAAATACGCGTGAGTAAACCGTTACATCATTTAATAAAAAAGTTATTCCACAAAAGAAATTCAATTCCCGTCAGAGGACAAAATTAGTATCAACCCAAATTAATATCTTACCAAACTGACAGACCAAAGCGTTTCAGTATTTATATCCTTTTCCGCATACATGTAAATGCAAATCTATCATATCCAGCTTTGACGAAAAAAGAACTATCGCGATATCGATTTTCGTTTTGGACATTTTTTATTGAGCGAGTGATGTTCGTGAATTACAAAAAAACACCCATTGAAATTCTATGGAGTTTATCTTTGCAGTGTTGATTACACGATGTTGAACAGTTAAGTTTTCATTGCTTTTTTAAACAAAATGAATTTTAAAAGTATGGTGTATAACTATATGGATCTTGGCTTGGTGAGCAATGCAAAACGGGTAGAGAAATTTATCCTTAAGGATCTATATAACAATAAAAGGTGTCCTACAAAATCCAGATCAAGAAATTCCACTTCATTAAAACAATGAATCTATCCAATTTACGGCCTACATAGACAGATATCACAATGACGTTGTCAACGTCAAATGTTTGACAACATTATAACAATGTAGACATAGACAAGAGTGACGTTGACAGCCCATCCGTTCTCAGTTTCATCGGCGTTTCTATTCATTAATGAGATGCCGTATTGTACAGTAACGTTACACTACACCTATACACACGGTGCACACGGTCTATTTTTCGGATTCCTTTTTTTGGTCAACAGACAATTGCTGTTTATGAATACTCTCTCATGTTGGTATAAATTCATCTCCAAAGGCCTTTAGTGATTACTCCGTTCTGATGGGCCGTTTTACCATTTATTTAAAACGGACCACCAAAACGGAGTTAGGTGTGAACAAGCTGCAACCATTCGATTTGGGAAAGCAAAAGAGAAAAAAAACCCTCAAGTCCTGCATAGAAACTGCATCAAAAATAAATGCGAGTTGCGGCAAATGCGAGTTGGACTCACGATACTATGGGTTCCGTACAAAGGCTAATCTAAAAATGTTAACTTAATTTTATTATGAGTGTACGTTGCTTAACCTCAATTTTGATTTTAATTATTTGTTGTCAGGCAGCTACAGAAATTCATTACTTTTGAAAATTCCAACTAACTAGCTATAAAGGTTCATAAGAAATAGCGTGGTACCAGACGGACGGACAGCAGAGCCTTAGTATTAGTTAAAGGTGCCGTTTTAAGCATATGTTTACGGATCCCTAAAAAAAAGGTATTGTATAGCTCGTCATTAAACGAGGAAAGGTCAAAAATACATCTTGTATCTTCATATATCTTCTGTAACACAGTACTGTCTACAGATTATAAAAATAACATCACCCTTATCACCCTGGGGACAAAAACCACTCTATACCTGACAGTTACTAATAAGTTAGCGACCCGGACCTCAGTCATTAATATCGTGTCTCCATGACTTGGAAAAGGGCAGTAGCTTTCAATTAGAAACTGCGGCGATACTTTCCATTCCGAAGTTATAATTTAATTAATATTGTGAGACAGTTATTGAATTGATGAAGTGTTGTTAGGATTTATTAACATTCTTCATCAGGGGACGAATAGTTTCTCTCTTTGAGTCGGGGAAATTTTCAATTTGGTAAAATATAACTGAAACCATACCCCGTGTCTTCCAAATTAAATTGCAAACAAAAAATTTAGATGCTCATCAGATTTTCCTTTTCATCATCTTCCTAAACAAAAACAGTAAGGAAAACTACTATGCTTCCACGAATAAAATATTTTCCATCAGTCTGCTTCCTAAGCAAGTCGCTCGTAAACTCCACAGCATACGAATGCCTCAATCTCTTTACCAGCTTATATTTGCCGCGGAAATGGAAACATCTTTCCAGCAGCTCCACATCCCGTTAATAATTCCGCCCTAGTGATAAAGTTATCGCACCATAAGTGGAAATCAAATGTCGTGACTGTAACTGAAGGGCTTCGCGACGCGTCGGTGCCAATTACACGCCACGTATAGAGTGCCACTTAAGCCGGAGATTACGCACAATTGCATAATGAACACTCCTTGAAAAATTAGAGGAACAGGTTAAAAGGTCTCCCTGTTTCAAAGTCAGCTTGTCATGTGAGCATGTAGTACGGACAAAATGTCTGAAAGAGTTGGGTTTTAGGTTGGTTAATTGGATACGAGCAATAAACTATTAAGAAATTGTGGTTAAGTTGTAAAAATAATAAATGAATAGGCATTTTATTGCTTATTTAAGCTTTTAATCCATTAATCAATTATAATTACTAAGTGTATAAGTGGGGATCACAACGATTTTGTTCTTTTCGTGTGATTGATGCGACTTCAGCCTAGTAGCGGAATTTAAACCGCCTATAGATAACCAACAAGGCTTGAAACGCACTTCAAGATTCTCAGATGTGACGTTTCCTCACAGTACATATTAATTTATAATTTAACCTGCGATCAGTAATAAATGGCAGCCAGTAATACTTGCCGCGTTTGACTTCAGGTTCAGCGCAAGAAGTGACATCATATAAAATGCACATAAAAATATTATATCGATCCTCCTAAAATACATTAAAAACACATACCTGACTAATTAGGATGATTTTACATTAAAAGTTGAGTGTTTTTCTTTCTAACACGTTAATTCTAATAAACATGAGAAATTGAAATTGAATGTTTAGAGATATTCTCGTAATAAATAAATAGCTAGACAATGTGTCTCTTATTAAAACGGATCTGTTTAGAAACTGTAATAATTAATATGGATTTAGACTGAATATTATCTAATCAATCACTACACCTATATCATGTTAGACATCAGACTACATGAACTTTACTAAGTGGCTTAATTTAATTATTTGATTGATGCGAAAATTACGGGCCACCTCTATCCTAATCGTTATATTTTTTCTGCAAAGAATTTATAGACATTACAAACAGTGTGTCTGTCATAACAACATCTAAACGTGAAGCTTGTGACTTCGTTTTTGTGAATTTTCGTTTTCTCAACGTCCTAATAACAGACCAATAAAAAAATTGTACTGATTTTTGTTACCTATGCAGGCGACAATGCGGCTAAAATTAGAATGTGAAAAGTATCATCGCATAAAAGTCAAGACCAAAAGAACAATTCCACAGTTTCCCTATAACCTAAATTCTACAAGTTATAACTAAAGCAAATGTACGAAAAATAAAGAATATTCGTTGTGAGTAGGATTATCTTCAAAACATTGCCGACGCCTTTGAACCCAAGAGAAAACGAATAAAATGTTATAACGTGTGCTTTCTCTGACAATAATGATAATATTGCCTGTCAATTAGGATTTGAGCCGAAAACGAAGTATCAGGCATCACTGAAGATAATTCGTATTCGATTGGATGGAACCAATTGGAAAATAAAAATGTGTTTCTTTTTCTTTCGGCCCGTTATGTAATTTATTCTCAGATTTCTTTAAGATTGAAAGAGGTTTTGATGAAATTCGATGATTTTATTTGAAATCGTATATTTTTATGATAGATCTTTCATACACAAGACAATGCTTTGTCTAAAAAAGTCGTCGTTTGACAAAAAAAACTTACAAGATTTTATTTCTGCGAGCATTTATGTGATCATGGCTGTTGTCACACTCCAGTGTCGATCCTCGTGCACAGGGTAGCTGCATTATTTTGTCAAAGAAGGGTGTCCTTAAAAACGACGGTGCTATCAAAAGGTATTTATTCTACAGGTCATAAGAAAACAAGTAAAGATATTTAACTATCCAGCTATATGTGACTAGCAAGCATAGGTTGGCTAAATAACATAAAAACCCAATTTTCCTGTTACAACTAACCCCAACAACTTAATGTCCAAAACTCTTCACCAAAACTTGTAATATGTTGAACAAATATTTCGAGTTTCTCCTACGAAACGTAATGTTGATTCGTCGAAATTAAATTACATAGAAAACCTTTTAGGGTTCGACAATATTTCGTAAAAAATCACCTCAAAGACAGAGAAAGGTAGCAATGATACTGATGTTTTCTTTAAGTGAATACGTACTGAATCTCGCAAAGCTTACTCGGATAATAGAAATCTTTTCGTGAAATATATTGCGTTAGCTGATAAGCACTTTATACTCGGCAACGAATTAAGAAGATCGAATTATGTTTTGCTCTTGGGTTCACATCAGTTATAAGTAAACATATTATCTTTGGATATGTTTAATGCATTAAGATTCTAAGTATAGATGAGACGATCGAAAGTCAGATATCAACAACTAGTGCCTTCTATATTTTGAATTCCGCATGACATTACTCCTTACTACGTCATCAGCCAATTCCATTTGATGTCTTTGTATTTTTCATTGATTTGAAGATTTCATTGACTACATATGTAAGTACATTGAATAAGTTATAGTTATTTTCCTATCCACTCTAACAACAGACGTTGTGACAGTCTAGAGGTAAGTGCACAGGACTGCCAAGTCAAAGGTTTGACGACTTTGAATGTTCTGGTATTTAAATAAATATCACAACTTCCGTTTTTCGGGAGGCATGTGAATGCCGGTAGTGTCAAACTTCGTCTCATTGGGCTTATGGTAGTAAAAGAACAGAGAGTACATCTATGGTTGTGCTTGTAAATCCCGTGCAGGTGGCTGACATCAAAATCGGTCTAGAACAATATAAATTATTACCCAGTCTACATACTAATAACATAATCATTAAAGCATAGCAACAAAAAACATGTGAAACATTAGTGAATGTTTCAAGGAGATGATCAGATCTTCCTTTCAATGCGTTAATTACATCCGCAGCGGTCTGTCGGCTCTGGTGAATACGGTCAATTATTTCCTAACGACTCACCGAAGTGGTGCCTAAAGCGGTGCGCATTAAGCAATATATTGTATCACAGAGAGTGACCGAGATAATGAATGTTTGGAACCATATTGTAAAAATCTAAATAAGGTGTTGCCAAAAAAGTTGGTAGCAAAATTTGTGCAATGAATGCCGGATTTTATTTGAAGTAAGTCTTAAAAGGAAGAAATATGGCATCAATACAGCAGTTCATATTGTATTGTTTCCTTTTACCTTTTATGTCAATGCTAGTAATGTACAATGAGATTTTATTTTTTTCAAAACATATCTCGAATTATTATAAAAAAAGCATTCCTCCTCATATAAATTTAAAATAATTATAAACTAACCATTTGTCAAACTGTTATTTTAAAAACACATAAAACGAATTTCTTGAATATTCCATGCAATTGCTTACAGCGCTTTTGTATAACCCTGCTACAAACACAAACCGAGAAATCCCGGTGACGTAGCGCGAGCATATTTCACGTGTTTCACACGAATAATCTGAACACATACTTTGCAAGTAGTGAGACCGAAACCCAGCGATCTAATAGTCGTATGCGAGAACAGCATACAGCATATGCTTAGCCAAATCGTCCTTCACTGGGACATGTCCTTCACTGTTCACAAGTTCTTTATTAGGGTTTCTTAACCAGAAGGTAAAAAGGGCTCCTATTACTGAGGCTCCGCCTTCAGTCCGCCGGTACGTCCATCCCTAACCAGGCTGTATCTCATGAATCGTGAAGCTAAACTGTGGCCAAACAGTTGTAATTTTCAGATGATCTATTTCTGCTGCCACGATAGCAACAAATGCAGATACGAGCATAAATTAAAAATAAATATTCGACCTTAATTTATTTGTCATCCCACAGTCGTTTTATCTTCAGCCTATTTATTTCCGAAAACCTCAGTTTCGCGAATCGCGAGTCCAACTCGCAATTGACCGACTTTTATACTTCCTTTTGTATTTCACTGACAAGAGAAGACAATGAGACGTCAGTGCTGTACGTTTGAAGTTGTAAATTATAATACGATATTACTTGGTATTTTACCTCTTGTCACTCTTAAGTGAAATGTAGAGTCAAACAGCCATTTTGAAACGTCACTTACCAAAGTACCGTTTCGTTCAGTCAGGTTTGACAGCAGATATTTGAATTTCAGGTTAAACGTTTGAATTGGAAATAGCGAGCTTAGGGTACAGAAATTCAATATTCTCGAAAATCCTTTACTGTGCCTTTCAAATGAATTTCTCTTTGAATCTCATAGTTTTAATTATTTCATCTTCTGTTGTTTCGTTTACTTTTAGATGACTTAAGCCGTTTCAATTATTTAATTTTACATTTTAAAGGAAAATTTAGGTCGTCGTGTTCTCTTACTTTCATTTTTCAAAATATTCGTTCAAACGCTTACAAAACATCTGTGCAGCCGTTTAGAAGAATATCAGTGACACAATTAAATGATGCAATGGTTTACTCGCGCGTATCTATCGCGCCCGACTAGTTTCGGAACCAACCGGAGCCCTTATCAAGTTTTTATCTGTATCCAGTAGTAAGAAATTATGGCCTTAAAGAAATATATGGAAGCTACGTAAACCAAATAACATGACATGGCAACTGATACAAGGTTTATAAAGCCCTGACCTTTAGCAGTATTAGGTACAGTCAGCAACAAAAGTCGACAACCACTCTATATCAATCAGATCTTTAAAACATGGGAAGGAATACGTAATAAGTGAAGATTTCTCTTTCTTCCCTTTGCGAATAGGAAACTATGTAGCATCTTAATAATAATATCATTGGAAACCAACTTGTCTAATAGTATAACAAAAAAATAAAAATATGTAATAATACTATTTTGTGAACATTGGAATGAAACTACTTTTACGGATTTTGTCGCGGTTTAAATTTTGATTTTAGTTCCCGACGTTTCGACACCTTTGCAGGTATCCGTAAAAGTAGTTTTCATTCATTTCAATGTCTAACATTCGCGTAAACCTAAGAAACCACTATGTTGTGAAGTCGTTTTGTTAGTCAGATTCTCTTTATTATCTTTTTTGTTGACTGTACCCTTTGTTACGTCAAAGTTAACTCATTTTTATTGCAGTTCATCGTACGATCTATTACTGTGTATTGATATACTAGATCAGCGTTGGATGATAAATAAATCAGGCCTTGAGGTACAAATTATCTTAGACCGAATAAAGCGGAAATTACGTAAAACGGTTTTACAAAAAAATATCTTAATCCTTCTGTGATAAGGTTTGTTCTACAATATAGTTATATAAATAGTAGCTCTTAATAAAAATGTATTTCTGTCTGAAATGGTATTTAAAGTAGGTATTATTTGCTTTGCATTGCCCCACACCGACTGGCTGCGTTTCCACCACATATGTGCGAGGATACGTGGCGAGGGATGTGTTTCTAAAGAACCAATAGAATCGCAAGTAAAGGTAGAAGTATAGCCTGTGTATATTTCTAAGCTGCTATTCGCTATTCATATAATCTTACAAATAGTACTAAAACTAGTTCAGACTGACAGACATCAAACCTTTGATCTCACCCAGTAATGACTAATGGTATCGCGTCTAAACTCAAACAATCAGAAAAACAAAACTGAAATTCGATAGCAAATTAACTGATCATGATTCGTTTTAGGAACGAAGTCTAAGGAGCTATCCCTTAATTTAGTGTATCTGCTTAAGGGAAACTCCTATCTCTGGCATTTATGCGTTGTCACGCTTCCACCACTTTCTAATTTAGGAAAAAAAGCGTCATTCGCTTTAAAGAATTTAATCCTTGGGTCTTGGGCGTTTTCACAAACATGATATTCATATGCACTTAGCTAATTCACGCTTGTTTTCTGAGGGGACTGAACCTGCGACATGTCGCGCACAGTACTCTTACCACCATTTAGCTATCCGTGCAGTCGCTGGCGACATTATCTCGGGTCATATAAGATTCCTATTCGTAATCACACTAATTCTTTTTAAAACCAAACATTGTTTCGGCTTTCTTAATATCCATATCACAATACAATAATAACTAAACCC
The DNA here is from genome assembly GCF_003590095.1 of Trichoplusia ni. NCBI lineage: Eukaryota > Metazoa > Arthropoda > Insecta > Lepidoptera > Noctuidae > Trichoplusia > Trichoplusia ni. The sequence goes on along the minus strand of NC_039493.1, from coordinate 8,030,390 downwards.
ATTAAAACGAAGGGATATCTAGATAGTAATAAACAAAAAGCCAGGTAAAATATAGTTAGGTAAATAAATCTCATTACTGCGCAAGAGATGAAAGGTAAAACGATTAGGGCTACACTGAAAACTGCAGAGACCGCTCTATAAGGGAATTAGTTGATTAATCCGAGGTCAGTTGTTACGGCTTCGGCTGAAATAGGCCAAATTTATTACTGCCAAACATTTGTTTGGTTACCTTGTTTATTATTTATGTTAGAAAAAGGGAAAAGTTTTTGTGTTTCGGGAGTAAGGTCGGAGTTTTGTTTAGTGTATTAGATCTTGAGAATTCTAAGAAGTCATAAGGTTACGCGTAATGGGTATATTTAGGTACTGAACTTATAATAATAGCAAATATGATGCAAGGTTTAAGTTGCTTGATGAAGCTGCTTAGAAAAAAAGTATGTATTGCATAATTCAATAAGTACTAAACTTTAAATAATTAAAAGGACATGTGCACTGGACTGACTATTCTATACAAAACTAAAACTATCCTTTGTGACAACTATGTTAAAGCTTCCCCGTGAGTGTCTAGTAAAGTATTTAAACTACAAATGGTTGCCGTTTGTTATGAAATATCAGTTCCAAGGGCTCGTAGTTTTGCTTTGTCAGTGCTCTCACCGCTACCGTAGCACTTTTCAAATAGAAGTACGAGAAAAACAGGTAACAATATCATGCCCAGTATATTATAATAGAGGTCAGATTAAATATCGAATTCTCAATTTTGAATTGGGAAACAATTGAAATCGAAACATCTGAACTGTTTGTGTTTTGTTTCTACATATGCGTTTCGTGTTGAAATAGTTCGGATTCAACAAACAGTACATATGTCTGCGATAACCTTGTAGGAACGTTTTTGATAAATGAATTTATATTAAAGATATAACAATAGACTGAAATTGGAACGACCGTTTATTGTTGACGTAGCGTGGGAGATGCTTCAGAATAATCCCATATTTGAGAATATGACTTTTAGGTACATTTTTTATTTTGGCTTTACACAAATATGAGACTTATTTACACTGTAATAAAACGTAATGTACTAAATTAGCATAACTGGATAATGAAAGTAAGTGAATGTATGTATTTGTTTGACTTAAGTGTCTCAAAGCAGTGTCTGTAGATAAGCAATGCTCCTATGTATTGAAATGACAAGTCAAAGTGACGTCACTTATCGAAAAGGAGTATCACTATCTTGCATTTATTTTTTAATCATGACCTATTGCGATTCCACAATGTCAATGCTTTCTGATTTTTACCGTAACTTCCAATACTAATTTCAACATAGTTTCAAACAATTTAATAAAACAAATAGTGTTTTAAACTCCGAGTTGAACTAAAAAGTAATTACAAGTAATGAAATAAGTTCGGAAAACTTTAGAAGAAACCTCGCGGTGATATTTATTCAAGTTTTGCAACTTCACATCTTTCTATATTTGCATCGTTGCCTGAACTTTTGTTAGAGTATGTTGCTCAACGATTCTTTCGACATTCAACTCTTGTTATGATGATACAATGACATATTTGCATTATAAATTACAGCAGTTTTGGGTTTTCCCTTATTTAAAGATATAAATAGGTGAAAAGTCAGAGTAAGTTGTAGGATTTGTGTGTATGGAGTGCAGTGTTTATTTCCCTGCACGCAAGTAACAATGTGACTCTTTCTTAATTATTCCTAAACAATATAAAAGATGGAAGGAAACATGGCGAAGAATCGTGATATGCGAAGAGGCCTGCATGCAAATAATAATAATGTTAATACCAGCAATAATAATGTACATATTAAATAACAAATACTGCAGGGAGGAAAAGCACAGACTCGCACATGTCGTACGGTTGCACGTGCTAAGTCGCCAATCAATCCCACGCTCCCTAGCCGTGCTTAATGATCTCTTGGCTTCAGTCACTCACCGACTCATTTTATTAAATACGATCTATTAAAAAAAATATATATATTTTTCACAACGTATTGACTACAACATTTTAAATCATAAAATTACTCGGACCGTATTAACCGAACCAAATACATGCTTTAATTAAGTGTGGTTTAAACTATTTCGGTTGACATAGCAGCCATATTGAAGAGGCAATGAAATGGCTTCACTAAGTGATGTACAGTGAGCGCTAGATATAGGCCCGTTTGTCACTTGACCGCACTCCCAAATACATGCGGTTGTCGCTGTTCCAAATATTCCGAACAGTGGACTACTATTTTTGTGGGGTGATAACGTTTTTGATCATTAAATTTGTTTGAATTGAAGAATACGAATAGAATTTTGGTCGATTTTTTTTTTGTAATCCTGTATCTTTTGCCCGCGACTTCGTCCGCGTGGTTAAAATATATAAGTTAGGAATTTTTGAACGGAGCCCTCGAAGATGAATATTTTTCCCGTTATTGCCACATTTTCCATTGTATCTTCGATCCTATTAGTTGTAGCGTGATGTTATATAGCCTTAAACTTTGTTCCATGAATGGTCTATTACACACAAAAAGAGTTTTTCAATTTAAACCAGTAGTTCCTGAGATTAGCGCATTCAAAGAAAAAAACAATCAAACAAACTCTTCAGCTTTATAATATTAGTAAAGATTTTCAATTCCTCTTGCCTCTTGATATAATTAATGGGTACTCTATAAAGGTGCAATACGATGCGAATATGTATCCACATTTTAAACAATGCTAAACCGTAATATTAAAACAAACATTTTGTTTCCGAATGAACTATAGATTTCTCTAAGACATATATTAATTTGGCTAAATATTATAAGAATATTTGCTTCGTCCGTATTTATTACAGTATTTGCATCTGCATATTCTGCATAAATCAATACAGCCATAACTAAATATGGAAAACACTTTCATACCTCATCTGGAAGATAAATTCTTCCGGGACCTATATTTGTCTCGTAATTAAATTGGCGGAAAGTTGGTTCTCGTAGATAATTTAACTTTCTCCGTCGCAAGAAACCCAGACCGCTAGTCACGGTGATCCTAGCTTGAGTTGCTCGCTATTTACTATTAAATCCCTGACGTAATTAAGTTTTAAAACCTTTTTAGTAATTTTAATAAATTTGTTGCATTTATGAATCGACTAGATTTTCTTTTTGTTTGTTTTAAAGAGTATTCCACTCACAAGAGGGAATAGAATAAATCATTAGAAAAATTGACTTTTATTCAAATATGTTTAATCCACCAAAAAATTATTGATCTTAATTTTAGTAAAAAATTAAATAGTCTAGCTCTCATGGTTCATAAGAAACAACCTGGTAAAAGTTGGTGGAGAGACAGCAGAGCCTTAATAATTATATCCGTTTTAACCTTTAGGTACACAGGAACAAAACAATAAAAACTCCCAAGAAAGCAAGGGTTCCCAAAAGGTTTCCAATTACAAAACCATTTAAAACATCCTAAAATTAAACTGGAAAACATCGAAATCAATTCTACGAAAGCCTAAAACGTAACGAAGAGAAGACGGGACAAAAACTCCGAGATTCGAGTTGAGTATCCACAAATGAACAGCGGACAACCTGTTGAAAGCAGATAATGATACTTATAACAATGTTGGCAAACGCCCAACAACACAAGATAAGAATTCAAGTGCTCACTAAGTGGTACAAATGCTGTTATTGGGTAGACAGATATGAAGGACCCCCAGTGGGATTTAGTCTGGAGTTAATGAAGGTTTCAGTTACTGATTCGTTAAGTTTTAGTTTAAACTGTCTAGTATTGACCACATTTTGGTTTCGTGTAGCCATTTTATTTTCTCCTAAATTGAAATGAAATCATAAATTATTTTCTTTTTACCAAATGTTTGTTTGTTAGTGAGTGGGATTTTGAGAAACTCATAAGTGCCATTATATCCTATATATATATATATATATATATATATATAGTATCCTGGGACAACTCACACACGGTCATCTGATCCCAAGCTAAGCAGAGCTTTTGTTATGGTTACCAGACAACTGATAAACTTACTTATATATTTCTAAATACATACATATTATAGATCAATTACACCCAGACACCAGAACAAATGATCATGCTCATCACACAACATTTGCCCTGGGCGGGAATCGAACCCACGACCTCCGGTATAGGAGTCAGGGTCACTAACCACTAGACCAACTGGCCCGTCTAACCAATACTGTAAACGTTGTGCTTTGGTGTAAGTGACAAGTATTTTATTTTTATTTTATTATTTGTGCTAGTATATTGCTTTTGTTTATGTATCATTGTGAGTGCTTCTAATTACAGATCTATAAAAAATGTTGAGTGCTTATCTGTGTGTGTTGTATCTTTAAATATATTAAACATTAGTAGTACCCACAAAGATAATACTTACCGCGCCACAAACATTATCATAACATAGTCTTAAGCTTAATGTTTGGCAAGAGAAACTTAGTCATCTAAGTCTTCAGACATTTTGAGCTGGTATTATCTAAGCACATCCTAACTTTGTGTCTAAATCATCACGTTTTTATCTTTTAGTCAGTTTTAAAAACATAACATTTATATCAATATGTAACTTAGTCGAAGAATGGCTACCACAACGTTTGTTTTATTTTTAACACCCGTCGCAAACACGTGTTTTATAAGTTTGTCTGTCGGTCTGTGGCATCATAGCTCCCGAATGGATTGAGCGATTTCCATTTATAGGTATTGTTTTAAAGGTAAATTATTGCTTAAATATGATTAATAAACATATTTTATTAAAACTTGGTAGTGGGTTATACTTGGGCTTTTTTAATCTTATCTTGTTTACGTTACCGCTAAAGACAGCGCGATTCTCGTATTAAACTTCTGAACATTTTGTTGCTGTCGACAATAAAGAAATGAAGATAGCAAAGCGTACATAACAATATCAATTTCTATACATGATCTATCACGTCATATTCGTACATTTAATAAGCACCACATATCTTTAAAATATTGTTTGTAATTGCGAAAGAATAATAGGTATCTAAAGCTCATATTAAAGTCCATTTTGAATGTCTAATCTGCTAACAAAAGATAATGTTGGTTATAGCAATGTTGGCTCCTACCCAACAAAGGATGAGATCCCAGATTGTTTGGTGTATCTCGTTTTGGTTTGGTTTATACTTTTCCATTTAGAATGCTCGTACTTAAATAACATTAGAAATATTTGTATAGAATTTCAATATGAACTGTTATAAAACGCTTATTACTTATAATGGGACCAGAAGGCTTCTAAAAGTAATTACAATTATTGCGGGTGTGGGAAAGAGATGATGCTATACGGTGTGTATGGCGCCGTGATAATATACATACGCCCGCTACAAATTTAAAATGGTTCCACAGGAACAAAAATCGGGATAAAAACTATCTTTGTTATAAACTGTCTGTGTGCCAAGTTTCGTCTTAATCCGTTCAGTGGTTTTTGTCTGAAAGAAGAACAAACATCCATACATCGCGTTTATAGTAGGATTTATTTTCCCTTCAGATGTGTCTATAATAGTATTAATTTAATCAAAAGGTACATATGTTTTATGTTTAGTGTATCTACATTTTTTTAGTGGTTGGTTTGTTAAAAACACGTTTGAAAATCAAGTTGCTGCTATCTTTTGTCTTTTTTTAGCCTTAGAAATTTTCTCTTAAGGCGTTTCAAATAAAAAAGCACGAAAATTTTAATTAGCGCCTTTCTATTGGAATTTTCATTAAATTAAATTTTCTTTTAGAACCTTTTCTCTCATCCGTCATTATTTAAATAATATGTTCATGTTTACAGTTTCCTTCACAGAAGATTAGTTTAACATACATACTTACCTTCTTATAGTTACTATCCTTGGTGGTTTACTTGTCCGCTTAAGAATCCTGAACTAAGAGCCTGCTAACCACAATAGTTTGACAAAGTTTGGGTTTCAGAATCCCACAACTTTGAAACGAGAATTCTAATTTTAGGAATTGTTGAATCAAAGTTTTCGTCGTGTAAAAACGTACAGAGCACCTTAGTTATAAATTAAATAATTATTTTTTATATACAAAAAATTATTCGCTTTTCTTATTTCTTTGGACAGTTAATATAGATTTAAGCACAAATAGGTACTTATACAGGAAATATTTTAAAAGATAATTCATAAATAGTTTACCTACTGCTTTTCATACTTTTCGAGTTATCGATTTAATACGCTTATTGTAAAAATGATAACTTCACTATATTATTAAAAATCAATATCGACATATTTTTTTTTTGGCAACAGGCTTCTTCCGGATACTTTTTAAATGTTGATAGCAATTACTACAGTTGTATATTTTCAAATAAGTTATTGGTATAAAGAAGAACATTCAACAAAACTTCATAAAGTAGTTCAGTTCGACGTGCACCCCGCCAGTGCGCATTTAGATCATGATTAAGAGAATGCTTGGATCCGGAACTAGTCGGGCAATCCCGATAAATACGCGTGAGTGAACCGTTGCATCAATCATCCTCGCAAAACTTACTACAAAATACAAAAAACAAGTCAGCAAATTGTTATTTCAGTACTACAGAAATTGAGTCTATTCCTTAAGATTAAATCGCTTACAAAATTCTCATCAAGTATTTTGTTCTAGTAAAATGAATGTCTGAAACATTTTCCAGACTACCCAGTGAAACAATGTGCTGAACAAAAAATATATAAAACAGTTTTTAGAAGAGGCGATGGAGAGAATGTACTTTCTATTTAGCTTTTCTTACGAGCGTCAATGTTGAAGAGATAAAACTTGAGACCTTAGAAATGGATACTTAATATTTATCGGTTTTCATTAGTTCTCGTTGAAACCAGGGCTTCAATTTATACTGATTGTTTTCTCGCTTTCTTTCGTTCACATTTTCTTAATTAAATGTGCAGTTATACTAGACGTAATAGTTTTAAACATATATGTATATATACAGGTGCTATTCTATGTAGCTTTCAATAACTTGTCTTGATTCAAAACAGTTTTTCGTTGAACCTTTCTATAAACACACTTGAATATTTGCTAAGTTTTTTTATTACGTGGATTTTCAATGTAGTCCCTTATCCCTACTAATATTATAAATGTGAAAGTGACTCTGTCTGTCTGTCTGTCTGTTACGCTTTCACGTCTAAACCACTGAACTGATTTTAATGAAATTAAGTACATTAATAGAGGTGACCTTGAGAAAGAACATAGGACAGTTTATATCCCGGACTTTTGAAGAGTTCTCTTGGAAACGCGATATAACCGACCTCGACGCGGGCGGAACCGCAGGCGAAAAGCTAGTTTTTAAAAAATATACTTCGTAATGCTTGCCTTTAGCCATTTTGTACGGCTCCACCAATCATGATACCAAGACTCAGAAGGAGCATTCGTGTACCACACAAAGGCGTAAGACAAGCCTTTTTGGGAGGTGTATCATATTTTACTGAGTCAGTATCTATGTGAGTCATAATAAGGACAGTAACTCTAAAACTATTACGTTTTTAAACGCACTATGTGCAGGCCCAACAAACCAACCACAAAGACCTCAAAAACAATAAAGTTAATAAGCGTTAAGAGCTCATTTAAATTCAGTTACTATATTGAGTATTGAACAACGTTTGCAATAAATGTGTATTATATTCTTACAATTGTTTCGACCCTGTCGTCCGAATGTTGAATACACACGAAGACAAAACATACTGTGGATATTGTCATTGTTTTCTTGTTAAAATATTAACAAAGGAGACATTGACTTAAATGGTTATATTTAACGAAGTATACGCTATAGGTAAGTTGTAGGATAAATATAACTTGAGGCAGTCGATCATACGAAGTGAATGGTTATATTTAAATGCATGTCCAAAAATAATAGGTATTGAGCTCTACAAATTTGTAGGTTATATTAATATTTTTGGAATGGAACTCATTGTTGCTTACGGCTTCGCCCGCCGATGTCAATTTTTTTATTTTTGCCCGTCTAGATGTCGTTAATATCTGCAAAATCATTCATCATTTATCAAAATTGGTCAAAAATGTGTTATTCCAAAGCGTTCGAAGCTACCTTCATATAGTTTCACACGTGTTTATATACGTGTGAAACTATATGAAGGTACCCTCACATATTTTCTCATTTATGATATTAGTATGATTAACTAAATTAATAAAGCCATTTTTGTTTTAACATTAATAAATAAAAATTGATTACACGACAATTTGTAGTATATGCAAATTCTGTTGTGAATATATTTTTTCAGTTTTTTTTTATAGTTCTTGAGTTGTTTTTTTTTTGACACTGTTTAAAAAAAAGACAAGAATTTGTCATTTAGTAATTTTAACATTTTATTAGTTTTTACATAAAATACATTGTTTATTTTCTACGTAACATCTTTCGTTATTTGCGGTCAAAATCAAAACACGATCTCGTTTTATTTAAATAAACCCTCTACTAATTGATTTCGATGTTTACTTACTGCTAACATTATTATTAGTGTTTGTTCGACGCAAGTATAACAGCTGTTTCAATTTCGCTGTTTGTTCAACAATTCTGTTTAATTTACGATATCGAAAATATCGAATAAAATGTTTTGTTTTTATTTTCTTTCATTATCTCTTTACAAGTTTTCTTTTGAGGAGCTTGTGGCTAAGCTACAACCGCATAAATGAGTCGATCACAGGTTAAACTACGCTTGACGCGGTTGGTCCGTAGATGGGTGACCATCTTTGTCATAACGAGTTCCTCCGTGTTTCGAAAGGCACGTTAAATTGTGGCTCCCGCTTGTTACTCCTGCATCTATGACCGTCGTTACAGGTAGTCAGAAGCTTGAAAAATTTTGACAACCAGTCTAACCAAGGGGTATCATGTTGCCCAGGTAACTGGGTTGAGGAGGTTAGATAGGCAGTCGCTCCTTGTAAAACGCTGGTACTCAGCTGAAACCGGTTAGACTGGAAGACGACCCCAACATAGTTGGGAAAAGGCTAGGCCGATGATGATCTCTTTACAAGTTTTCAGGTTTCTTATGTATAGTGTAGTGATAAGTAAATCGATTGCATTGTTGAATTAATGAATAAAAAATCGGATTTATTTTTAGATGAGATAAGAAACAACTTTACAATATTAATCTAACACCATTTATTGAATGTGATTTCAGATTTAAGACAAGCTTTAGAATGCTTGTTTTATTTGGATTCAAATTACTTACTGACAGACAAATTGAAGATGGTGATTTTTCTATCGGAGCTTCTATGGCCACCTTCTAGCTTCTGCATCAAATCAGCTCCATGTCATGTCATAATATTGCATTGGTACATAATATACACATGCTATCAAAACTTCTGCCCATTTGGAAATTGGAAAGTGGATCAAATACAACTAACAAGATTTGACAGGCAGGCAAAGGGATGGCTAAAACTAAATAAATCCTTGTAAACATAATTCAGGTTTGTAAACGTTTTCATCGCCCGGTTGTGAACTATAACGTAAAAATACCGTCTTACACGGGACCTGCTTTTATCGGGGTTAATCCCTGTATTCCTTTGCCCTCGGGGTTGGCAAAGGGATACACTGGGCTCTTAGAGGCTAAACTACAACTGTGAATAGAATATACTCTTTTACAAAAATACGGACTCAAAATATACTATACTTCCTTAGGGAAATCCAAGCGCGTATAAAATTGTAACAAATAAAATTTACAGTGTGACAATGTTATACACTTCCGGACACTTAAATTGAGAGAACATTTTTTTTCACAAAATTTCAGTCAAAGACTTTTTTTAACAAGTCTTAGCAGTTAGTTTTTGAGCAGACTTTGATATTTGGGACCGGTACAAAACGCTATGGTTGTTACTCAACCTCTACTTAATTAGAAGATAAATTAATAAAAATCCAGCTACATGTATTTTTATTTTATTACGTGTCTACAGCTAATACTAGATATGTTTGTTAAAAAATAAAAAAGGGTGAAGTGAGATTTAACCTTTGCTTTCTTAGTTGTTTTGCAGGCAGACATATATTTTTTTAAATTTATACAGTCTGGCTGTCACGGTTCTTGAGGCACAGCCTGGTGACGGACGGACAGACCACGGACCCCCAATAATAGGGTTCCATTTTAACCGAAGTGAATTCTGGTTACACAATTTGTATGGTCTACAGTCTACGAGTATATCCATCATTATTTTACTATATTAACCAAGCGTCTATATGTTACAGCGCTATCATATTGCGATATCACTCCCCAAGCTCGTTCGTTATCAAATTCCCCGAAGACACGATAAAATGAAACACAGTGGAGAGAGGCTATAAATCTTGTATAGAAAATTTCAATTTTTAGATAAAGTAATTTTGTACTTCTATCCATATGATGACATCTAAAAAGTTTTAAATCACACACAACTAAGTTTAAATACAAATTTGATAGGGATAAAGTTATAATTAAAAATATTCCATAATCTTATCACTCGATTATACATAACAGGATTCCAAATGCTTAAAAACGTTGCAATCGTCAATCGTGATTTTAAACACAAAAAAACACAGCCTTATTGGTCATCCATTTATTTACCGTTCTAAATGGCCATTTATCGTTCTGAAAGTAAAACGGGGCTCTACATACCATATGTTCGGATCTCGCTTCTATAACAATAAACTAATAGCAATAATTCCAAAATAATAACAATCCTACTTTAAAATAACAAATTATATACTTCGTCGCCTCACTTATAAAAATATATAAGCTTTTTCCCAAACTTTGGCAGCACTTAAAAATATTGACCGCCTTACTCGCGCATAGCAACAGAACCGAACGTAACCTTAAAACACTAATCCGATATTTTATGCAAAATTAAAATAAACAAGCTGTGACGTCATATTATTACGTACAGATCATGTGATTCGAACATTTGTGTAAACATAATCTGAACTCTATAACAACTTCCATAAATTGAGCCGTTGACACGTATAAAAGTGATTAAATTGAAGGTCTTTGGTTCTGGTTTTTCTTTGGGTCACCGTATAATCCGCCAGCACCTGGCTTGAGCATGGATCAAGTGGTATTTCCTCCACGTGATTATGACGAAACTTTGTTTGTCTGTGGTAAGGCTGCGGTAACCGTAACCGTACACAGTAGTTCAAGTGTTTTATACTTAGAATATATTATGTAACTATGTTAAGATCGTCTTGAAATGACGTCCTTGTAAGTTTATTAAATGAAGCGCTTGTTTCAAAGGTGATTCAATGCGCTAAGTTTAGACTTGCTAGAAGGTAAATCCGGTTATCCTTACTAATATTATAAATGCAAAAGTAATTTTGTTACGCTTTCACATCCAAACCACTGAACTGATTTTAATGAAATTTGGTACAGAGATAGAATAGACCTTGAAATAGAACATAGGATAGTTTTTATCCTGGATTTTTTAAGAGTTCGCTTGGAGACACGATATAACCGACCTCGACGCGGGCGAAGCCGCGGGCGAAAATCTAGTTATATAATATATTGATAGTGTAATATTATAGTGTAACCATAGGAAAACTTACTTAGAACTTAAAAACTAAGTAAGTTTTTGGTGACTTATTTTGCGTGCAACAATGCCTTAATTCTATGGCTGATAGTTATTTTTTCGATTCCAATATTCCATTTGTTTTACATTTACATACCTTTAGAAGCTAACTATAACTTAAGCAAATGAATGTAATTTAATAAATAGAATGACGAATTATACAATGTAAACAGTAATGTTAGACGTACCATTATTAACAAATATATCTCTTGCTAGCGGCTTCGCCCGCGAGATGTAACCTATAAATACAGAACCATAAGGAAGGAAGAGGAAGAGTAGAGTTTATGAATTCGTATTAATCCAAGGTGTGAGCTAACTCCATACAAATATCCAACAAAATCAGTTCGGCCGTTTGGGCGTAAAGATGTAACAAAGATTGCTATAAAACAGACTCGCACTATAGTAATTGTTTCATAAAAGTAAATAATTAAGTACTTTCAAAGGTCAATACTCTGAGTACTAATGTTTAATATTGCTTTATTTCTGTTTTATGTGTTTAAAATTACAGAACCCTTTTCATAGCTATTTATCGCGGCGATAGGTAATAAAACAGGAACATTACGGGCTTTTAGCATTGTTCATATTAGTTCAATCAAGGCATTGACCTGAATAAGTGCTAAGTAATTATATTGTTATAATGTATTGTGTTAAAAATAGTTTTTATATTTGTAAAATTGTTCAAATGAGGTTGGTAATGGATCGGGTATAATTTTGAAATCAATTTCACTTGTGTTGAAATCGAAAATTAAAAAGTTAACACAGTTCAGTTATTTTTGGTTAATTGTAGTTTAGCTATTTTGAGTCATACTGTTAGTGTTCTGTTTAATGTTCTATTGGAGTAAAGCAATAACGACAAAAATAGGGACCAGAAGCGTGAACCCTGAAACTTTTAATCCGATTGAACAAAATCTTAACTTATACCTTCATCTCTATGTGGAACATAGAAATCTAAATTGGCACCTTAAGGTACTTAAGGTACCTTACCTTACCTTATTATTTAGATTTCTATGATGTTATTATTATTGCGATGTGGAAGAATACGCGCGAAACAGCGTGTATTATTTAAGTTACCGACCGAAAGAGTCTTAAACAAACTATATGTTATAAAGTTTTCATTTATTTTTTAAATTTCTAAATTAAAACCTGTCTCTAATTTCTTCTTAAAACTTAACAATTGTACACCAATGTTATAGGTAATATTTTGTAAGTAACATTATTATTGTTGTTATAATATATTTAAATCCGTGACGTCGCCGGCTGGTCGGTTACCTGATAACGATATCGGGTACAACAGCTGACGCATAAATTAATCGCTTTAACTAATACTGGGCTTTAAACTTAATGCCGAACTAGCGGTCGTGGTTAAAATTTCAGTATTTCAAGGTGTTTTGTATGGCCTTAAAGCGATTAAGCTTTCTTCTTTGCTAATGTTCTGTACTCGAAATGTCTGGCTGTATGTCTGTCGGTTACAAGGCCACCTCTCGTGAACCGTAGAAACTAAGCAGTTGTTATTTTCATAAATAATTTATTTCTGTTATATATTAAATGGAGCCCATTTTTATTACGACCCTGATTTTTTTCTTTAGCCTTGTTTTTGTATATACCTACTCTATTTTTTTTCTGAACTCTCAGTGTCGCCAGATTTATTGACTAAATTTTACTATTTTTAAATAAGTAGTAAAATAAAAATAAATAATAAACGGCCTTTTTTCCGGGATGAAACGCTAATGTCTTCAACCCACGTCGAGGGCACGGCACGGCGCGCGGCGTGGGGATATGTCGGACTTCCAGCGACTAAAAACACCCCGGGCCCCTTCTACTGCTTTAGCCAGAGTCACGGGATCGCTCGCGCGACTCTGGCTGGCTCTAGTTCTTTGGACTCCTTCTCAAGTGATAGGTGTAAACAGCCCACCTCTCAAATAATAAACGGCCTGGAATGCTTCTTTTTCATTATTGTTCAATTTCAAATTTTTAAAAGCATTAACACCATTTTACATATTACTAAAATGAAACTTGTAACCACAAACATTAGCTTAATTAAAAATTATCATTAGACTCAAATCGATATCCTCCAGACACCATTTTCATCTTATCTCAAAGAAAGAGGAAAGATTTATCTTCCTAAGTGAATATCTATTTCAATAATGATGTCTTTTTAATAAAAAAGTCAGATAAGTCTGAGAGGCAATTAGGTCGGCATTAAGTGCAAAAGAATAGTTCTCATCGCCAAGAAAAGAATCCGGTTTAAAGATTTGTAATATTATCTTAATTTTCATTTGAAGTAGACTTTAGTTCGTCGTTGTTTTCTTTGTAAAATGTGAATTTAATTAAATGTTTGTAATCAGTTTTAAATGTTCTAGGCAAGAGAGCTCTTTATCATGATTATCAAATTTAATTGGTTGGCTCTTGACTCAATTGACTCGTTTTCTAACTCTCTCTATCCTATGCTATTTTTCTAACTTCCTTATTATATGCTGTCACTTTTACCTTTCTTTTAGTTGGTCTATGTAGTCTTCTTGGTCTTCCAACCAAAGAATAACTGTTAAATGTAGGCCAGGTCAATTATATGTTATGTCATTGGCATAACCCATTTACTTCTAATAAATAGAAGGTTCGATAGAAGCTGCTAGAGGAATGTTCATCAATTTGGAATAAATAATTATATCCACATTCCGAACGTTTTCTAAAAGCGCAAGTGTTACACAATCTCTAATTTTCGGTTTCATTTCATTTTGAATACCGACACATCTGTTCAAGTTTTAAAGTAACACATGTTGAACTTCTCAAAAATGTATTAAACTCAACCAGTTGGGACCAGTTTACCCCGTGTCACTCTTTGAACATTGTTACAAGCTACACACACACAACACGTGCTCATCCCTAATATTAAGCACCCCATTCCTTACATTTGTATGCAAAAATGGGCAAGTGTGAGTGAGACTCACACATAAAAAGATCTGTACATTACTCTGCTTGATTTGCTTGAACAGAACTCTCTGTGTTTTTTTACATAGATAATTATCTGAAGTCCTGAGCTTGACTCTTACGTGAGCCTTTAAATATGCGCAAGCGTCACCACGGCTCGTGAAAATACGGGATAAAGGATAGAGAAGATAAGTATTCGACTCGTAACAAAAAAGCACCTTTTTCCTGATGAGAAATCATCAAATGACTACTTTCGCTTTGGGTTGAGCGCAAGGGAGTATCAGACTTCTGCTGACTAAAAAAAAACCATGTTCCTTCCTTTTCCCTTCGTGTACCGAGGCCACCGTAACCCTTTTGGACAATCCCGCTGCCTCGGCAATAAAAAAAAATATACCTAAGAACAATATAATATATTTTGTGCCATTCGTCAATATTATTTCCTTCAAAGTACACAAACTTAAGACTCAATTAAACATAAAACTCTAACCAACACATTTCTCATATCAGCATTTGCAAGGATCTAACAGACGAACATCAGATGTTCAGAGATGCAGACAACGACAGATGGACGCATACTGGACGCTTCGGTTTAGGCGTGTATGGAACCCTAGTTACAGAGCATTCGACAGTCAGGCTTAAAACCGGTGTTGGTCCGATATTGTTCTTTTATTTAGACAGTCGCAGGGGAGCAACTCGTAAGCTTAGGGACCGCCCGTCTGGTTGCAGATTATGCCGCGGATTGAGTTGTGAACGTGGGAGCTACACGGAGAGAATATTGTGAATACGTACAAGTATTTTTAGAAAAAGAACGACGGTGTTTAGCTTGGCTGTCAATTTTCTTTTATTTTCACACTGAGTAAAAAAAATACTTTTTGAGGCGACACTTATTATTTTTGTGTTTAAACTAACACACTTTTCTCCTTTCAATATAGAATTTTAATTATCATTGTATCACAATCATTTAAATAGTAATATAAGCCAAAACGACTGAATTTTGTGTGAATTGCAATTCGAATATCTTCTAATAATTTAGAACTAGCCAACAAGAACGAATGGCAGTGACGTTTCTAGGGAACATTGAAATGTAATATAATGTCTCAGGTTCTCTATTAACAATCTTCTTAGGATTCAGATTATTTATTCTGGTCACATTACATATTGATGCCGAACACGAAGAATTTCCATACATGCTCTACTTGATTAACTGATTAAAAAAAGCCTGAATAAAAGGGTTCCGTTAGAATTCTAAATAACACGTTAATTCCATTTTTACAGCCACTTTTGTTGATATTGAATTAAGTGACATTTAAAAATGCGGGATCTTAGATTTTTTTAATCTATTGATTTCTAAATTATTTTGTACTAAGACTCCAAAATACCCAATTTCTATGATTTTTAAAAATCATCTTGTACTAGGGGCCTTAATTGTATTATTATAGTCACTACGACTGCTCATATGAACATCACATAATCATTGTAAATACCAAGCAATTGAGCATTGCGTTTCACTTGATGGCACTTGACCAATCAATGATATGCACCATGCTATCTATCTATAGATCGATGACATACAATTAATGATTGTTGGACAAGTAAGTAATGTGAAAACTATATTTTGGCCCTATACCGAAAGCGGTACAAAAAATTGTTTGATATTATCTCATCAAGTTATGAAGTGTTCAAAATATTTTGTAATAAATGATTGTTATCCCAACGGTCTGCGACGTTTCAACGTCTGCAACGTTGTTCGTTCATAAAGATAAATAAAATGTTTAAAAATTTGATAAGCAAAAGTGTTAACTTACCATACCAAGATTAAGTATTATATCTAAACAAATACTTAAGAAAAATTACTAAAAAAGTCTTTCAAAAAACAACATGTCATCCGAAACAAGCTTTTTGCACCAACAAGCTTAATTTCAAGACTTAGAATTAGTTGAGAGCGCGTTTGTTTTCTTATAAAGAACACACAAACAATTTCCATACAACAAAGTTACACAGCATATTGTATGTCGCACGCCCGCCATGTTAATATTGACGAACACGATGTGACGCTGAAATTGTCAAAGGGATTACTGATGCATTTTATATGTCCTTTCCACTGGTCTAGTTACAATTTTGCAAATATAAAGTTGTGAAAAGTGCATTTTATTTCCTTGAATTATATTCATCATCATCATCATCATCCACAGCCTCTATCCTCCCACTGCTGGGCATAGGTCTCCCCTTTCTCGTGCCAATTTCTACGGTCCTGTGCTAGCCTCATCCAGACTCGACCCGAGAATTTTATTATGTCATCGACCCATCTTGCTCCCGGACGACCGAATTATATTTACTTCCTTGAAATAAGAAGGTATGGAAGTTTTCAATTTCTTACATATTTTTGTATGATGCTTATTTGGTACTACTTAGGAGCCCTCCTTAGTTATGATACTTAATACACTAAGAAAACTCATCATTACAACAATTTTAAGAGGTAAGAAATTAATTACGCAGGTTAAAAATGTGTGCATGTGGCACACAATATGCTGTCACACAAAGCAGTCAAACCTATAATAGCCTTTTCCCAACTATGTTGGGGTCGGCTACCAGTCTAACCGGTTACATCTAATCACCAGTATTTTAAAAGGAGCGACTGCCTATCTGACATCCTCAACCCAGTTACCTGGGCAACACGGTAACCCTTGGTTTGTCAAAACGAAGTCAAACTTATAACAGACAACTTTTTTTAGCGGGGTTAACAAAATATGTTTAATAAACATTACATAGAAACATCTGACATCGTCGTCATATATTATCCCCGTATATCTCCGAAACAATGATAAACAACAACAATGGAACAGTCATGTGATTCTGATAACTTATCAAACGTCTGGCGAAGCTTTGGTCTCTAAACAGACTTTCTTTTATTTCACGAGAGATTAACAAACAAAAACTACTGTTTAGGAGTAAGAGTTAAATTTGATTAGAATTGTGTTTCTTAGTAAATTATTATTCTTTATATCGAAAAAACTAATTCTGATTCTAGCTGGATGCGGAAGGCGGAGGACTGGGTGTGGTAGCGCAACTTAGGGGAAGCCAATGTTCAGAATAGAATAGAAATTCTTCGTTCAAGAGTAACTTTGACTCATAATGCTAGTAATAAGATAAGCCGTATTGTATAACTGATCTAATGTTGTTTATCTCATTTCAATTCCTTGGAGTTGCCTCTTTTTTGCTACAGTTCACCGATCTCTCTACTCTCCCTCCAACTCTATATCGAAAACATCAAGAATGCTAAAATAGTTACGTCGTTTTAAATTGAAACGTCGAATAAAATAGGCAAAAGAAAAATTATGCCATTTCTATTTGACAAGTGACGTAAGTTTGGCTTATCAGTTATTATTTTATCTAGTTTATGGGCCCATTACTAGCTATTAGCTGATCCATCATCATTCAGCTGGGTTTAGAGTGACTTCTTGAGTTTTTAACTTGGCCCTTTAATATAAACTCTAATACAAGCACACTAGCTTTCTTTCTGTTTAGATAAGATAAGTGTATTTTGATGTAAAAAGGAAAAAACCCACTTAAAACTCTGCCGCAAGACGATCACTTCTCAATTTTACGATCTAATAAAATATCTTATAAACAAACTGCAAATTTAATGCTCACATTTTAAAATACATATAGAATAACCCATTGCACTTGAACTACAGAAATCGCGCAATAAATCAGCAAGGTATACCGCAATGCCGTCTTCTAGCGTTTATTGTTTTATTTCCAGAATAATCGTCGTAGGACAATGCCGTGGACGCAGGAATTAACCAGAAGGTCAAATGAGGTAAAAATAAAGCAGTACATAAAACATGATTTACCTACATTTTATTCTATAACTAGAAGACTTGATAAAGATGCGAGAAAATTCGTGAATGACTAAATCATTTAGCATGAAGCATAAGAAAAACATTCAGATTGTTTAAGCCGGTAATATTTTCCAGGCTCTCCGCCTTTCCCAGGGCAACAAAAAGTCCAAAAGCATATTTCTACGTGACATTACATTGCGCATGACTCCAACAGATAATGCATGCAGATAAGTTTTATACGGTTCTAGATAAAAAAAAAACGCTGAAAACAAATTCAGCTTCTCTTTTTCGATATATTTTGGGGCAGCCCTATTTCTCTACCCGGCTGTCCCCAATTGCAGTAAGCTACTACAATTAGGGTTGTCAGATTGATTGAAAAGATTTACTCAGTACGAAGCGATAACGAGCGCTGGTCACAGGGATGTCGCGTTAAGCTGTGTCATATGAAACCAGATAAAAGAGGGCTATGCAAAGCTTCTGAATATATATATTTTGTTATTTTTATATAATTGCATCTTAAATGTAAACTGTATAGGATTGGCTATGTAATAGTTATATTCAAGTTTCACAGTTTGAAATGATTTTTTATGATAATAACGATAATTAGAACCCCTCTTACATTGATAGTTTTGCTTGTAGACACCAATAATGCACACGAACGATGAAACATAAACTCAGGTTCCAGAACTACCTAAATCCCAATAAAAATACATGAGCAAACGACACACAAGTAATTGTTTGTTTAGGGGCACCGACACGTGCAGTGAGCGATCGCTGCCATTGCTCTAATTGGGTCGTCAAATTGAACCTTTTATGGGAATAACCATTCTGCAGCGTCAGGCAAGTTAATGGTGAAAGAATAATTATTGGTGTTTTTTCCGTGTTATTTTTCAGGTATCCTGGGAGTCTTTTTGTTTGTATGTGTAATCATTTGTAATTTAAGCTCAATAGAAATTGCTATTCTTGATATTGTAATACGCACAGAAATTCTAAAAGATTGATTTGCCGGGATTGGAACCCACAATCCCTGACTCTTAATAGGTCAAAGGGTCGAGTAAAAATATTTTGTTTTCTGTATCTTCGAAAGGCCAACTTAGGTTTCCAAAAAATAATAAAACATATGTCTGAATAGCTAAACCTGTCAATAACGTAAATAGAATAAGTCAATATTCAAATATATTTTCGTTCGTCTTTTATTTTTCTCCTTCGTGGACGTCTGTCTACGTCAATCAATACAAGGTAACAGTTATTCTGAATATCTACACTCACATGTCTGCGAGCTGTCTCTCTTGTGATATGGAGTGAGACTTCTGAACGATACCTGTCAAATATTCAGGTCTATTTACGTATATTAGCATAATTTGAATGTTATAAGTTTTATCTTGCCTGAACAGATACTTAGCAGGCACGCACGCTATACAGACAAAAGTTGAGTTGGTATGGATACGGCGTACAATTTTGATAACCTTGTCTAATTTTGCTAAGAATTAAAGTCTTTTTAGGCTTATCTTTTTGTATAAATACTACATTGTAAGATACTGTAGATGTTGTACCTGTAACTACATTGTAATAAAAAAAACCCAGAAAAGTGCAATTCTTACTCTCGACTCCAAGGGTTACGGACAAACAGGCTAAATACTTATAAACATTTGCAACAAAAATCGATCACTCCTCTAAATTAGGATTCAACAATGAATTCATTTCTATCCCTGGGAGGGCTAGGGAATCCTCATGGTCACCCAACTTCTCAAGGGAAGTGGGCAGAGTCAGATTCTTACGAAGCAAACCTGAACCTGCACTTGGAGATGCCTATGTCCAGCAGTGGACTGCGATAGGCTGATGATGATGATGATGATGAAACCTGAACCTCCATGCAACGTTGGTTGTTCTTCTCTAGTACGATCTTCCAAAGCTCGTAGTACAAATCTTCGATGTAACTGAAAATTGATTACACAACAACTTACAAACAACACCGAAATATGAATATGATTCATACTCGGCTCGTTCTTGACCTTGTCGCGAGCTACGAACTGTTTAAAATTGCGTGTGACGACAGCATTTACTGAGTCGTGTTTAACATAAGTAGAAATATGAGATTCTCTTTATGAAATTTACATTATGTTAAGGTATTTCTTTTTTGTTTATATTTATTTAATAGGTCTCCGTCTTTTGTTGTTTTAGCTGACTTTTGTTTTTGTAACCATTTTTTAAATTAGTTTCGTATTTTTAATGCGAAATCTTTTGATGGCTTAGTAACTTCAGCTGTCCACTGCTGGACAAAGGAGTACATACGTTCTCCAGCGCAACCGGTTCATTGCCACCTGCATCCAACGAGACCCAGCGGCTTTCACCAGGTCGTCGGTCCATCTGGCAGGTGGCCGTCCCAAGCTGCGCTTGGTGGTACATGGTCTCCACTCCAGATCTTTTCTGCCTTATCGGCCGTCCTATGGCGTTCGCGCTATCTGGCCCGCCCATTGCCACTTCAGCTTGCGGTGACTACATAATTATAATTGCTTACGAAACTTTAAGTACTTTTAAAGTAAGTTAAGCAACATACATATATACAATATTATATATGTTACTTAAAGCTCTATATTATTATAATGTAATAAAGAAACGAACCCCGGCCCATATCAAAATGGAAAACCTTTTCCTAAATTGACCATTGATAGAGAATTGATTTCATCAAATTACAATAGGTGTAGGTATGGAAAAGTTTTTTCTAGAAGAAACAAGCTGAAGTTATTGTTTCGCCCAGTTGTTTCTTAAGCTATATAAGGCACTCTTATTGTTATTTTTATGCTTTAACGATTGTAAGTAACCTGAAAAAAAAAAGGAAATTCGTCATCACTGTGAAACAGTCCTCATTGTCATGTACTCGTAAGTCTGTATACGAATTGAATCAATGTAAACTCTTTTTGTGTATTATTTACCGTTCAATGACATGTGACGTAGAGGTCGAAACCTGACCATACCAATATATCAATTGTTAAGCTGACAATTGAACCGGCACTTGAAGAGAGCTGAATTCATAAAAGTAAGGTGAAGTTTATACATAAACACGATTCATTTGTTAAAATAAAATACTGAGGATTGCCGGTTTGGTGGCACCAAATTGATATAAAAAAACTGATAATGTAAAAAATAGCTAAGTTAAATATTAGTTCTCAAAGGTCGTTTCAATTCATTTTGGAATAACGAGGTTGACTTCCCAAAAGAAAGAGAAAAAATAACTAGGGTGGATTGTTTTGTAATGATTAACACCATTTTTTATATATTTTGCTGTAACGTAACACTGATGTTTCATAATACAGTATTTGCAGGTCACCGACCTTCATGCTCATGAACTTTTGTAGTTAATGAACGTTACCGCAGCATATGCACATATGCCGCTTATAAGGCTGTTTAGATACTTTAGTTTTCTGGATTATGGACATTTTATGCCAGATTGCAGTATTTGAGTGCATTATTTGAGGACAAAACCGTACATCCGACTTTGTATGAGACTACTAGCCCAAATTTGATGAAAAAATAATCAACACAATCTATTCATCCAGTCCGCAGTTCTGAGGTACGAAACATAAAAAATACAGACAAATTGAAAAACCTCTTCCTTTTCTAAAGTCTGTTTAATATTTAATTAAAAACTGGAATATACTTAAAAACCAATAAATTCAACTGTCACTCATGTATTAAAAAAATCTTTACGTTATCCTTATACAAATGGCATAAAAGCTTCATATTAATAGTATCCTCGCAGACGTCTGCCTCACACAATAGTCTTATGTTCTTTTCAGAATAATGTACAACGTCCTAATAACAAAGACATTATGTGCGAGCTTCAGCAATGAAACTCAAGTTATTGAATACAATAAAATGAGTCAGAAAACGTTTATAACGCAATTTATTTCACGCTCTACATTACGTATGATGTAGAATATATGATACTATATGTTTATATATGCATAAACATGCAATATATGTTACTACTAGCTTTTCGCCCGCGACTTCGAACGCGTCGAGGTCGGTTATATCGCGTTTCCAAGAGAACTCTTCAAAAGTACGGGATGAAAACTATCCTATGTTCTTTCTCAAGATCAACGCTATCTCTGAACCAAATTTCATAAAAATCAGTTCAGTGGTTTAGACGTGAAAGCGTAACAGACAGACAGAGTTACTTTCGCATTTATAATATAAGTAGGGATTAGGTAACTTATACTGCATAGTATAGTATAGTATAATAAAAAGTGTTCGTAAGACGAAATGGATGTACACTGCAATAACTTGACACAAAAGCCACAGACCGTACCGATTCAAAGAATTGAAGAGAGGTCTTTTCTATTCGGTGAAACATCCAACAAAATATTGTGGAGTACAATTAAACACCTAGGAACCTAAATTTAGTTAAGAAAAACTCTGTGCTAAAAAAGACCGTTGTACTAAGTTCACGTGTGAAAAAAAGACAAGCTGTTGCTCGCAGGCCTGCCCCGTACAAATCGAAAATGAGACCACGGGAACATGAAGTCGAGATAAAAACTATTTTATGTTAATTAATCCAGGTTATCATTTTTCCAACGGTATTTGCGTGAAAGAAGAAGAAACAGCCATACATACAAAGTAATATTAGTAAAGTAGGATAGGACTTCCTTTATTATTTGATCGAAAATGGCTTTTACACGCTATTTCTATTAATATTTATTATAAAGTTAGTGGAGAAATATAATAACTCATCACGGCGTAAATTAGCTTTGAAATTATTAAAGTAAAGTCGCCTCAATTCGTGAATACTTGAACTAGCGCCGCACAAATTATGATCCGAAAATACACCAATAACGAGCTTTACCATTATACGTATAAAACGTACAGGAAAATACAAAGAATAGAACCCAATTATTCCAAGCACTTTTAAAGTATGAGAGAAACGCGACTACTCAAGACAAACCCGTTCAATGCCAAGAAAATTTACTTCAAATAAATAGTATCAAAAGAATTTACTCAATATGTTGGTACTTTCGAGTGGTAAAATCCGCGCCAGTAAGCAGATAATTAAATAGAAGTACCGCAACCAACTTCTCGGTACATTTTCGTTACGACGAAGTGAAATTCAACAGAAAACTAAAATCATAATGGCGTGGCCGCAATCAAGTCACGCTAGGGTTGCCTCGTTTGTTTATAAATAAATTTGAACATTTTCCAATGATTTTGACCGAAATATTCTTATAAGAATTGTGTTATTAAATAAATTAGTCATCATTTTCATAGACTTTTAAGATTTTGGTGTTTTAAGATGTTCCAAGTAAGCCTGTCTTTGAAAATGTTGATAAAAGTCTAAGCGCGTTATAAAGAGATTTCTTCAGCTGAAGATTATCTAGTTTGTTCTGACAACGTCACTACTTAAACATAACCTAGATATCCCCATGGATTAGTGACAAAACCTTGGTATTAAGACTTTAACACACTAAGAATTGATGCAAGGATTACGATAAAACAGAGTAAACACTATTCAAACACAACATGTTTTGTCACGTTTTCAACCGACTTCTAAAAAGAGGCGTGGTGTTTTTTATGTTTGTTAAATCAGAACTTTTGACTTTTCGAGCCGATGCTTCTGATTTTTTTTTTTTAATTTAATGTGAAATAGCTGTAATTTGATGCCATAAGTAATCATGAAGTTTGAGTCAGTACCTATGTGAAAGTCAGTTATTATAAAAAAGATATCTGCATCCTTATTTCAATAGATTCTCAGCAATAAGTGCACTTAATTAGACCTTGGATCAGAATGCTACGATTTTGGGATGGGGGGCATAGTGCACTACGGCCTCTCACTTTAACAATGACAATAATCCTGTTCTTTACATCTTAAAGTAAGTGCACTGGTTTTTGATGTCCTGACAATGAGCATCATGCCTTTTTATAAACTGAACAACAAACTTAATAGTCTTAGTTCCTTTATAAGGAGAGATAATAATCTCAGACAAATGTGCCATTGTGGTTGGATGAAGAAATAAAGGTAACCCAAAATGTCTGTAACTACCTCAGATTTTAACTTCAACGGGTTTTTGTAGAAGTCTGAAATTGCAGGTGCTCATTCTTTTAATCATTTAAACAACGTTAACTTAAAATATATCAACTCATACCAAATTATGACGTCACTAGTTACTACACTTATTAATGCG
The DNA here is from genome assembly GCF_003590095.1 of Trichoplusia ni. NCBI lineage: Eukaryota > Metazoa > Arthropoda > Insecta > Lepidoptera > Noctuidae > Trichoplusia > Trichoplusia ni. The sequence continues at coordinate 8,005,922 of NC_039493.1, read as the reverse complement.
TAAACTGCTAAATCCGATTTAAAGTTCCAAATTTAAAATTCAACAAGTACCAACATATTGTCTTGTATATGAAATATAAAATCTAAAATCACCAAAACGTATCGTACCTATATTTTATACCTGTTCCTATTAAATTCTAAATGAGAGTGTAGCAACCCTACGCCCCCGTAACTTGTTGTCGGTATTCCTGGGGTTCCGTGTCACTGCATAATTCCACTTCGTCCGCGACGGTCCTTTTTTACCATTTCCACATAGGTGGAACTCGGCTTTTAAAGTTTAAAAGCGCAAAACGAACCTTTCAGGAAAGCTTGTATTGAAAGCCTAGAGAACTTGTTGGGAATGCGTGACGTCGTTAGGCGGAGGTCGGTGACCTTATTATTTTGGCTTTTGATTTTTACGACTTGAGAAAGTGTCTCGAAAGGCTGGAAATGAAATATGTATTCAAATTACTTAGGTTTCAGTAAACGTTTTGGTTATGAAAAAACAATTCGATATTGAACCTGGAATTAAAGCTTAAATGGGAAATAAGTTACAAAGTGTTCATGAATATCAATTAGTTTTTTTTGTGCGATCACCTTTGAAATTCCGTTTCATTACTCTCGCTTCAACAAATTGGAATTACGAAATTGAAAACTGTACTTAGTTTCCGTTACAAACAAATTCTACAACAGAATACATGACTGTAGCAACCTTTGGTTAACCTTAATTTATATTTATGTGTTGTTATAACGGCAACAGGCATACGTCATCTATGAACGTTTCAACTGCTTAGCTATCGCGGTTATTAGATACAGTTTGGTAATAGATAGATGGATAGCGGTGCCTCAGTAATACCGTTCCGTTTCAACCCTTTAGTTAAGCAGCCCCAATATTTAGTTACAATTTCTAGAACATATTCTTTTTGTAATTTAGTTCATCCTATTTTCGTCATCCGATCTCTTAACAGGCTCCTATTAAGCACAGCTCAGCAAGCATACAGCCACCGAGGCAAGCTCAAGCGCACTTCAATTTTGCGCCAATATGAACTCCACTAATTAAACTATATGGAGTTATTATAATAATTGAGATAGACAGATCGAAGGGATTCGATTGCAATTAGTAATTTTGATAGACATAAATTACGTGAAACTGATTTATTTAATTACGTATTTTGCAATTGAAATTTTCACGTAGTAATTTGAGTTATTGGACTATCAAGTGTCAGATTATTGTTCCCATGTATGTATTTAAACTGTTTCTGGTTTTGTTTTTAATGACAAAGGGCTTCGACTGTCAGTTGTCCTACCTTGTATTAAAGATTTAAAACAACTAATTATGTAAAACTGAAACATTTTTAAGTCAATTCAATGATATCGTAGTGCCCAGTTTGGTTAACAAATACCTAGTTTATTAATTTGTCCAGTAATAAGATTCCGATTTCATCTTTTGGGCACGGAATCCTAAATATCAAAGTTACAGAAAGCTGAAGCAGTGAAAGTTACTTTGAACGGTTACAAGATCGTAATTTGAGTAAACATCTGAAATAACGCCGACCGCCGAATATTTAGGCTAATGAGCACATATTTGGCAAATCGTTTAATAAGCGTTAAAGTTTCTGATACTAAACTCTGTTAGCTAAAATGAAATTGCAGCCATCTTTTTCTAACATACAGCGTGTAAGCAAGATGAATGTAGAAAAGTTAGAAACATAAATTTGATATCACAGTTAAGACTTAAATATCACTGTTTTTCTGCGTATTTTGGTCTGAAACATACAGTACAGTCAGCTGCAGCAATCATGACGATGTTCTCGTCTTCATTCTCATCTTACAGCTATTTACTTCACCCTGATCAAAGTGAGACTAGTCCCATTTAGTAGCCGATTGGACTGCACGGATAGCCTACAGGCAAGACCAAGAAAGACAACGTGTCGTAAGTTCGATCCCTACATCGTTTGTGTCATCCACGAACGCTTGTCCTGAGTCTGGGTGTCTTTATGCTTGTGACTTGAATGTTGGTGAAACCTTCACCATACAAGATGATTATAACTGTTATATTTTTAAATTACTGTGATGAGAAATTCCTTAGCGTGGGAATCGTTCTACCACATTTACTAGTAATTATAAAAAGTCGCAGAAATAACAAATGATGCCGAATTATGCCAATTACTGTTTAAAACTAACGTCTATTTGTCATAAGTACTAAGTATTGTTACATGTTCAGTCCATGCAGCCCACTCGATGTAATAACTCCTTTTTGAAATGAATTTATCGCAAGAGCCGAGTCCCTGTTATTGCTCTCATATTACATTCTCATAACATTTTATTTGCATCATAGGGGAACAATAATGCTTGCATGTAAGTTTATTGAATGAATAGTTCGAATACCTGTGTTTATGTGTGCGTGTACTAATAGTCGTGAGCAAGACCGACACTTATGTAGGTGACGATTTAAGTATATATTTGTCTCCTTATTCCGATTGATTAAAGACGAAAATAGCACGACTACTAAGGACGGTATTTTGTTTTGCGGAGGATATACGTTTTTCTTTCTGCTTAGAACCGATATTGATGTTTAGTATTTCGTGAGAAAATTTAAGCTTTAGGTAGGCATGTTTTGTTTGTAACCCTCGACGCAATAAGAGGGATGTTATTCGTGTCTGGCTGTCTCTACGCTATCAGTGCCATCATAGTTCCCGAACAAATTAAGCAATTTCAATTTAGTTAGTTTTGTATTAAAAATGAATGATGTAGAAATTGGTTAAGCCATTTGATGGTCAAATTGGTATTGATAAAATGGAATATGCAAATCAGATTGTCAAGTGAGACTGTCAATTACCACATCTCAGTCTCCATAATACCTTGTACACATTGATCGCATCTCCAACCATCAGTTTTTGACAAAACAAATCACTAAACCGATCAAACCACTAATAACTACCGGCTTTCAACTTCCAAAGGGGTCACATCTGTGCACAGCTTGTAGCCAAAACAAACAAGAGAACAGCGACAAACACACCCTGTACCATACAGGTACGTTATTAACGTGCGCCGAAAAAACGCCGAAAACCCAACGCCGAATACCATTCGCCGAAATTCAAACGCCGAAGTCAATATCAATGTCACAATTTTCAGCGTTCACAATCTAGTCAATAAACACCTCATTAGTTAATTAAGAGCTTAATTTGTAATTTGCTTTGATAATGATATTCATTCAGATTGAATTGGTTGGTACATGACATGTATTTATTCGGATGGTTGGCGCTCTTTGGGGGAGGCCTACGTTCAGCAGTGGACGGCGATAGGCTGAGATGATGACATGTATTTATTCATTCCTAAGTTCAATGCTTTCATTAACTTACACTAGACGCATTCCGGTACGTTCCATTGTCTATTCCATTTCAAGTACGGATTACAAAGCAACTATCTCTTGCTAAAAATAATTCAAGAAAACATACCTTACAAAAAATTCAAGGGTTCGCTAAACCTAGTCTTCGTTTTTTTGCTCAAACAAAGCTGCTAGTTCTTGGACGTTACATAAAGTACCCAGGTTCGTCCAGCCTTCACCGCTCCTAACTGACCTTGCAGGGCATCCTCTCAGGTTGTGTCAACCACATTGATAGAAGACCTTACAATAATCAAAATAAATATATACTACACCTACAGACACGAAATGCCAAAAAGCTGGTTGACGTTGAAGACCCACTGTTTGTTCTGCCAAACCATTAACGAAATTGGTTTCTCTTGAATTTCAGCGCTTCGTTGCTTCACCGTAAAGCATTTTGCAACTAGAACTGGAATAGAGCTCAAACATTACCGTATTTATTTAACTACATGAGATTTGTTAGCTTTATGACAGGTTCTGAATAATTTTGGACTTTTTTAAATGAATACTCATGAATATACATATCTTATTTTTATTGTGTAAATGTTGAAACTATGGCGAATAAGTTTAAAGAAATGTTTCAAGTTAAAGCCAAGAAAAAAATATGTTTAACTAAATTTTATAAAAGCAGGTTAAGAACATACTTAAAAATAATAAAAAAAACAACACAAATAAACGTTTTTTTTTCGCATCAGATTTGGAGTTTTACCAAATAAAAAGTATTATATACCTCATTCCTACCTGATATATGTCACCATATACGTAACCAAAAGAAAAATCTCAGTTGTTTTGAAACGTAAAGCGAAGGTATATTTTGTAAGTACATTGTAGCTATCCTAGAATGAAAGTAGGCCACCCAAGCTCCTGTAGGTTGCTGAGAGGGGCTTAAAGTGTTTCCAGAGGATACTCCACAGTTAGCCATCTGTGTGTAGAGTGTACCATGACGTCATACTATAAAACATACCATTGCAAATGTAAAATATTTGCTATAATTTTTTTAGTGTGAATGACTGGACTCCCTCCTAACGTAGGTATCTATGATACATTGTAACAATAATAGGGCATACCATACTTTTTGGTATGCCCTTTAAATTCTGATATTAGTTAAACATTGGTATGTTTTGATCATAATATTATTATGTGTAAGTAATTGATTTCTCATTAAAAGATTAGATTGAGTATCACAAGAACTGGCGTAGTTTGTAAAAGTTTAGAGCGTTGTGATTGATAAAAACAACATTTCGGCTTATTTTTTTCATCACAATAAAAAATTGAAACAATTCCGACCAGATACAAACAGACAACACATTTCAGGAAAACAACCGAAACACTTGAAATCCGAAACCCTTGTGTCTGAAGCGACCTTTCAAACCGAATGACAAATAACTGACCTTTCTTAGTCGCTCATCACTTTTGTTGCAATTCTATTCATCGATAGGAAGTCAGTGAGTGGCAGGAGGGGTTGGTGGGAGGCGAAGGGGGGGGGGGTACAGTTCCGACTATACGCCATTTCCTATATTTCCTCTCTAGTTCCCAAGTCATGTTTGTATGCACCCGCGTTACAGTGTTTGCCCTGTAGCAACTCTGTACGTTCTCGCTACGATTTATCAAGAGCTTTTGAGAAGATTCTGTTTACGTGAATAATATCTGAATTTGATTACGTTTTGTTTGAGTTAATTATTACAGTTATGAACTCTGTAGGGTTTGCAAATATGGACTTGTGTTAAATCCCACGGTTGGAAGGATTTTTTTTCTCAGAGATGTTATGAGCGTAATGAGTATTGATCACCTTATTAGCGGATTGGTGCCCGACCGTTTTTGATCCCCTCTTTTATTGTTTTGGACTGCGAGCTTCGTTTTAATGAATGCCAGATTGAGTAATAACGCGATCTAATATATATTTATGTACCAATGTGATTTCACCGAACCGGATACAACAAAAGTATTTTATATGGGTCAAATCCTTCTTTTTTAAAGATATATTTAAATATTATTGAACTCCGAATTCACGCTCAATATGAAATTATTTCTTCGAAATGGAATAAAAAACCAGTGGCCTCATATTCGGAGTTTTATACGGTGGAGCATATAAACGATTGTCATAATACATTTGTGGACAATATAAATATATCGTAAAACACGTTCGCGAACTGTTCGAGTAATACAGTACCTGATTGTGTAACTTTCTTGTATGAAATATTGTTTTAAGTAAATATGTAACATTTTTTATAAGAATAAACTTACGATTGCTTAATTTTCAAAAATTGTGCAACTAAATAGATAATTTAGTAAATTGCAATTGTTTTAAGTAATGTTTAATTTATTAAAAACACTCATTAGTAATTAAATAATGTTTTGGGGACACAATTACAATTACAAATAAATCGATGTTGAATACTAAACTCTCGAAATAGTGAATTTGTCGCTATAAACATATTTCCCGGAAGACTAAATAGGCCATTGATATTTAATCAACTCGCTATTTGATTTATTTGAAATGCGAATCAAGTTTAATTTCAACTAACCAATTTCAAACAGCCATGGAAAGCGACCTAAATATTATAATCACCACAACTTTACTAGAAGGGCCACTACAGGCTTTAAAAATGGCATGTTTTGGAACTATTTCACTTTACAGTCTCGGATAGCCAAAATTTATCCTTAAAAAATAAGCCAAACACTTTGGCTATTTTTTAACGGAATTAAAATAAACAAAATTTTGATAAAATCGTGTGATAAATATACAGCAAAACCTAAATGAAATCATATGTAACACTCACAGAACATGCATCAGTTACACAACACCCATTCGGCTTTCAAATACTTAACAAGAAACTTAATCCTTCTACTTACCGACCACATTTACTAACATTTGCGTAAAAATATTTTCGCAGTAAAATTATATATAGGGATGGCGTTTAGGGCCGGGTAATAAGCAGGCGTCACGCCAGCCGTGGGAAAACCGGTTGCGATGACAACACGATTACAATTCAAAAGAACAGGGTTCAGGGTTTTGAGGGGTAACAGCTGTTTCTGCATATTTATAGAACCGATGAGGGTTTTATTAGTAACATTTGTCTGGACTGATTAGTCGTTTTGGAATTGCAAATAGTTTATGCAGCTTTGTGGTGTGACGGTTGGACTGCCAAGTCAAATGTCGTAGGTTCAAATCCCAGCTCGAACCGAGGTATTTTCGAATTCATGTGCATATCACTTAGGAGTGATGCTAAAAACGGTAAAACATTATTAGAAACCAAGGGAGTTTTAAAACCCCTTCAGGCTTAGGGACGGTTTAAAAACTGTGACAGAAGGTTGTATATCAACGCAAACAATAAAAAGATACAGGAGTATCTTGTCATCTTCGAGATTAAAAACCTGAAGCGTGTGAAAAAGATGTTTCAAACTTGATTTTTATTTTTGGTGTGAGCTATACAAATGGTTGCGAAGTCTTTTGTTTCAACTCAAATGTCCGTTGCGAAGCCACACAAGCGGGCGCCCAACGTGGGGCAATAGAGTCAAATTGTTTCGCTCGAACTGTGTAGGTTGTTCTATAAAACTTCATTATCTATGATTCAATTGAAATAGTAGCTGTATCTGATCTATAAGCTATGTTTCAGTTATGGATAAAGCAATCACTCGCATGCTTCTTAACGTGACACAATTGTCGAATTCTCAATCGTCCTATTTTTGGTCAAAAATATAGTATACTAGCGACCTGCCCCGGATTCGCACAGATGGACATTTATTTTTTAAGCTTATTTTCCGGGATAAAATCTAGCCTTTATGGATTTGGAAGAATCCCTTTAAGTAATGTAAAAGAAATTTTGAAATCGGTCCAGTAGTTTTTGAGAACAGAACATACAAAAATACATGCCTACTTTTCATCTTTTTAATACCACGATACATTTAAGATGCCTTTGGTTTAGACGACACAGGGATTGTCAACATTGTGGTATAATACAAAAATACAGAAAACTCATGTTGCGACTAGCAGTGAAAGGGTTAAGCCCATAAAGTGTTTTTAAATCCTGGCATAAAAGTATGAAGCAGAAAAATACTTTTAAATAGAAAAATAGAAAAAATACAGTTCAGGAGCTCTTTTCTGCAGCGTTTTAAATATATTCAAAAGCTGGTATTTGAATTTCAGTTGAAAGTGAAACGAATGCACAAAACAGGTATAAAGGGGAGTTTGAACTTTTTGAAACGAAAACTTCAGGTGGCCGCTGACCTGACACTGATTTGAAGACGGAGCTGAATTTATTCCTGCCCAAAATACGATGCATTTCAAAAATCTAAGAACAATTTTTAGCTTCCGATTTTAAAGCAAAGGGATGGATTTAACAGTATTATAATGGTCTTTTACCATGTTACCTTCATTGTTTTTGTTAATCTATATGTGGATTCAATAGTCCCAAAGTAGTTCAGTTCAAGTTGTCAGCCCCACTTGGGCTCCAACCTAAGAGACAACCAATTTTTGCTAATGTTTCAGTATCACTAAGTACCCAAAAGTACTTCTCTGACTATCTTTAAAAAACACAAATAGCTTTATATAAACCTTTACAATTTTTGAAATCAAATGTCTAACTCTGTTAGTTCGACGTCTGACGACTAAACCTGATAGAATTTTGTATGAAGTCAGCTTGATCCGTAGGGAATGACATAAATTCATTTTTCCGAGAACTGTGGTAGATTTTGACGCTACGAATAACTGGGATACATACCGTTCGAACAAAATTCGAAAAGACTGTTAATCTTTACTTCTAAGTATTGTTATACATATTTTAATTTGTTATCTGTAATGCTATTATTTTAATTTCCCACTTCACATAACATAATTATTCAAATTTTAGTACGTAGTAAGACCTTATAAGTCAACCAAAATCTATGATCATGGCTCAACGCATGACAATTTAGATTATTTCATAGTTCGAAACTTAAAATTAAGAAAAAAATTTGCATTAAAAAGAAAGAAAAAAAAACACTAAGCAATTTGATCGTTGTGTTTCTTGGGTTTTTACAAAAAATCAATTCACCTGCACAAAGACACCCCGGTCCAGAAAATGTGTGTGTGTGGTTGCAATCACAAAAATGCTTGTCCTACGCGGTGATATTGCCCGTGACAAGTCGCGCGCAGTGAGTTTGGTGGTGAGTCTACAATTCAAATTTAAAAATGGTGTCAGTAATATTTTTCGTCACATCACATCACTTAAGTAACGACAAACAGTGGCACCGCATTCTAGATCCCGTACAAAGTTAACAAAGGCGCGACGCGGACTAAAGGCGCCACACTACGTACAGTCAGATACAAAATTTCATACACAACCCTATTCACAAGAAGCATTAACACAAACGTAACAAAATGTTAGAAAACAAAAGACGTTCAACAACTGTTGAAATTTTTTACCTGTACTATAAAAATAAAGGCTACCCATTTAAGGACATTTATCTTGACTTTCTTCAGTGGGGTTTGTTGCTGACCGTACATGAATAACAAAATGAGGAGAACGCGTATTGTGGTAACACTCAAAAGAACTGAACAAAGATGATTATAATGCATTTTTAAGAGCGTAGAATTAGTTAATGTAGTCCTGAGATCTGCGAATGGATAATGGAAATTTTATTTACTTGCTTTTTTAATAGGAACTAGAAAAAATACTCCTTTCTGAAAGGAATAAAGAACATAGTCTAGTCTTTATCATTTTAACTACCTTTTATTTAGTTTCACCTGTCCCGTTGTCTTGGAGTTGAATTTGATCCACTTCGGTTTAAGATTTAACTGAAATACTTACAGCACATGTATAAGGATACAACATTATGGAATGACATAGAGCTGATCTGACGCTGAAGCTGTAAGGTAGCTACAGGAGCCACGCTAAAAATACCATAAAGTTCAAAGTTGTTAAAATTGTACTATCGAGTACCTACTTTGATTGTAGCTCAAAAAAGCAAAATAAGTTAACTTGTTCATAACATTTCCGTAAAATGTCTCTATCATTGCTAAAATAACAGCTGTTCGTATTGAATAATTCAGTAATTGATCAGAACGGTAAACAAACTTTGTTGACTCTACAATTATTATTCAGTTTGACTAAAATAATATACAATTGGAATTGGATCAAATTACCTTACCTACATACAAATTGACGTTTATGGAAAAAAATACGGGCAACAAGAATATTTTTATATTTTGAAATTGAGTTCAACCGAAGCTTTACAACAGACTCTTTTAGTATGAAAACTGAATACGATCAGTTCGTCCAAAATGCAAATTGAACATTCTAATAATATTCGTTTAGTATCTGTAACTTCCGACTAATTTTAACTTCATATTCGCAAATGATAGTATACGTAGTTCAAAAAAATATTTCAATATTCTTCTTTTCATATTTCAATATCTTAGTTGCAAATATTCTCCGCTTCGCAGAGCTTTCTCCGTTTTCTGTTGTTCAGACTTTTCCTGTCTATGGGATGTAGATTATCGTAACGGTCTCCCATTGGCTAAAACTATGAGAAAACAAGCAGACTTCTTTTGTGCTATTAAGGGGAGGAGGTTCTTCTATACCTCAGTGAAGACAAAGATAAATCAATTAATCGAAATTGAAGCCTACCTTCTTTTACAAATCACCCTAGTATCACCAAGCATTTCATCATTGCAGCAAAAACAGCTAATTTTCAAGTTAAAAATCGATTTTTTATACATCTCAACAGAAAATCGACTCTATAAAATATTTACAGCTCAATTGTTAAATAGTTATCTTTACTCATAGACCCATTTTATCCATTATTGCGAGCCTTTATCACGGCCCATTAAAATTAAAAGGTTCGTTACAAGTTATTAAATAACGAAGAGTTCATTTTGTTGCAACTTTTCTGAACGTTTTAACTTTAACTTAGTCAAAAGTTTTAATCGGTCTGCATACAAACCGTAAAAGGTTTGTTTACCTTTTGGTCGGTTATGCTTTATTTTTAACTGTGGTTAGATATTCCACACTTTTTGTGTCCATATTTAAAATTTATTCATGTTTGAAGAGTTCCTTTGATAATGATTTTGCTTTAAGGTACGCGGTTCATTATTTTGACTCTTTTTTGTTTCGTTGTATTTCTATAAAAAAACCAACATTAAAAATACATTACTTTTTTCTGTTTTTTTTTTTTTTTAATTTCAAATGTATTACCGTACAAGTACTGAAATAAGCAGTTCAATCTACATTTAATTGCACTTTACAAATTAAACAAATAATACTCATTAACTAAAATAATAATACTACGGAACAATTTCTCATTTCATGTAAATTGTTCACAGTTCACTTGTTCGTTCGTTCAATTAAAAAGAGGAAATACTGAATATAAAATTGTAGCTTTATAATGAACATGGAGAGATGTCATTATACATTTAATTATGTTGTCATTAAAATATCGACTTACTGTAAAACGCAGGATCTGAATGTGACGTAAATCATTATTACTAGAATGAATCAATAATCTGCATGTTGTAATAGTTCTAATTAAAACTCTTAACCTTATCATGACATTATACATGGGAAATTATATAAGTGTATTTGTGTGTGTATGTTCGTAGCCTCTTCACACCCCAAAAAAGAGAACCGATTTCGATGAAAATTGGTACAACGGTAGGTGACACCTTTGATGACGCTACGAGTTCGTTGAAAAAGAGTAATGATTTTGTAACTATAACCCACCCTGGCGAATGGAACAGCGAACAACGGATAGTTTCACATAAGTACGAGTTTATCATACTACAAACATATTAGTACCTAAGTACCTAACTAAAAGTTCAGCTGAAACAGTCGAACCTCAAAAAAGTCTAGAAACTTTTTGCTAACTCTCCTAATTAATTACAATGCAGACAGGCATCAGAGACAGGGTTTGCTTTTTCGAGTACAAATTGAAAGTTTTAATGATGTAGAAATGTCGAATGTAAAATGGACCCTCGTTCGTGAAAATATTCATAAAATTAATTTTGTAAAATCTTTAAATAGAATCGTTTAAAAAGTTATAGATATCTGTAATTAGGTTTCGGATAACATTGATTGATATGACAGTGGATAAGAATAGGTTATGATCATTAAGTAAAGTTAATATATTTTAGTCCTGGTTTATTCAATTTGAAAAAAGGAAATATAGAATCTACTTCTCCACATTTATTCTTAAACACAAAGAATAAACGTCCCTAAGACAAAAAGGATAGACATTGGTTACTTCTTTTTTATTTTAAATAATAATTTCATGTTTCAACAGAAGTGAGGTTTCATCACTTGTGCTCGTCATTCCATGCCCCTTTCCGATAACATGTAATAATAATAATCAAATAAAATAATGTATTCTTATCTAAACTAAACAACATTTCTCTAAATCTAAACCACATATAAAAAGTACAACCAAGGTAAAACACCTACCAAAGTCACTGACCGAAAGTACAAATCTTTCCATTCCACTTTTCATTTACTTTGTTCAAAATTAAATAACTACTGCTTATATCTGCTTGGTACTTGGTAAGGAACCATCTGAAATATAATAAATATTTGATTCATATTGCGAGCAAAGTTGAAATTAAACTATGCCCGAAAAATTCAACTCGGCATACCGAGGACTATTCAGGATACCGGCATTTCTCAACTATTTCAACTTTGCCGAACATTTTCTTGCGGTTTATTACACTTTATTATATTAGAAGTTTAAATTGTCTTGTTGTTTTCAGAAATATTTCTATTGCATACACTATGTACACAGTACCGGCCTGTTATGCTTTGGCGGGTAAACCGCAAAAATTGAATTTGATTTTAATCATATTTTTCCGACAGTAAGCTTGGTTCCCGAGACAGAGAGACTGCCACCACCTCTAGATGTAAGAGTATTGCAGCTGTGCAAGCAAGATAGGGCATTTACGGATAAAATTGTATCTTGCTTTCACATAGCATCAGTCTTTAATATGTAATGGTAGGTCCCCGGATAGTGTATCTACGTTTTGGTGCGAGAACCGACGTTGACACGAGAAAAACCACAGGTTAAACCATAATCACTGAATACCTCCTAAACGGCTGGAGGGATTTGAATGTGCTTTTTATATACGTTTTTTTGGCGCCCTGGATGACCTAGATTCACAAAACAGATTGGTAGAATGAAGTTCACCGTATCAGCTGGTTATCTCTACATTTGTACATACCTGAATCTGGCAGCAGTTTCCCTTTCAACTCGACATCGCTCTCCGCAGACGTAGCTCCATAGTTCTTGTACGTTTTGCCCGATGGCTCCTCGAATTTCGTCACTTTGAATCTTTCCGACATTTTCACACACTACACGTAATCACTCACACTAATACACTTTAACTAACACTGATATGTTTACTTATCTTATTCAAGTCGTAACACACACTATTTCATTGTTTTACTTTATTTGCACTGTTTTTTTTATTTTGTGCTGGCTCCTATAAACAGCAATTAGTTTTTTACATGTAATGATAATTTCGGAGGAATCAGGCAATAGATGATACAGGTAGGTTTTATTCGAACTCGTTAGGTTATTATAATAAAGGTTAAGTATCCAAGTTCATGACAGTTAGGTTAAGATAGATTGCAACGTATTTTAACATGGCTTTTAAATCATAAGGGAGAAAATCCGAAATATCATATCTATGGTCTCTACTGCCAGTTTACACGAAGGTATTACAATTTGCTAAACCCTACCCAATACATTCTTAACGTACTTCTAGTTTTATTTAAAACATGTAGTACCTAATAAAGATAAAACACTTATTTTAGGATCATTGTCAGTTCAATTTTCATAATCACAGATTTCACTTTCTCGGTACTTTGAACATAAACACTTCTTTGCATTTTTCTGCTTACACCCGAATCAGTCAATATTAAAACAATAATTGCCACCTCTGCATGCAGATCAAATAAAAGTAAGGTATGCAATGGCGAACAAGATAAACCCTCGTGAACAGGTTAAACTACCCTCAAATTTTTTGACCATTTTTAATCCTGTTTCCGCCTCACTTACTTTTAATATCTTTCTATTTACTGGATAATTGAATTTTAACAGTTTTTAAAGTTAGTAAAACTCTATTGAATAAGGTAATATATGATTTTATATTGTGAGATGGTAAATACAAAGAGTACATTAAAAACTTTAATGTACTGTAGGTACTCACTGTCATTTTAATTCCCAAGCTGCTTACCGTACTTTGCATAAACTATTCCATTGTATTTCTATTTCTTTACAAGCGTAATGTGTAGGCTAATGAACGAATGCCGTGGTGCAGGCGTCTGCAATAATTTCAGAAAAACGCCACGTAACGTAGCCGCAGTGGATAAATTATAATCCTTTTACCTTTAAAATTAAATCAGACTTTACAAAGTAAAACGAGGTATATTAGAAATATTTTTATGTATCTTGATGAAGTTCATATCTGAATGTTATGGCAAATACTACCTCAAAACGACCACAAAACACGTAACTCGTCTATTTGCAATTTACTAAGATAATAATTACAAATAGACTTGACTCATTAGTATTTGCACAAACCAACACTTTAAAATGACCTTTATTATTATTATATTAAGGTTGTTTTTACCAGTGTAGTTCAAATACCTATGTAAAATAGATAAGAAAAAATCGCTGCGGATATTACGCATGCGAGCAGTTTAAAGTGGTTCGGGCATGTCCGGAATGCTTCGTGAAATTCCGAAAAATCCCTCGCAATCTCGATAGCGATAGAAAATGGAATTAAAAAATTCCTCCAGTATATGACGTGAACTCAAGTGTTCGACGCTCCGAAACGCAAATGCAGCGATCACTTGAATATATTAAAACTGTTTTAGATAGAATTTTGAATGGCAGAGCAATATTTAAATTTGATATTTATTGAAATAGATGTATAACTATTCGTTTAAAGACTGCTGGCAATAATGTAAATAAAACCCCGTTTTAGGAAAACTTTTGTGACTGAATAACGGTTGGATTGTATAATTTATTGAACTATTATATGCGCATTCCATCATATAGGTACATACAAAATACATGTCTGTAATTTTTTGTTTGTCAGTCTGTTTAATTCAGCCAAAGTCTGAAAAGGGTAGATCGATTTCAACGGGACTTAACTCTTGTTAAATTCCACGTGTACGAAATTAGGGTATACCTAGTCTTTTATAAAATCAAACAACCTTTAAGTTAAGTATCATATTGAAATATCATAGGTCATAAAACATTAAATATCTCAAACGCATGTTAACAATCTCGAAGAAGGATTCAACACACTTTATTGACACTAGTCCTAGTACGTAATCAGCACACGCATATTTATATTAAAACTGCGGACAAACCTGTTTTCCTAGCTTATATGTGTTTATGTTTTATTTGACTAACACATGTTGCTTATTCCATTACGGTTAATATTTATCTAATGTTTAAAAACGGTCATGTGAACGAGAAATCTGATAGAATTTGATAGGGTTCGAGTCCCAAACGTGTTTATTTTATATATTTTTGTCACAAAACAATTCAAAAAAATTACAATAATTAGGAATGAAAGATTTATCGTGGTATTGTATACCCTATGAAATTTGCTTATTATTTAAATTGTCGTTTTTGCGTGAAAGAGGAATAAACATCGTGACACACACACACAACGTGAAAGTCTGCATGTATCCACACATCCATACAGACAAACTTTTACGTTTATAAAATATATTTATATATATTATACATATTTATATATATTATGTGTACACTAGGTATGGAGCTAGGTTATATTTTTTCTGTGTTCGTTCCTAATGTGTCCTACTTTTATCGCAAGTATCTCTTCCAAGTGAGCAGTGACATAAGCACCACTTGTCGCCGGCTTAGTGGGGCAGGATGTAGCTGACATAAATAAGTTAAGTATACGTTTTTTTAAACGACTCCCGCTCTTAGGAATTCAAACCCTCTGTTACAAGGGTTTAAAAAATACTCAGATTTAATACAACCTTGCGTGGACAACATAAAAGCTACACCCGCGAGTCGTCGCTTTCAGTGAGTATGCAGTCAAGTTAAGTTTAGGTCCCTGAGTGCAAATACGATTTCTTAATACGCGGCATTAGAAGACACGGCATATAAAGACGAATTACAACTAGAAGAGGCGGTGATAGGCAATGAAACTTGTAGATCATACACCAAAGAAAATCAAATGAAATTTCAACACGCCAAACCTGTGCTCGATATGTTTGATCCCCACGTAGAAGAAACATCTGTGCGATCAATGTTCTGAGGATGGGTATGTTACTGTTACTAGAATGTTTGTGCAACCCCCCGCGCCACAAGGTTTACAGTCACAAAAGCGGGAGACTTAAAAAAAATCTTGATTTCATTTGCGTATGAATTGTTGCCATATATCCCTATTACTTTAAGTAATTATCCTTTCGCAAACAAGTGTTTCTATTCCTTGTATATATTTGTATTTCCTTCTGAACATTTATTGCAGTAGAATGCACTGACCGAGATCTTTCAAAACATTGTTACATCACGGAAACTTATGAATGACGTCATTCTCGCTAAACTTAATTCTTATCAAATAACAAGATTACAAAAATCTTGGTCATTTAGGTCAGTATTAGGCCAGGTACATATAAAAACGAGTTTATAAATATATTCAACTTGTATTAAAGTGATTAAGGCAAATTGTAGATACAGCCTTATAAAATATGCAATCTCTGTGCTCGAAGTACTAAGTCTGATAGAATATTCATTTATATAATGGTAAGACGTTTAAATACGTCTCGAGTTAATTCTGTTGCGGTGTTAGATAATTTAAACTAAGAAAATACGTAAGACGAAAATTGTATTGCTTACTAAATTATATGTACTTGGGGTTTAAACGCTGAAAAATATTTTATCTTAAGCTCATGAAATAATTTTAAATCAAATATCTTGTTTCTCTGTACCACCTCTTGGATAATTGTGAGAGAATGACTCTGGCATTAAGAACGCTATTGTAATTATTTGTATAAGAAGTATCAATAAACAAACAGAATGTTTATTATAAAAACTAAATTTGTAAAATAAGACATTTTTATCAATATCATGTTCTCTATAATGATTTATTTTTTGAAGGCATTCACAAATCTCTCGTACAATTTATTGTATTTTTTTTTAAATCCGTACGTGACTTTTTGCATACATTCAATTCTTTAGCCATTTACAAAAAGAAAGGATCCAGACAAAAATCACGTAACCAGCCAAAAGCGAGTCGGACTAACGACATTAATAAGGGTTCCGCACAAATAAGTTTTAAATTGCGTACTAACATTCTAAAATGGGATTTGACTCATTTGCTTTTTTCGAATAAATACCTATTCCTCATTCATTGTTGATAAGTATAAATTGTCTATAAACATATACATATTTTCGTTAATTAAGATAACAGATTAAAACATAGGTTTTTTTTCACCTAGAATGGCCCTGTTGCCAACCAGTCGCTGTAAATGATATGTTGCCTTAGCCGAGCACAATTCAAAAGCCCTAGAACATCCACACTTGTTAACAAAATTCTCATCCAAACCTCAGAATATTCTGGAAACCAGAGCAACATAATAATCATTCGGCATTCAAATTTGAACCTTATGTAATCATCGAAATAGTTCTTGAAATAGCTTACATGATGTACCGCATTAACAGTGAGATTGTGATGAATCGATCGTCGTATGCGGGTTGTCCGGCTATCAGGAAATAGATAGTATAATATTATCAAGAGTAACAATGTCCTATTAGTGATTCATGTTTTTATATTTCACCGACTTTTGAATAACGTTATCTATTTGAGTCTTTCGAGTATATTCAATCCGCAAAATATGCAGTTTTTTACAGACACTTGAGTATACTAATCTAATACATAACATTCGTGAAATCCTCCGAAACGGCTCGACCGATTATCATGAAATTTTGTTTTCATATTGGGTCTGAAAAGACATCTATTTTATATTCCATTTTTTTATTCCCCAGTATTCATTTGATTGGCAAAGTAAAGTTTGGTAGGACAGCTAAATTCAAGAATAAATTTTATTTAAAATTAGTTATCTCACTGTCATTACTATTATTTATCTAAGCAGCTCTGTATGTTTGTCTTTTACGTTTACAAGCCTGTCTAAACCACAGCCAATTTTGATAAAACTTGGCACGGATTTGACTTAAACCTCAAATATAACATTGACTAGTTTTGTCGCAGTGAGTTGAGATTTTGAGCCCTTTGCTAATATTTACAGAAATGAGTTTTATAACCATTATTTCAAATTCTTCCACGACCGCAATATGGAACCTACCACTTAATCTTCAAGTACTATTATTGTATTTGTTAAAACGTGACAGCGCTATACAAGACGAGTGTTGTCTCTTTTCACCACTGCAATAGATAATATTACTTCAACGAAATGATGGCAGACCCTTAGTAAGAGGTTGCCCCTTTAGAGATTTTATTCAAAAAGTTTAAGAGTTGATTCTATGCGTTTTTTATCGATTATCGAGTCGTTATCGTATTGTACAGTGTATGTACGTCATTAAGATTACATTATTTACTTAATGTATTCACAGTGAATACAAATACAGGTATTTATAATATGCTTAGTAGATGTGTGTCCAAACTTATAATGTCGAAATGCGAAATTCAGTTTATTTCTTACGTTTTCATGGCCTTCCTTTTGAGTTTATCACTTGGGCTAGGGGACAAAATCGATAAGACTTAGGCTTTTTACCGGTAAGAACACACTCGAACCGCAAACACAAATACAAATGAAAGTTAAAAGAAGAAAGCAATTAATTAATTTACTAGTATGCATTAATATAATGCATCAAATGCCAATAGTAAACAATTTTAATGTTTACTATTCATTCATCATTTCTTGAGATGACTAAGTTTTGCGTATATGGTTGAGAACTAAACACACCTATGATTACTATTAATATTTACTTTTTGCATAATGTAGTTAAACAAATTATAATCATCGACAAAAACTTGTTATACCAAATTAAAAATCACTATTCTCGGAAATACAAAAGTCTTATAACAAAAGTACTTAAGTCACACCATACAGTTTGACGTACGAGTACATCCAAGTGCAACAACTCGAGTAATTCTATAAATATATCGGGTTGCAATCGGCCGATACTGAAGCGATCCGGTGCAACAAACGGTCGGACAAACGACACCAATGTCACCAATTGATATGTATTGAAAACAGAGAATTGAACGCCAGGGCCGGTCGCCTCTTCGATATTACATTTACACGTCTTGCGTTTTGTTATTCATCATTCAATCGCTTGAAGTTTGAGCGCGGCCATGTTGTTTTTTCAAGTTTTGACAGTGACATTTGGATTTGTGTTTTATTGGCCTACTTTCATTGCTTGCTTATGCACCAATTTTAAACCCTGATTTGAAATTAAGAATGTAGAAAGTAAGCTAGCGGTAATAAACTTGTTTTGACGTCAAACTTTTCTTTATCTGCCTAAACGTTTAATTGTAGAAATATTTGTACAATTTAAACAGTTTACTCGAGATGAACGGAATCGTTACCTTAATTATGCTCTATGGAAATTTTGTAATTGTGATTTGTAGTCATGAATAATAATGACCAAACTCCTTCCAGTTTTGTTCAATAAATAATTCGAATTGGCATACTCCCCTCAACGAATACTGTTTAAAGCCTTTATATAAGAAGTAAACGTGTAGAAAATAATGTGTAATTAAACTATGATTAGCACTAAAACATAAATTTAATTGCACCAAACAATAAAATAAACGACCTATAAAACAAATCATCATAATTAAAATAAAATAAAACTCCACACCAATAACCGTCATATTTAAAATCATACCACAGAGATTCCCGTTCAATAACATGACTGTTCATATTCAAAATATTGTGGTGGAATGAAAACACGATTGTCGAAGCGCAATGGCCCTTACACGTCATACATTGATACATTAACTATCAGGGAATTAATGTGTCCGGTCAATTGTTGCGGTAGGGAAACGAGCGCGTTTCGTTTTTATTTTTAGCTTGACCGCAGATATTCCTTTGTTACTATTGTAATGTGAGATGAACTGGGGTGTTGGGATTAGATTTTAATATAATGATTATGTTTAATTTGTCGGTATATTCGAGATTCAACTTGTCCACTAGACTGTATCAAGAAACTCAAACTAAGACTTTCGGTCCGAAAGGTTCGAGAAGGATATTTTACGACACAAAAAAACTATCCCATTTACTGTAATGTTTCAAAATATCAATGTTGAAATCGTATCCACACAACAGGTAAATCGATAAGGTAATAAGGTATATCCTTCTAAATAAAATAGTTCTCAAAAACATAAAACGTTTAAAATTAAGTTAAAATCTTCATTGAAAATGACAAGAAAAGCGTTCAGCAATTCGGAATCTACAAAGCTTTAGACACACCTACACAGATGCTCCGAAATTCGAAACACCGCCTTGTATCCGGGGTTGAAAAGACAGCAACAATTCTGAATAATACATGTAACAGCAGCCTTCAAACTCCTTACTGTAGCCTCCATAAAGAATTTAAGACCAGAGGCCAATATATTAAATGTCATTCCCCGCTTAGATTAACTTTCGTCTGTCACTTGTCTCTCAGAGACACTAGAATGTTAATCAGAAGGTTAACACCCCGAAGTAATGTCACTCAAACGCCCTTTGTACACGACGCGTCATACTTTTTATAAAACTTCCCGCACGTGACAGTTGAATCCTTGTTTTGCTGGGGGTTTCACAAGCAGTCAAGTCACATGCACAGACCAAAAAAGCATTCGTGGATAACACAAACGCTTGTCGCATGCGAGGATCGAACCCATGACATATCGCGCACATTGGGATTTGGCTATGCGTGCTGTCAATTCCTCGATAGGTGATGATTTTAGTCTATAAAACTGTATAGTCAATCCTCTAAGAGTTTGTATGGAGATAGTTGCTTGGAAACGATGGTCTGTCATGTAAAATGAAAGATTATGTTACCTCGTGTACAAAAGCCTATGTTAACGAAGTTCGCTTGAGAGGACAGGGTTAAAACTATAGACTGACAAGTTTATAGTTGAGGTAAAATACAAAGTGCTTGAGTTGCTGACGTAATCCTTTTTGCATTAGAATCTTGACTAGAAACTTGAGTGCTTTATAAAACATTAGAATGAATATGAATAGTGTTTTCTTATAGCTTTTAGATGAAATAATGTCAGTGAATATTAAAACTTGTTCTTTTGAATTAAATTTAGAGTAAATGTTTAAACTGTCACAGCTCTAAGACACAAATACACACAAACTTCTATATATCTGTCTTTCTTTATTGTTAGTATTATCAGTCTTTCAGGATGCATAGCCGATTGGTAAAAGTCAACATGCCAAATCCACTGTAGGCGATGAGTTGCGAGTTCAATCTCGATATGGTTCTTAGTCAAGATTTTAGTCTAAACTGAAACTTCTGCGAAACAACCGCGATTAAGAGGATTAAATTCCTTAGTGGTAGAAAAGTTTCTTTTTTTTCAGTCTAGTAAAAGCTAAACAAATAGGTGGAATATTGTAGAAATCTTTCCGTAAACGATATTCGATTATTTAAACCGTGCTATAATCTATAATTGCTAATAACTTATGACGTAACCTCACGGTCATAGATTTGCATTATCTTGCGAGAATAAATATACATAAGTCTGAACGTTGTGAATAATCATAATTATTTACTAATTATTGAAAAGGTTCTATTCACATTTATGTTTTGTGTGTTTCTCCTTGCCTTTACAATAAATTTAAGGCATATTACATTAATATATACGGACACTTGAATTCTTATATAATAATTTAAGATAAAAATCGTATTTTTTAATGCAAAAATTTGACACCCGCCACTCTGAAATCAGATATTTATTCTTTGCAAAATGATATATATTTTTAATTTCGCTTCGTATGAGAAGGACACTTACGCAAACAGATTTCATTCATTACGTACGATTTAAAATTACCATCTTAGTTTAATGGACTACCAAACTTATTTGAAGTCTAATTACATCAAATAAAAGAAGGTAAAATATTAGCTTATTGTTTTCCAAGTCCACTCTATTAACTTCCTAAACACCAGTCATATGCATTATAATATATACCTCGTAATAAAACTGAATTTACAATAATACTCTTTGCATTGAGGGTAAAATATGACATACGGTTGTCATAAAACTCCCTGTTCCCTATTTCATCATTGGAGCAGACAGGCTCGCACCTTCAATATTGATGGATGTTCTACAATGCGCATGAATAGACGCATTTATACATAAATTTACACAGTCATTATTGATGAGAAATGGCTCTATGCTACTTATATTATAAACACGAAAGTTTGTATGTATGGAAGTGTGGGTGTTTGTTCGCCTTTCACACAAAAACTACTGAACGGATTTAGACGAAACTTGCCACGCAGATAGTTATAACCAGGCTTAACAAATAGGAATCTCTTTTTATCTCGATTTTATGTTCCTGTGAGGTAATTTTCGATTTTTAGCGGACGGGCCCGCGGGTAACAGCTAGTATAATTATATATCATAGAAGCATGTGTAAGTGAAGCCATTATTATATTTTGTACTAAAATGCTTTGTGTAATAGATACGTATCAATGAGGAATGCATCTCATATTGAATGTATTGATCAGTGCTCGTTCACTCACTGCAATTGAACTAAGGACTTTGGCATGTAGTGTCATAATTGTTAACAGGCATCCAATATAATGTTAGGAAAGTTAAGTATATACAAATAGAAGAGTATACATTAAAAGTAAAGTAAGTATATACAGTCCTTGCTGTTGTGCCCTAAGTGTCATCTGATCAGCTAATTAAAGGACTCCATACAGTTATTCTTATGCAATTATGATCCCCGCGTAGGACAAGTATTTGTGTGATCCACGAATGCTTGTTCTGAGTTTGTGTGTCTTCGTGTGATATGTATGTTTCTAAACCCCCCGCGACACAAGGATTAAATTCATTACTGCGGGAGTCGTTTTATAAAAACAAAAATTAAAGTGTCCTAAAACTCTCATTTAGAAAGATGAAATTGTTTTGTAAATTAGTAATGCTGAAATCAATATGACATAGCACCGAATAAAATTACAATACCAACGACTACCAACGACTGCAAAAGAGATTTTAAAAGATCTGTACATACCTATAATAAAAAAATACTGAATGGGCTTAAACTTAGAGAATAAACACATCTTGTGCGGGACCTGTATTGGTCCGATAGTGAAAGTACTGTGAGCCAACAAAGCTGCGCTTTCAATACCTTTTAGTTCCGATATCGCTCAATCGAGACTAAATTTACTGCCCGTTTGCCGACCTGCGGGAACTGAAGAGGGTTTTACCTCTGTACATTAAAGTACTGGTAGTTTTTTGAATGAACGTACTTAAAATCTTTGATTTGGAGATGAATTTGAAAAGAAGTTTATGCAAACAGAATTAATCGAATAAGAGTCGCGTTTTTAAATACATTTGAATAATAAAGAATAAAAGTTAGGTATGGAGAAACGGGGATGAATAAAAGAAGCAATGAAAGTAGCACTATCCTATAAGAGGGAAAAGGAATTAGACTAAAAAGTCAGAAATCGTGAATAGTGCTGAACTAGTTGTGCGCTCACTGTTATTAAATATAACATAAAATATACACATTAGTTTCATGAAGACACGTCTGTCGTTGGAATCAATTCCTAATAGGTTTATATATATACGGATAAATTAAAAATGTCAAAACCAAATAAACGTTGGTTGGTAAATTAATTTGAAAACCAGACCTTGTTGTATCGTTGTACAATTTTTAAGTAAACCTGGTGCTAGTTTACATTTTAGACATTAGATAAATCTATGTACATTTAGCGTAATAATGAGAACAGTAGTGAGTTATCGATATTATTTAACTAAAATTTCCTCTTCATATCTAAAACAGATTATTTTTACAGATTACATCGTGTGTGCTGGAATATTATCTACGTATTTCCCCAAACCGTTCTTTCTCTTTCCATACAACTTAATATATTAACTATACGTCACTTGACTGTAAAACTCAAAGTGTATCGAGGTTACAATTTCTATGAAGAAACCTTACAACCAAACACTGATACAAATATTTACACGACGATAGACCCTGGCGGTAACTTACGGATTCTAGAATTACCGTAATCAGGTCATTCACCTATAATACCAACATTAAACACGAAGGCCCTAGCATTGTACCTTGCGGGACGCTTCCGAATTAATTTACCTAATAAACGTAAATTGTATGTAACGAAACAGCTGATGTAGACAATGCGGTCGCTAAACAATGACCTTTGTCAACATTCTAGCAACGACTAATGTCATTCACGTGTTTACGATTTATTCATTATCGCAATAAATAAAACATCTTCGTAACCTTCGATTAAAACTGTCAAACTGTAGATAGCAACGGTGTTTCGTTTATTTATAATTATTTTTAATAACATACCGTATTTATAAATGTTAAAGTACTTTCAGGACATTCTCGAAGTTAGGAACGGAAAACATGCGAGACGTAAAGTTTACACCGAATATGAAAAAAGTTTGAATGTCAACGTTTTGAGAAATTAGTTTATAATTGTATCAAAAATGTTCGCTCCTGTTATTGACACAAGTGTTGTTGATAAAGTTTTAATAGATCAATCTCTTATCGTCGAACTCATTTGCAATAACGTCAGATTGAATCACCGACTCATAACACAAGTTCTTAACGCGTCCAACAAAGAGGTTAATTTACAACATACATCACGACATCGGGCATAATGTTTAATAACACCGGAAAACACTGATAACATAACACGAGTTATTTAGTTACCACCGGCGGACCTTGAGCGGCAGACCGCTGAATGAGAGCACATTGTGGAGCGGTGTTTGCACATCCTCGCGGCAGCGCGAGCCTTACCTGCGGCCGCTTCAGCACTGGCTTAGCGTATCTAATCTAGTTAGCGGTGCACTACATGTGACGTCATGAAGCCGGCGCGTGCCGCGAAATGTAAGTTCAACAAACTTAACCTTTATTATATACGTAAATCGCGCGGCATTCGTAAACAATTGTTGTTTATAGTAAACGCACTCGATGCACTTACGATGCGTCAAGTCGGCCACTACTGGTATTATTCCTCCATTAGAATGGGGCGCAGCACTTAGTTTATGTTTTTCGAAGTTTTGTTATTTGATTGGATTCACGCACGACGGGTGGCGGGCCGCAGCGGCAATACGCGAGCGTCGCTCGGCGGCTGGGACACGTCTGACTGTGTGGGGCTCACGGCGCCGCCACTCTGCGCAATTTTCACACAGTGCCCGTACTGCAATGTGCAACAGAGTTTTACCACGTTTTGCCGCGCGTTCTAATCGCCGATACGTTTACAGCGTTTATTTATGGAATTCTGTAAAATGTAAACATGATTGCATTCCAATCTTCATTCGGAGCATATTCTTGTCTTAGTTAAGTTTACGGGTCGCAGGTTTAACTGTAACTCTAGCACGTTATGTAACTTAAAGCGATATAATTTTAATTTTGTTACTCGGTCATACTACTGAACATTGAATTTTGTTTACACTTACGCTACACATACTGTGACTAATATGAGTATATGTTATAAAGCAATCTATGAATAATGTTGTTTATAAGTTTTATTATCAGCAAGTATTTTACCTACTTATGAATGCTTAGGTTAAAACTGGACCTCAGTACATAAATACAAGTTGAGAGGATGAAAAGATATAAAATAGTGAAACTGTTAATTGAACTCAACATGAATAAACCCGACACCAGCTGATAAGATAGTAAAGAGATTTGCGAACAATAATTTATTCAGAAATATGTAATCATAAAACAATGTTTACTAAGGGTCCGGTCTGTCTGCTCGTCTATCACCATCCACCAGGTTTACCTATTGACGGAAGCATCTGTTTTATGGACTAACATAGCTACAAAATTGAATTTTAGCAGATAATGTACCTATTTTATTTCTTATTTTTTAACAAATAAAGATCATCACTCATAAATTTGTTGATGGGCACAAATTTGTTTGTCACCGATTTGTTTCTCTGCACACTAACTGTACAGAACCCTCCAGTCTCGCGAGGGTTCTTTACAAACCGGATTTTGAAAGATAAAACGTTACTCTTTTAAACATCTTCCCGATTGATAAAGTCCCCCTATTCAAAAACTTGTAATACATCACTGACCAGTACTGAGACCCAACAAATCTGCGAAAGATCCTTGGATTACATAAATATTCATTAGGCGGGATCGAATCTCTAACCTGTGGCACACAACCCCTGGTTGAGTTGCTGTAACTAATGGTCCAGGTGACTGGATAGTTCTTATTTTCATGTGTGAATATTTTCATTACTTAAAAGGAATTAGTTAAACATGTTTTATTTATAGTGAAGTTGGTATCTGGTTTTATGTGTTGTTGAAGAACAAAGTTTAGTTTTGATTGAATTTTGACTGCACGGATAGCCGAGTGGTTGGTCACCAAGCCAAACTCGCAGCGCGCGTCGTGTCGCGGGTTCGATCCCCGCTTAGGACAAGCATTTGTGTGATTCACGAATGCTTGTTCTGACTCTGGGTGTCATTGTGCATGTGATTTGTATGTTTGTGGAACCCCCCGCGACACAAGGATTAAATTCCTTAGGGAGGGAGTCGTTTTTTTAAATAAATAAAAAAAATACTTGTGCCAATGTAATCTTATGTAATCTTCTCATGGATGATATGCTTTCTTGCGCTTAAAAACATTTACTTAATCGATATTTTTTGTTTAATTAATTATAAATTATCGTGTTCGATTCATCTCAACGATATGGTACTGAATTATACTACTAGTCACTTGAAATTCTAGTCTTCTTTTGTTTTGGTTCTAGGTTTGCAAAGTCGGGAACCAGGTGTTTTGGCTCTACTCGTGAGAGGATTATAATATTTATTGTTTTAAAAATATCTACTGCTATATTTATTTTTAATGTCCAGCTGTGCTTTCCTGCCAGGATGGAACTTCATCCATTATATAACGATCAATTAGACTAAACTTTATAAACTAACCATTTCCAAATATACATTTTAAAAATCTTAAAGATTCTAGACTATCAGATAATACACAACACAAACAAGGATATCCAGCGGTGTAACAATAAACTATTAATAGCAACAAACACATAATTACATTATACATGTTTCAATTACAATTTATCATTAGTTGTATAATATACAAGTTCATAAATATGTATACTTGTATATACAAGTGTGACATGTATAGGTATATTTTAGCAAGTGGTTGTTTAGCGGCTGATATACGGAATTGTATGCGCCAGGTCACATATAAATACATGTACGAGACAAAAAGTATGTAGGTCCATTGCAATAGGTAAGGTATTTGAATAGAAAACATCTATATAGTCTGTTAGATACACTTCCGAAAAACTGTGGGTGCTCTTTTTTAATTAATAAAAAACCAAGGTAAACGAATCAAAAAAGGTGAAACGTATAGAAGTGAGGTTTACAACGTCACTTAGTGTCGGTAAAAAGTGAGGAAGTAAGTGACGTTATACGACATGGTAACTAATCATATTCAGAAAAATATCCTTATTTTGTTTTTGGTAATCTGTCTATTGTCTAATTAGCTGGTTTATTTTTTGTCACATACTCAATTTTGTAGGTGCTTGTCACGCTTCCATAACTGACATAATGTTACTCCTAGGTTTGCTTGGAATTAATTAAATTCTATATTCGACTCTCCATTATTACAATTATTGAACTCTCCTTTTAGAGAGCAAGGCAATATTCCCAACATTTCACACTTTCTGAACCATCGCAGTCTGATATGATATTAATCAAACGCCCTGTACTCAGATTCCGTTTTCAAACCATACACCCATAAATAGGTTGTATCTATAGGCTGCGCTCTACAGGTAACCTATTTGCGTTTCCAGCTAAGAATAGATCACTCCATATTCTCAAGAACCTCGTTAAGAGGGACTTCAATCATTCTGTTAGGTTTGTTGCCCTAGATACGTCATGCCAGTTCTAGAAATCCAGTCGAGTTACAGATAAAGTTAGGAATTAGATTGGTAGAAAATCATCTTGTTAAATTATATGATTATTCTATTAGGTAACGGGTGTAGAATTTGTATATACATATACCTACACACCCGGAATACATCACTTATCTGTAAGTATGGTAGAGCGAACACAAGGTTTGAGAGTAAAGTAAGTATTGTTCATTTGATGATGACCTGACACTTAGATGGAAGATAGCTGCAGTTATTTGATCGCCACTATGCTATACACCAAATAGTTTGTGTCGTTGAGTTATAACTATCAGCATAGCTTATCTCGCCAAACTAATCATCAGAATCAAGAACAGACAATCGATCACTTAAAACAAAACTACCTACTTAGCCGAACTTAATATTTTTTATGGGACCAAATAACAGCTATTTTACGTTAAATAAAAATAAAATCGGTTCATCCAGTCCGAAGTTCAGAGGTAACAATCATAATGTCTTTTTTTTTTAATTCAGTTGAAAATGTAATAATGAAAGGTATAAAAAACACACACAAAATAACAAATTAATATTGGTCGTTTACATAATACAACAACTTCTATAAATGTATTCGTGAAGCTGATGCTCTACAATAAATTAAACTTATAACAAAAAGTAGATAAGCATAAAATCACTTTGACCGCAAAAGTAAAAGTCGGATCTGGCTGAGTGACATCGCAATGACAGTGAGAACACTCGCATGCAAACAGGTGCGACCGGAATTTGTTGCATCTTATTTTATTCTAGACTAGATAGAGCAGGCATTATGTCATACGAGACTAAGATAAATGGACTTTTAAGTATCTACCGATATCAATGATTGAATTGGGACTGGTGATTAAATGGACTCAAGAATTAATAAAACAACTTACATAGACCAAGTAACTACTAGTATAATTAAAAAATATATATTTTTAGAACAAAATCTTATTTCTTAGGTTTTTTTCTGCTCTGGAATCAAAGTACTCAGCAAGTCAAATCAAACGAAACAAAACTCGTTTGGGCGCCGTTTTACAGAGAGGCTCCTCCATGATGACATGGATAGCCATGTCATCATGGCTATCATTATAATTGCGTTTTCACGAAATATAATATGCATGTAAAATTTCAACTCTATTAGAAACCCGTAAGTGCATCAAAATAGGGTCGACTTCAGCAACCTCAAAAACAAACCTGCAATGGTAATGTTCCTCCTTCGTACAGAATGAATGATTACATTTCATTCCATTTCACTGTGCCTTATATTTTCTCCGCCCATAAACATATCAAATGGTTTAAAATAAAATGTAGAGTTTTCACGAGCAAGGTTTATAGGGAAAGAAAGCATTCTCTTCACAGATACCACAAGCGTTGGGATCCAATCGCCCAGATATTACAAGACATCCAACATGACAATACGATAACACCTCTATGAATATCAACCACGTATCCTTACATAACATTATACCGACTCCATTGTGTTAATCTCGTTAAGGTGTAATTTATAGACCGAAGCAAAAATCGGAATGAAGCGAGCATTCATTTATTAATTAACAGTGCTCTATACAGTGATGTCGTTAACTAGTATTCAAGTTGTCGTATTAAGTGCAATGAGTTCTGAGTACTTGAGTACTTGTGAGACAGTTAAGACGGAAAACATTATACATCTATGGGGTGTGCGGATAGGTACTTGTCTTTATCACAGCTCATATTTACTGACACGACCTCGAGTCATGGAAGTGTGTATTCTATGGCGATATTTAAACGTATTCTATTTTATTACTAAATGATGTAACGGTTTACTCTAGTTTCGGACCCCACCGGATCAGACGCAGTGGGATCAAAATATAGTATTCTATTTTCTTCTTTTGAGTATATTGGAAAATGTATGGCATTATAATTAAGTAAGTAAGTAACTTGAATATGCCAGAGGATACATAGTCCTAATATTAAACTAAAATTAAACCATGGGTGTTAAAAAGTTTTTTGGATCTGGTTTCTTTTTAGTTTACATTAATGTGTGCTTCTCCTGCCTTCTTTAGGGTTAGCTTAAACATATCTGAATGTATGTGAAGTCAAAATAATCAAACTTATACTATATAATGCCAGGCCATCTCTTTCCGTATAGGAAAGGTTTTGAGCATTTATCACCACGCTAGCTCACAAGGGTTGGCGATTTCAGATTCCATTATTTGGAAGCTAGGTATCCTTGGTAGTTTGCCTTCTTTAGGATCTACCCTGCATCTCACGCGAACAAATCCATGCATAGAACCGTAATACCACCACAACACCAAACAAAGCTACGACCTAATACGTTATCTGTAAAAAAAACAAGCCACTTTAAGAAAATACTGAACTCCAAGTAAATAATGGCACCTATTACCTTGGTATCTTTCAATCAATAAACAACTTATGCTATCCCAGCATTGTTCAGAAAATAGGTCACTCAAGTTGAGCTATAAAACGCGATCCTCTCTTTGCGTCCGTTTAATAAATAAAGACAAACTTGAAAGCAATTTTACACAATCTAAGAACTATTTAAGTTGGAGAAGATGTGTTTGAATTGGATTCAGAGTAGTCTTATTCGCATTCATATTGCAAAAAAATCTTAAGTGACTGTGTGTATATCTATCTGATACATATTCACTAATGAATGGGCAACAATATTCTTGCAAGCTTGTGTCCTAAGAATGGACATAGGCTAGTTAAAACTATTAAAAAATCGTTCATTTCCACCTTCTTTTTCACATTCTTATACACTTACTTTTCTGGTTTGTTTGTCGTTCAGTTTGGATTTTCAAACTCAATTTTGAGGCACTTCCCGATAACCTATTATTATATTTGTAGCACCATACAAATTACAAGGGATTTACAAGAGTCTGGCTTATAAGAACATAAAACCTCCCTTAAACCAGGTATACATATACCGTACCGTAGCTAACGTGTTACTCAAGCCGCGATAGAAACCCGGCTTTAGGTCAAGAGGCAATCTTTTTTACATAATTCCTCTCTCACCTCAGCCAGGGGAAAAAGGGGGAGTCTATTAAGTGTTCAATTAATTCTAAAGCTCTTGTATACCGCTGGCCTTGATATAGGTACTCGTTGATTTCGAGTTATATACGATGAAAGAGTTTTGTTCATTTTCTTGAGACATATATAGCTTGCGGAAAATGTTACTTAAGTACGTCTGGATTTATAAAATGTATTTATTTATTTATTTAATTATCACACTAATCTATCATTACAGGTTACTTAACCTAATGCGGTAGCTAGAACTAAACAAAGGTCTAAATCAATAACTTATTGCAAAATGACAATTTAAAGATAAAATTCTTAGGACAGTTGCAGTGGTTAGTAACATTTTATTGTAATTTTTTTTGTATTTGGTAATACCTGTTATCACGGTGAGCGTAAATGAAATAAATACCAAAGTTTTGAGGATTTCCTTATTTTCCCCATTCTTATGTTATCCTTAATAACTTGAAAATGATAATTTTTAGATGAATTAGTGGTGCTGCCAATGTCTGCTTGTTTAATGAACAATTTGGCAACTATGCCACTGTTAATTTACTTCTTGGCAAGACTTTTAAGCGGATCAACATCATTTACTTAAATGAGTATTAATTCCGGATCTTACTTCAAGCCAGATTTCTGTCATTTCATCTTGATAGCCTAACTATCAGACCATTCTTCAATTGTTAATTTACGGTTTGAAGATTAGTAAATCTTCCGAAACTTTGAGTGAGTCTTTGTGTGGAAGATTAAAAGATTAAAATTAAAATGTTTTAGAACATTGTTTCAATATTTGTTGACATTTTCACAATAAAAGGATTAGATTTGATTTCAAATTAAAGAATTTTTTCTTTAATCCTATCGAAGTCCACAGCTGGACACAGGCTTCCCGTTAGCCAGTGACCTGATCAAACTAAACTTTAAACTAGTTTAAAAGTAATCAAAACTTTTTCTCCAGGCTAACAATCACACTGGCAAAATAAAAAAGAAAAATACACATTTGAAAAATGAACATCGACACCTGTCAGTTTTTTTTGCAGACCCGCCAAGCGGTCGCGTCGCGGTTTTTTCTTAAATTATTTTTTTATATGTAATCAAATAAGAATAAAATGTCTTCGGAGAAGATAACGGAGCTCACGCTCGAGGATCTCGATGACATAGACATAACGTTGATGACACTCAGGAAGCCCACTGAGTTAAAGAAAGTGATCGACTCAGTACCGAAACCAGTGAGGGCTGTTCCCAAAAATGGATTGCCACTGTGGTATAAACTTGGGCTGGAATGTAAGTTGCCAGTGCCCAAAATGCCAGTGGGGAAGGTTATATTCTCCCGCGGAAGAATTGGCGAAGACGTAAGTTAATTTAATAAGTTTTTATGCTAATGCGTAAATATGTTATGCAGTTATTTAGTTAATAAGTACTCCTTAGTAATGCCGAGCTTGTTTATTATAATTTGAAACTTGTCATTTTTATCAAACTTTATAATAGTTTGATTTTTTGAAACGAAAAGAAATCGTTCTGCTTTTAATACTCCGACGCTACGATGAATCACTGACCAAATATCATAAGTTTATGTACTTAAGAATATGATCTTCTTTGACATGTTAATTTTCGAATACATTTTTTCTACCTTACGACTAAAATTTATGCAAACCTGTTAAATACTGTGACCAAAATACGCATTAGGCTGTGTCTACACTAGTATACACCGTGATTTTTTAGTCGTCTTACAAAAGCAGCCCAGCTCATGTATCCAATGACTAGGACACGTTCATGATAAAAAATAAGTACCTATTTATGAGATTTGAATAAATTTAAAATGCAATTTTTATTCAATATTATGATGCAATTCGTAGTTTTTTAGAAACACAGCTCTGTTGCGAGCTCGGTCCGAGCCTTGTAACAATGGTAAAGGGCGCGGTCGGTGGCGTTTTTATCATTTTTAAGAGTATATTTCAGATTTCTCAAGTTTAATTTTTCTTCGTACTTATTATCTTAGTTGATGATAAAAAAATAATAATCGCGCCTAGGGGTATTTTACGTCGGATATATGAACTTTTTTTTTGTTTAGGCGGGGGAATCCTCATGGACACCCACTTTTTTGTGTCGGTGTATGGCAATGCGTTGCAATCCTTCATACAGTCGGATATATGAACTGGGCTACTTTTGTAAGACGACTAAAAAATCACCATGTTTCTATTGCGTTGATGGATATTTACACGACTTTCTGCCAATAAACAATTATCTCGATTTCGGGTAGCTTTATTGCTTTTCAAAAATGTTTAGTCTAATATTAATATTGTGACTTGTATTTGATCAAAATTATCTGGAATTATAGGTAGAACCTCTTATGGACACTTTAGAAATGAACCATTTATGATTGGGCCATATTCGTTTCATGTTATTTACATCAAAAGAAAATTTTACCTGCTGGCAAAAAAACAAAAATTAGAAAAGATTTAAATGTGTGTGTGTAACAAGCTTATTCCAGAATTACACCGTCCCGACACAATTCCAAGCGATTCATACTCCAAGTACTTATAAGGCATAAGGCTTTGATCTCACCACATTGCGTACGCTAAAAACTTCGGCATTGTACACTCGGCTTAAGTCACCGTAACATCTTTAATATCTGTGAGGCTTAAACGTTCTTAAATGTTTGTCATGCAAATACCAATGGTATATGCGTGAACTGAGCAATGAATGTGAATATTATATGCCAGAGGATACATAGCCCCAATATTCCACTAAAATTCTAACTAAAAGTGCTTCTCCTGCCTTCTTTAGGGTTAGCTTAAACATATCTGAATGTATCTGAAGTCAAAATAATCAAACTTATACTATATAATGCCAGGCCATCTCTTTCCTTATAGGAAAGGTTTTGAGCATTGATCACCACGCTAGCTCACAAGGGTTGGCGATTTCAGATTCCATTATTTGGAAGCTAGGTATCCTCATGATGTTTTCTTCTCTCTTTGTTCGTGGCTAATTAAGAAATAACGTATAGCATTGAAAAAGTCACATTGGTAATTTGCCTGCTGTAGGATCTACCCTGCACCTTAGCATACAAATCCATGCATAGATCCGCAAGGTTACCTGAACAGTAAACAAAGCTACGACCTAATACGTTATCTGTAAATACAACAAGCCACTTTAAGAAAATACTGAACTCCAAGTAAATAATGGCACCTATTACCTTGGTATCTTTCAATCAATAAACAACGTATGCTATCCCAGCATTGTTCAGAAAATAGGTCACTCAAGTTGAGCTATAAAACGCGATCCTCTCTTTGCGTCCGTTTAATAAATAAAGACAAACTTGAAAGCAATTTTACACAATCTAAGAACTATTTAAGTTGGAGAAGATGTCTTTGAATTGGATTCGGGGTAGTCTTATTCGCATTCATATTGCAAAAAAACTTAAGTGACTGTGTGTATATCTATCTGGTACATAGGTTCATATTTGCAAACAACTAAATCGATTTTGATAAAGAAGAGAAGCAAAGGTATTTCGGCTAAACTTGTGGACTGTCAAAAATGGACATAGGCTAGTTATAACCCCCGTAAAACGGTTTATTATTAAATCCATCATCTAATTGCACCTTTTTTCTCATGATTTCATACAGTCAATTTTCATGTTTATTGTCGTTCCGTTTGGATTTTAATAACTCAATTTTGAGGCACTTCCCGATAACTTAATATAACATTTGTATAACCATCAAAATTACAAGGGATTTACAAGAGTCTGGCTTATAAGAACATAAAACCTCCCTTAAACCAGGTATACATATACCGTACCGTTGCTAACGTGTTACTCAAGCCGCGATAGAAACCCGGCTTTAGGTCAAGAGGCAATCTTTTTTACATAATTCCTCTCTCACCTCAGCCGCGGGAAAAAGGGGGAGTCTATTAAGTGTTCAATTAATTCTAAAGCTCTTGTATACCGCTGGCCTTGATATAGGTACTCGTTGATTTCGAGTTATATACGATGAAAGAGTTTTGTTCATTTTCTTGAGACATATATAGCTTGTGGAAAATGTTACCTAAGTACCTCTGGATTTATAAAATGTATTTATTGATTTATTTAATTATCACACTAATCTACCATTACAGGTTACTTAACCTAATGCGGTAGCTAGAAATAAAAAAAGGTCTAAATCAATAAATTATTGCAAATTGACAATTTAAAGATAAAATTCTTAGGACAGTTGCAGTGGTTAGTAACATTTTATCGTAAGTTTTTTTTTGCATCTCGTAATACCTGTTGTACGGTGAGCGTAAATGGAAAAAATACCAAAGTTTTGAGGATTTCCTTATTTACCCCATTCTTATGTTATCCTTAATAACTTGAAAATGATAATTTTTTGATGAACTAGTGGTGCTGCCAATGTCTGCTTGTTTAATGAACAATTTGGCAACTATGCGACTGTTAATTTACTTCTTGGCAAGACTTTTAAGCGGATCAACATCATTTACTTAAATGAGTATTAATTCCGGATCTTACTTCAAGCCAGATTTCTGCCATTTCATCTTGATAGCCTAACTATCAGGCCATTCTCCAATTGTTAATTTACGGTTTGAAGATTAGTAAATTTTCCAAAACTTTGAGTGAGTCTTTGTGTGGAAGATTAAAAGATTAAAATTAAAATGTTTTAGAACATTGTTTCAATATTTGTTGACATTTTCACAATAAAAGGATTTGATTTGATTTCAAATTAAAGATTTTTTTCTTTAATCCTATCGAGGTCCACAGCTGGACACAGGCTTCCCGTTAGCCAGTGACCTGATCAAACTAAACTTTAAACTAGCTTAAAAGTAATCAAAACTTTTTCTCCAGACTAACAATCACACTGGCAAAATAAAAAAGAAAAATACACATTTGAAAAATGAACATCGACACCTGTCAGTTTTTTTTGCAGACCCGCCAAGCGGTCGCGTCGCGGTTTTTTCTTAAATTATTTTTTTATATGTAATCAAATAAGAATAAAATGTCTTCGGAGAAGATAACGGAGCTCACGCTCGAGGATCTCGATGACATAGACATAACGTTGATGACACTCAGGAAGCCCACTGAGTTAAAGAAAGTGATCGACTCAGTACCGAAACCAGTGAGGGCTGTTCCCAAAAATGGATTGCCACTGTGGTATAAACTTGGGCTGGAATGTAAGTTGCCTGTGCCCAAAATGCCAGTGGGGAAGGTTATATTCTCCCGCGGAAGAATTGGCGAAGACGTAAGTTATTTTTTTTATGCTTATGCGTAAATATGTGTCGCTTGGTAGCTATTTAGTTAATAAGTACTCCTTAGTAATGCCGAGCTTGTTTATTATAATTTGAAACTTGTCATTTTTATCAAACTTTATAACAGCTTGATTTTTTGAAACGAAAAGAAATCGTTCTATTTTTACATTACTCCGACGCTACGATGAATAACTGACCAAATATCTTTAGTTTGTATACTTAAATGAGATATTAAAGTTTAATGAATATGATCTTCTTTGATATGTTAATTTTCGAATACATTTTTTCTACCTTTCGACTAAAATTTATGCAAACTTGTTAAATACTGTGACCAAAATACGCATTAGGCTGTGTCTACTCTAGTATATTAGGTTTAGGTTCTATTGCGTTGATGGATTTCAGGGCGGATACTATCTACTACCAAATATTTAGGTACACGACTTTCTGCTAATGACCAAATTTCTCGATTTCGGATAGCTTTATTGCTTTTCAAAAATGTTTAGTCTGATATTAATATTGTGACTTGTATTTGATCAAAATTATCTGGAATTATAGATAGAACCTCTTATGGACACTTTAGAAATGAACCATTTAAGATTTGGCCATATTCGTTTCATGTTATTTACATCAAAAGAAAATTTTACCTACTGGCAAAAAAACTAAAATTAGAAAAGATTTAAATGGAATTAAATTTACGTGGTTTAGATTTACGTGGAATTACAAGCTTATTCCAGAATTACATCGTCCCGACATAATTCCAAGCAATTCATACTTCAAGTACTTATAAGGCATAAGGCTTTGATCTCACCACATTGCGCACGCTAAAAACTTCGGCATTGTACACTCGGCTTAAGTCACCGTAACATCTTTAATATCTGTGAGGCTTAAACGTTCTTAAATGTTTGTCATGCAAATACCAATGGTATATGCGTGAACTGAGCAATGAATGGAACCTCCAAAACTCATAAATCAACCTTCATTTTGCATTTAAATTGTTCTATTTCTTTTCGTTCGCAAACATAGTCTGCTTTGTTATACAAATATTAACGAAATGAGAGGTTTTTGAAAGAAAAGGCTAGAGACGGTCCATGACTTATGTTGATGAATTAGTTTTTATTGTGGAAATTGTATTTACATAATATATTTAAGAAAAGCTTGCAACAAACATTAAATAGAAAACTACTGAGCCAAGCTTTGTGATTTACGGACAAACGACAGATATTTCAAGGCACATATTTTTTTTACTAAAAAGCCACCATGACTATTAGAGCTTCAAATACACGTTAATGTTACCACCGATACGTTAAATCCCAACAGCAATAACGAGAACAAGACTAGCTACAGTTACCTACTTAACTATTTTTATGATAAGTATTAAAATAAATTCTAAAAATAATGATAAGATAGGTAATATATACAAGTGTGACCAAATTACCAAATATGTACTTAAGGAAAATGAAAGAATTTATTCATAAAATATAATTAAATTTTCATATTATAATACAGGTATTAATTTAATCTTATATTTATAGAATTTAGTAATACAATTTGTGATGATATTCAAATGAAAGCAATATGAGATTCTCGTGTCAAAAATATTCAGCAAATTAAAACGAATTAATACTTGTGCTTTCTGAATATAATTGAATTCATGAGAACAAATTACAATTGAAATTCAATTGGACCATGTTGGCAATTGAATAATTAAATTAATTAAGGCTGTGTTATATATTTTACTATAAAGCCTTGTTATGAGTATTAAATGGAGGCTCTAGGTAAATAAAATAAATTAAAATGGACCATTTTTATCTTTTTTTTAAACGACTCCCGCACTGAATTTAATCCTTCTGTCGCGCGGGGTTCCACAAACATTCAAATCACATGCACTAAGACATCCTCAGGCTGACTCAGGACAAGCATTCGTGGATCACACAAATTCTTGTAATACGCGGGGGGTCAAACCCGCGACATGTCGCGCACAGTGTTTTTGGCTTGGCGCCTTCAACAACTCAGCCTTACGTGCAGACATACGATTTGAGAAATATATCGAAGAATTTGTGCCTAATTGTTTTTTTGAAAGGCTACAGTAAAAAAATCTTGGTAATCTCTTGAATCCAAATACATCAGCGCAACCAATTACGGCCATTACAGGTACCTCTTTATACACTTATATAGCCTGAAGATTTTATGCGAAGGTCGACCACAAATTTTCCTTGCCTTTGTGCCCTCATCCACATTGGACCCTTTTGCTAGGATTAACTGAATTACGATAGAAGTAACAGATTATAAAGATAATGATTTCGGTAATAGATAGGAGTGATATGAAATGACACGCGTTTCTTTTGTTAATAAATTAAGAAAATATATTTGGATATATCATTGAAAAATTTGTTTATCACCCCTATGGGTTGTAGATATAAGATTTGTGGCTTGTGCTTTATTTTCTTTTAAATAATGATTAACGCAGTAAGGAATTTAATCCTTGTGTCGTAGGGGGTTCAAATCACATGCTCTCAGAGACTTATGTTTAGTATTTCTGGAATTTATTCAGTAATACTCGTACACACATACTCACTTTTTTTCTTTATATTGGTTTTTATGTAAAAAGGTAAAAATCAAATATCAATCAAAGTTTCATTTTCCTTTTGCGTAACCTCAGATTATATTTTTATCTAAACAGATAACTTTTAAATCAGCCATTTCAAGTAAAACAAATAATAAAATGGTTTCTTATATAAAAATCACAGTAAACAAGCTATAATTTGGCATATGATAATTAATTATTACACATTAAATACCTCTCGACAGCATCAAACAAAGCCACAATATTGGCAATCATTTTAAGTGCACATTTTAATTGGCTCCCATAAAGCAAACAACGGGATTCAAATAGGTCATGTGTTCACAACTAAATTGAAACACAATAACGCACAATACAATATTGTCTTATTAATTACAAATGCAGTTATGTAAATTGGACAAACAATGCAGGCAACGCAATTTAGAACGGGACGCTGATCCGTTTCTAATCATATGGGTTGTTTAGCTTCCAGTATATCTGGAGCGTAAGTTATAAGTATTAAATGAAAACTCCTGAAGTAAAAAAACCTTTTAAGATACTTCGAATATAAAACTAGTTTAAAAATATTCTATTTTACTGAACAAAGTGTTTCGATTTTTCGCTAAAAGTCCCAAAAAGCTATATCATCCCAGACTATAAAATTTGCCCATCGCCCTTTCTAACGATTAATGCAGATTTCTCAAAAAGTCTATTTTTTTTCTATCCTTACTTCTCTCCCCAATCAGAAGAGTCTCCTCAATGAAATACCTAAAACCAGCATTTTTAGGTCATTCTCTATTCTACTACAGTACCGTAACATGTTTATTAAATAATCGACTTCGTACGAGTATTTCCCAGTTATTTTCAGTGTCTAAATGTCCGGCAGTCGATGTTACGACGTCGGTTGTCGGCTCCAGCGACAGGTGTCCCTATCTACTGAACGTGGTTTGAATTTAATATTGAAACAGCGTTTGTTAACGGCCAGGCTAACCTAGGTACAGCTTTAGCGTTTCAAAATTGAATTCAGTTTTCTCAAATTAGTTTTCGTAAGGCTTTTTACTCTGTTATGTATTTTAAGAGTACAGCGTATTGCGTCGTAGCGTTTTAAAATCAGTTTTCTTACTTCGAGATACTGTTTATAATAAGGTCTGGTCAGCATATAACTTGCCAAACTAAAAAAGTTTTCTGTTAAAAACTCCCTCACTTCTAACTCCTGCTTTTTGTAGGCAGACAAGCATATTATATTTATTATCTATCTCATTTTGTATTAAATTAGTGTACCATATTTTTACAAAGGTCTTGTTTTATGACTTAGCTACTTGAGGGATGTAAGTAACAAGCCGGGTCTCTCAGAACCCGGGGTTAGGGGTTGGTTTTCTTAGTTGATTCTAGTTTTTAGGCTTTCGTACCCAAAGGGTAAAAATGGGACCGTATTACTGAGGCTACGCATACAGTGGAAGCGTCATATTTATTTTCTTTCAAATATACGCGAAAGAGTTACATAGGTATATCAGGCAAACATCACAATTGTTGTCACCAAGTGTTTTTTACCTTTTCCCAAAATTCTTACAAACCAGAAAGAGAGATGTTCCCGCAAATATCTCGGTTGTACAACACTTGAAATCCTTTTAAAGAGGCTCGGGTGTTCTCATTATGCTAATGCTTGCTATTCACCCGATGAATGGCGCCGTGTGTATGGGGTTTGTGTCTTAAACCATAACGGAAAATAATGTCTGTGCAAAATTGTTGGTAGCAGATTTTGTTAATGAATATTTTATCCTCTTTAGTTAGATTATTTTGGATAAATAAGGTTTAGGGTCGGGCATCTGAAAATGTAACGTGTTTAAACAGCCTTCTGTCTTTATAGAACCGCTTTTATGTATGTAAGTAAAATGTCCTTCTAAATTCAGTCGGTTCTTCAATTAAAATTGACTATTCTGTCTATTTCTGCTGTCCGTCGTCATAAGGCTGTATATCATGAAATGTAATAACAAAAAAAGACAGTTGAATTTTCACAGATGACGTATTTTGTCGCTAAAACAAAAAATAAAGATCGATAATAACTGACGATATTGTCACGGTCATAAATTTGCTGGTGTGCTTCCGAAAATAAATGTATATGTCATGACAAGTATATTTATTTGCAAAATAAATCAGTCACAGTTGTTCTAAATCGGCGATACGTATTCTACTCTTCGCCTCAAATGAGCCGGAAGCTTCATATAAGGAGGTGGCCACTCAAACTGCTTCATAATCTACTGGTTACATAAAGATACAGTTCCTTTCATGGTAGTGTCAGATAAATAGGAATAACGAGAAAGGAATACTGCATTTTAAGGAGAGGCTTTGAATTTTACGCCATCAGGTAAAGGCTGGTAACAGTGCAAGTATCTAAGACCCGAAGTTGCCTCCAAAAATGCGTCTGTATCTAGGAACTAGGCAGTGGAGATGAGCATTGGGAAGTGTCTTGCTTGTACTACTTACGTGTTCAAATAATTATCTTGATATAAAATTCTCGTGTCGTGGTGTTTGTTATTAAACTCCTCCAAAACGGAATGACCGATTCCCATGAAATGTTGTGTGCATATTGGGTAGATCTAAGAATCAAACAATTTTTATTTTGCATCTTCCTAAATGTTAAGGGTAACATTTTTTATTTGATATGTTTTTTTTTGTACCAGACATTCCCAAGAAATAATTTATATGGCAAAACGACTTTTGCTGGTTCTTAGTTCTGTAATGTGTATCAAACGAAATGATAAAAAATAATATTATGTATGTTTAAATAACAATTGATAACATAGTGCAATGTCACACAGTTGATAACATTGGACCGCAACAAATGCATAATTAAAATTGAGTGTTATCTCGGATTTTGTTATTCATATGATTTTTAATTGCCATTGAGTCTTGTTGTTATAAAATAACTTTGTTTTCTTATTACTAGTTACTCTGGTAAGGAACTTACCTGAATCCGATGAGACTTTAAACGGACCCCAAAATAGCTGGGAAAAGGTTCGGCCGATGATGAGAGGGACTAATCTGTACATCACTTGCTAGTAAAAAGCGTACTGGTAAGTGACGTCACACGAGATTTTAAATCACTATATCCACTTAATTTTTTGTTCAGGAGAAAAATGACAAAATAACTATTCATTATTTTTTTGGAAATCTGACTGACGGACTTAAAAGTTTTTGTTCTTGTCACAGTCCCTATAACAACAAATCGCATACATTTGATGCACTCACTAAGTTTACGTACCTGAGTATCATAGCTAACATGACAAAGCAAACTAAACCGTGTTACTCATACACACACAGGGGGTGTAACAAAGTTGTCCCGTTTACCGGGCCCCCGGGCCGTGACGTGAGAGCCTGTCATCTCCGGGTGTTAGGCACGTGAACACTAAACACTATGTTATACTTACGGCCGGAGTATCGGACTATGTTGACGGTAGTTGGTAGCTGTAGTATGTGTACATTCGTCATATGTCAAAGTTTAGGACGTTTATTTTACGAAGGCGAGTTCGTATGTTTTGTTTTTTGTTTCTTATCTAGAAGTATTACTGTTCTCTTCACTTGGATTTGGGAATATTATTAAAAATTTATAATAGTTCGGTACAGAACCGTATAATACCAGCCTGTATACGTTCCATTGCTGGGCATTGATGGCCTGGTTTTAAGCATTGATCCCCAAACTACGAGTAGCTCACTGCGAATCCAGGATTCCTCACGCTGTTTTTCTTCACCGCGTTTGTCAGTGGTGTCTTAGATTAATTAAGAAATATAAAGAACAGTATATATTTGCATATTGTCTGCCTTGTGATGATATAAGGAGTTATTTTTTTACAGTTACGTCATATAATTAAAGTTTAATTGAATAGGTTACTTCTATAGCCAAAATTGCACAAGCAGTCAGCTTTTTGTTAATGCGATGAAAGTAACAAAAAATCATGTTGATATACATTGTGGTACCCTAAAACACAACCCTCAGGTATCGTTCACATTTCGTTTTTCATTTCGTAAATCAGAGGATTTGAAGTCCTTAAGGCTTTATAAATGACGACAATCGATCGCGACTTTATTCAGCGCAGCTCTTTCAATTTCCTTTCTGTTAAGTTTTCATTTGTTTTGAAAAAGGTCTTATTGTTAGTTGAAAGTAAATGGAAGAACATTTTTTAAAGTCACCGCTAATGTCCAGTAAAAATATATAATTTAATACCAGCCCTATTTTTTTGTCTGTTTTTCTGGGTTCGAGCATTGATCACCACGTTAGCTCACTGCGGGTTGGCGATTGTTTGCATCGTCACACTATGAATAAGAGTAATTTACAAAAAGTGACATCAGCTGTTGCCTCCTTTGGGATCAAATCTGTACCTCATGCTTACCAATCCGCACATTCATAAAATCGCATCACGATAAGGACGTCACACATATAAGATACAATAAAATCATATTTGATTCTAATGGTACAATCAAACCATTTGGCATCAAAACATACATTAATTAAAAAAAAACTAAAATAAGCAATAAAAAACAAAACAATCATTTAATAACAAAAGGTTGTGTTAATGAACATTCGTGAGTTTCAACTTACAATGCCTTTTTCTAAGCGTTAATTCAAAAGCGAAATAACATTATCTTTTTTACATTCGCTCATACTTTTTAAACGAGCGTGGTTTACGATAGCAGTGGGTATACATTTCACGTTGATGACGTCACTTAAAGCGGGAGTCACCTTTTAACGTCACTTAACAAGCTTCCGTCGTATATTGACGATGACCTTTTGATACGCATTGCATTCAATTAGCTTTGCTTTGACGTGGACTTTGCTCTGAACTTTGTTTTTCGTAGAAAGCAGGATGCAGTGGTTAATAAAAAGAGACAGGTAAATAGTAAATATTTGTTTTATTTGGTTACTTACTGAAGAGAGCTAAGACTTAATTTTAGACATTGAAATGAAACTACTTTTACGGATTTTATCGCGGTTTAAAATATGAAGGTAGAACGAGCAACATCTTCTGTCAAGACGAACGCCA
This sequence comes from Trichoplusia ni, assembly GCF_003590095.1. Classification (NCBI taxonomy): domain Eukaryota; kingdom Metazoa; phylum Arthropoda; class Insecta; order Lepidoptera; family Noctuidae; genus Trichoplusia; species Trichoplusia ni. The sequence goes on along the minus strand of NC_039493.1, from coordinate 7,962,619 downwards.
TCTCAGTCTGCCCGTGACCATGATACCTGCAAAGGTTTCGAAACGTCGGGAACTAAAATCTAAAATTAAACCGCGATAAAATCCGTAAAAGTAGTTTCATTTCAATGTCTAACATTCGCGTAAACCTAAGAAACCACTACTTAATTTTAGGTTAGATAAATATAAGGCAAAAGGCGTTTGGCCAACAGTGAGCTATGAGTGATTTAGTGGCTAGTGGTCATTAAATAGTTTTTGGCTCTTCAGCTTATTTAATTATGGTATTGTAGTTGACACAGTGATATGATTATATGAGGACAAATCGCAAAACTTAACTAACAACTAGCAACTAACTATTTTAGTAATTAGTAAGGCAGATAGAAGATAGATAGATATTCAATGAAAGCCACAAGAATGAAGTTTGGGGAAACTAAGACTTGATCGGTTCTTAAGTGATATGTGACGACGAAAGTTTTATTACGCAAAATGGGAAAAGTTATTTTGACTTGACCAATAATATTATAATGTGAGAATGTCGAGCTGTTAAGCTATAACGTTCCTTACAGTACCGGCCTTATTCTAAACTATACAAATAGTATCGTTGTAAAATTAAACAAATCCGAAAGATTATTTCTTTTTATATACTAAAGAACTGTTGTCTAAACCATGACCACTTTCAGTAGAAAATTTGGAACAACAACCGAATATTTTTTTTCATCATATAAGTACTTCACTTATCGTTAAATTTATGGCAAAGAATGGATTTATATGAAAGCTGAGATGTCGAAGGTATTTTTGTATTTCTAAAGAACTTTGTGGCTTCAGATAAGATACAACACACCAGGGATTTTTACTCAAATGTATTTCTTAGAGATGTTTTCCCATTGGGAACAAGTGTAACATACCTGTTGAATTCGTTTTCCATGTTATTCTAAATTAACCAAGACGTATATTTGTCTTACCAATATCATATGCAATGAGGTATTGAAAGAGGCGTTTTTTGTCATCGAAATGAGAGGGCGCATTACACTCTGTATAGAATCGCTCACTTGTCTTCCAGTTCCTGAAGTAAAATAAGCTAAAAAGCGTATATCAATAATATACTTGTCACAAAATAACCACTTCGCAAAATGACTGCAGCTAGCAAAATATCCCTTTTTCAAAAAGTCCCTTTCGTATAATCCCTTTAGTGAGAGCGGTGGTCACACTTTCTAGCTTCTAAGTAACCAACTAAAAAGGTGCTAAATAACAGACCCATAATTGAATGTGCCTACCGAAACACGGAGGAACTCCTTGTGACAAAAGTGGTCACCCATCAACAGACGGACAGAATCTGTGATCGATCACCTTGTGCATAGCCACAAGCTCCTTATATAGAGATATTGTCACTGTTATTTACTTAACAGCTTACCAAACAGTTTTTATTACGAAAAAAGGCCGGAAAAATGTACTCCACTTTGTCGCAGATTTTTTAACCTTGTTGCATGTGTATCAGGTTTTAATTAAAATGCCTATCCGTGCTTATTTGTGCAGGAAACGAAACCAATTTCTTTTCCCTCTCAGCTCCAACATTATTGGATATAAAAGCAATGATACTATTATTAACTATGTTCATCAGTCCATTTTAATATTGCCTCCAATATATTGACATGAGGGTCACTCAGCTATTTAATTAGCTGGCCAACAGCGGTGGTGAATGTATATTTATTGACGTACAGGACCGGGATTGTCCGGGAGAGGGCACGTGTAATTTATAGTAACTACTAGATCTTGATTTACTGTCTGCGATGGTAAAGGTGGTTTGGTTTACAAAGTTATCGTAACGGATCCTTAAACTTCAGCAACATTCTTGAAACGGTCTTTACATTTCTGTCAGTCTTTTATAGCACGACCTTTATATCATTACTTTTTTTTGGTTTAAGATCGTTTATGAGACGTCTTAAGGCATATCACACTATATTATTCGTCCATATTTGCGACACCAGTACTGTTCAGGTTCTAGTGCCTGCTTCTAAATTTTATTTCCTTTCAAAATAGTTTCCTTATTAATAATCTTCTCCCTTTTCCTTTTCCAGGTACGACGTGTTGGCCTTGGCACTGGTTGTCCGCGACCCACCTTCGACCTCACGGACCCTTACTGCAACAACGTCTCGTATGACTACGTCCCCATGCATGACCCGCACCTCGCTCACCACTTCGCACAGAAGCCGGCAAGAAACAGGATGAAACAGCTGGGTTTCTGCACGAAGGATGGTAGAGCCGTGTGCTCATTGAAGGAGTTCAATCAGTACAGGAAGTATCTGTACAACCAGTTTATGGACAGAATTCATATGGAGATGAAAAAACTGGTATGAATACGAGGAAAACTCTTTTCTTAGAGAATATTTTATTGCTCCCATTCTCGCTCACAAAGTTTTTTTTTATTCTGACTTCTTAGTATCATCCTTTCCATCACGATTTAGATTTTTATTATACAAAACTCGTTATCAAATTTATGCCTCTCCATATTTTGAGCCACTTGGCAATATTTACCACAAGAAAAGTTTTGCGCTGACTTTCAACATGTGCCATCGTCGGGCGCTAAGTATTGCCAAGCGGTTACGAGTTCCAACTCTATAGATTCTTTAGTAAGAGATTAACCGAATCTAATTCTGATAGGATGAACGAGCTAGAGATGACTTAACCCTGAAGCGAGTGGAGACAGACGTTGCCAGAAGATTGCAAGTCTTCACGAGAGCAGAGAAAGCGAGAGAGCACCTTGAAAAGGTGGCGCAGGAGCATGCAGACGAATGGGCTGAAAAACGGCGAGCGTATGTATTCACACCTGTTTTACATTTCTTCACTCTTATTATTAATCAGGGAAAGAATGCTTGAAAATGCTTGACAGATTACAAACAATAGGTCTTAGATTGGTTTCTTCTATATTTTTTATTAAACGATCACAACTTTCCTCAATGAAACTTTTGTGCCTTGAAAGTTTTCTATGTACATCAAAATCGATAAAAAGGCTAAGATCAAAAGCAACTTGATTTATTGTATACTAAACGGCTTTAAACGCTTTCACCAGAAAACCGTTTTAACTTTATTATTTCCGTTTACCTGCATTAACCTTTGGCTATATCAACCCTTTATATAATCCTTCCTGGAAAATCATTTCCGCGGAAGCTCCGCAGACAATGCCAACAAAAGCCGTTCTGTGTATAAGCCTTGGCTTTCTCAATATTGTAAGCATAGAACATGTTTGTTGTGTTGAGCATCATGGCTCATGGCCGAGTTTAAGCCGTACGGTCAAACCTATAATAAAGGTCAAGCTACGCCATACGCGGTTGGTTTGTAAATGGGTGCCTGTTTTTTTGTAAAGCGACATCCACACTTAGTAGTTTATTTTTGTGTTGCGAGAGGGTTAACAAATACACCCAAAGCACCATGCAAAAAACTCCTTGTTTCGGATAAGATTTTTGAACTCTTTACTTAGATTTTTACCTCTATAACCCTCCTTACCTTCTATCATCTATTATCAATTTTATTTATTTTTTCGTTTATCTTTAATTATAACTTACTGGTGGAAAGAAAGAGAAAAAATACTGAATGTCTGACAACAAGACATGATTTAGCCAAAATCAAAATAAGTCCTTCTTTTTCAAAATATTACCGACAAAACACAACACAGCTTGATTTAATTTAACCACACTATTAATTCATTAAAACCAATCTAATAAAGCATCTAAGACTCATGCATTTATAATCGCCGGCAAATATGATTATGTAAATCCACGAGAATATCGCGCCTCGTTCTAATAATGGTGCCTCGCACTATTTATAACCAGAACTACTTAATTTGCCTTTCACGACATAATTGTGATTACTCAATTATACCATGATTAAATTAAAAACCAGTAAATATATTTCTAGCAAGTATTTTCCTTTGCGAGTGTTTTAAGGTTTGAGGAGGCAACTGGCCGCAAAATTATAGCCTCAAAAGAAGCAAATCTGAGTACTAGACAACTGATAAACAAACTTACATATTTTTAAATACTTACATACATTAATCAATGAATAAATTCAACCTATCGAACCTATGCCTCCCCCAAGTTGCGCCAAAATACCCGGTCCAATCCGATCCAGCTATCTTTTTTAGGTCATCGGTCATCTTATCATACATACAAATTATTATCATAGATAAATAACACAAAGTTTCTTAAACTCTCGCTGACCCTAGCTGGAATTGACGACCACGCCGGGGACCGAGCATAGTGTTGTCTAGTACCGAACACTTGCGATGCATCATATATGACAGACTTAGGCGTCTATAAAACATTATAATGTTCGAATATAATTGAACAGCCTCCTTAAGAATAAGCTAACGCCACGGACGTAAAGTTTTCCCTAAGCAATCCTTTTTCCTGATTTAATTTGTTTAACCTATCTACGTTTAACATAATGAATATAGGTCGAATATTCAGCTGCGAGGACCGCAGACGCTACGTGAGCCGAGAACCCGTTGATTAATGAAGACACTTATTTTCATTAAGCCGCCGTCGTATTTATGTATTTACTCGCGTCCAAGAAAAGTATTTCTTTATTTATTCCTTTATTTGCAAAAATATAGCTTTCGTGACCATTGTTTGTATTTTAATTAATTTTTGGTTAAGGTATTAGGTAAGGTATGTAATATATTATATACTCACTGGAAAAATGTTCCGTGTTTCAGATGGCACGTTAAATTGTGGATCTCGGTTGTTATTCATACATCTTTGACAGTCGTTACAGGGAAATTCTGACAACCAGTCTAACTAAAGGGCATCGTGTTGGCCAGGTAACTGGGTTGAGGAGGTCAGATAGGCAGTCGCTCCTTGTAAAAGCACTGGTACTTAGCTGAATCCGGTTAGACTAGAAGCCGACCCCAACATATTTGGGAAAAGGCGAGACCGATGATGATACTTATTGGAAAATGTATAACGCATTTGAAGGCTGCTCTGCCTGAAAAAGGACTTGAAATTATTTAAAAAGTTCACACGTTCTATGAATGAAGATCACAACAAAGCTCATAATTGTAACGTGTTCATTTAATTTTACTTATTTATAACATACAATCATTCAAACTTCTCATCTTGTTCAACAAAATAAAACTAAAAAATGTAATATCGTATAAATCTCATCATTCTAATGCAGTGAACATTTGATTAAGCAGAAAGAACGCCCCATATTGGCATTCGCATTTTCATTTGCCACAGCACTCGGCTAAAATGTAATTACGCGGAGAACACAATATGCTGATATTGCAACGACGCCACGACGCACCGAGGATACAAGTACGATCGAACACGGAATATTAAGCAAATGGAAAGACAATAAGCTTAACATTCACGTGATACATTGTAAGAAAACATATTTTATTAAAATAGGACATTTGAAAAAAAAACCGTTTAGCCCGTTAGAGAAATTTCCAAAAAATATATGGATACGCATTTTTTATTTTATCTCGTAATCCAAAAATAAGGGGATACAGTGAAATAAAATGTTATGTGACGTCACTTTGTGTTAAAATGAATTATAAGTATTCGATATTATTTGGAAAGCTTTCTGACGATCTAAAAATATGTATATAATCAGATGTAGTCAAATACGTCATGCAATGTTCTCGGTGGCAAGTCGAAAGATGTTTCGCTTTCAGAGGCTAGGCAAACAAGGTGATTTTCAATCGATGGTTTTCTGCGAAAAATTCCACCGACACGGTACCGTTACGTGGAATATCGTCTAATTACAGCCTGTCGCAGCAAATTACCTGCTTGGTTGAGAGATAAATTCCGCTCCGGGGTTTCTAGCGTCTGTAACGTAAGGAAGCGCTGTACTGTTCGTAATCGCTTCACGTATTGATTACTCTCTAGATTGAACCACCACTATCGGCTACTGTTCAATCAAACGCTGATAAACTTCGGGATTGAGAGACTTCCTTCGACGCTCCAGTCTGTTTACTACGAGCACAGTTTCTGCGGCTCTACTTCAAACATCGGTCTGAAGCTTCGTGTAATATTGTTATCAACTGTTGAATATTAGGAACACTCTAGAATATATGCGAAAGTGGAGCATGGGAAGCGTATACAGCATGATCATTAAGGTGAAAATAGCTTACTAATTTAATATTATTAGCATGCGTTATTTATTTGTGTGTAAAAAACGAACAAAAACTACTGTCAATATTAAACTCCTATCATACGTTCAACGAGATATTCGACACATTTGAAGTTTAAAATTCCCGACATACGACGACGCCAAAGTCGTAGCAAACTTTGATACAAGATGGAACTTAAAATTACAAACTTTAAATGTATTTCGATGTTAACAGACAATGTTTTGTCAAGCAAAGCCAATATTTTCAAGTAATACTAGCAAGTTGACGAGCTGAAAGTGAAATGTTACTACTGCAGATGACAGGCTACGAATAATAGCAATGTAGTACGCTATCTCCCTTCCTAAATACAACAGAACAGCGTAAAGGTTTCATAATACTAGCATATGACTAAATTGAACCCGTGTGAACGTCTGTGAAGTAAAGGCTCTCAGTAACACAGTAACTACAGATTCATGATATTTTGACGAAACAGTGCCTTCGAAGAATCGGCTATCATTCTAATGAATAAATAGTGACGAAAGTTTTCTAATAGCAAACAACTGCTGTCAGATTCAAATTAAACTCAAGTCGAAGATTTTCCATCAACGTTCAGTTTAATTAAAATAGTAAGGAATCAGATCGAGCACTTTGAACGAAACAAAGGAATTATGACTTTGAATTTGTAAGCTCAGCGGTATCCTACCATCTTTCTTCTAAAGAAATATTCTTGTAATCATCAAAAAGAAGCGCTGCTCTACGCTGTCTAGCGTAGTCACGCTTTCAAAATTGCAAACTCTGAATAATGCTACCCAAGAAATTCTTAAACGTTCACCGCGGAATAGGGCGACTTTAATGATCAGAAGATTTCAAAAACCAAAGACTTTTAACTTAAATTACATATTTCTACTATTAAATAATGTTTTAGGAGTAAGAAGGAAAAGTAATTTATTTATTCACAGCCGGCATTTTAAATCGAATCGTCAACTATTACGTTTCTTGGACCTTCATATTTCAAATTGTCAAGGACTTTAAACCTACAATACAGATACCGTAAATACGATTACATAACAGTAATAGATTTTATCTCCTTGAAACCGATCGAGTGCATCTTAAGACTTGATTCGAATTTAAATAGTTGGACGTGCCGGACCGAGCAAATCGAGAAAATTAGCACTTACTCTTGCTTGGAGCGATTCCTTGAATTGTAATACGGTTATTGGTGCATTGCTTACATAGAGGCAACGTTAAAAATGTAGAGCCTATCTTTAATGATAGACTTGGTGACAATTTGCAAAATGTTTTCAAAATCAAAGGTTTGAAGTATGCAGTAGCTTACGCAACGTAAATATAAATTTTAAGTATAAACACCTATTTTTTTTCACTTTTTCTATTTTGCGCCTCAAGTTTAGATTGACCTTTTGTATTTTTTACGTATCTTTGCATGGTGTCATACTTTTGGTTTTGAATTTTATATCATAGATAAATTCAAGAAATACGTTGAACATTTATTGTTACTCACATAATATATGAAAATATAAATATAAATTCCTTGGAAATGCTTATTAATTCCTATTATTAGCACCATTTCACTCATGAATACATGTATTCATCTATAATCTGTTACGTCATTTAATCTCGCATGTAACAAAAGGAAAACAAAACAATCTGCGGCCATATCAAAAATACCGAATGCTCATTTTCCTTAATACAATAAGCATTAACCTAATAATGAAATAAGGTCCCTACTTGCTAAGTAACTTAAATACTTGTATCATAGATATGCAAACTTAAAGGTAAACTCATCTTGAATCAAAATAAATTAACTTTCTGACTAGACTCAAACTGCGGGTTTGCTTGTAAAGATTTTAGTACCTGTAAGTTACGAGCAACGCTTGAGATACGTTTCGTGTCGTAAAGATTTAGTCCCAAGAAGACCACGTTTCATGGCTTGCGTGCGATGAACAGACTGCTTGAATGCTTTAAGGAGGTGAATTTAGAGAAGTTTTAAAGCGCTACGTAGTAATTTTTTAAAGGTTGACCACTTTTGTCATTAAACCCAAGAATAAGTAAGACGTTGTGGAAGCAAGAGACTGCTACGTGTGGTATATCGTCACGTAGGCAGCGGCAACAAAAGTTTGATCAATGTTTAATTGCTGTCTTTGTGATTTTGGCCTCTACTTTGAGATCATTATTTAAATGTTAACCCTCTTCCGCACTAACTAATTTAGTCCTTGTTTCGTGAGGGGTTTCACGACGAGGGACGAGGGAATATTTGAATCATAATATATGTAGAAAGTCACCCCAACTCAAAAATTCGTAGATACACCACCACCAATACTTGTCCTAGGCGAGAATCGAAACCGAGACACGTCGCGCACAGTGCGCTCTGCACTTGATTATTTTTATACTCTTATAAGAACAAAAATAATACACAAACGTACCTTCACACAATACATTACTAAGTAGATAACATGCGCTGATATTATTACGTATGCAGTGTTTGTACTTGTTACTCAAGTCTGTGCATCTTGCACTAGATTCTGAGGCGAAACTTTGCCCGTCGCATCTACGTAACCCATTTAACGGCGACATTCGTCAACTAGTGCTAACTGCTTGTTTGTTATGCAGATGTTGGACGCTACAGACATTTGTTTACGATGGGAATGAGATTTAATAGTTTTGTTTATAAGTGTGCACTTTATTGCTACTGATCATTCTGTACTCAGAGTTTGTGTTGTGTGAAGAGTTTCAATGGGATCGACATTATGTCATTTTTACTGCCTAATTTCGTACGTACTGGTCACAAGTAATATACTTTTATAGAAAAGTGTAAACCTTCTTAATTTTAAAATATCGTATGTTGAGTCTGGTTCTGTGATTGTCTAGTTTTCAATAATTGTTCGCGAACTGTTTGTTCAATTTGTTTGATATAATTTTATTAGTTACTACAGCAAAAGTAAAATATTTTTAATAAAAGATTTCTATTCAAACTGCAACGACTTCTTGCAAGTTATTAACAGCCTACAAAGTTGCAAACTTAACAGAAATTAAAGTGAATGATTCAAAATTAATGTGTTTTTTAAACATATTTGCAAGCAGCTTTAATGAAAAGGGTTCCTTTTAATTAAAAGAGGCATGGCCTACTCCACACCCTCAAAGGCTTGACATGACTGTTTGGGTGAAACATAAACGCAAAAACATAAAAGTCAGAACGTTCTCAAGCCGCCTAGTTGCGCTCTGATAGCGTAATACCTTTTAATGAAGTAGTCGAGGAAAATGTCTTAAGGAACTAAGACTGTCAAACATGTTAGACTCACATATTCAGTTTAAGGCATTACTCGTTGTTTAGTCGTATACATATATAGTTTACAGCAAGAAAGAAGTCAAAATCATTTTTTTTTTATTTTAAGTAGGCCGTTTAACAGGCACTTTCAAAACGTTACAGTAATGGTTCTAGTTGCGCGGTTCCAAAGTGTCATTCTTATGGAGAAGAACCGGCAAGAAGCTCCAACAAACTCCGTCCTAGTTTGAAGATGTATAAATACATGAACATGTCTCGACAACCTGATCTTAATATGCCTATAGGGCATTGAATAGAATGGCGATTTTCAAAATAAATGAATCTCATCGGACAATACCGGCGAAAAGATCTTCCAAGACCAATTGAATTACAAAACAATAGCATTGCTTATGTATGGCACGACAAAGATAATAGTGGTGCTAATTTTATGGCGATTGGCCACAATCCTTAAGATAGGTATTGCATTTAAAAACAAGTTAAAAATAAAATAAAATGTAGCTTTTTAGAACTGTAATTAAATTTCCTCTAGATAGTCACAGTACCTACGACCAGATATTTTGTACAAAACATATATTTGTATGAAAGTTGAAATTACTTTTTTAATTGCACATTGAAATTCCTAGAACCCGGAAATTATGAGGAACCGGGTCAAAGCAAGGGAATTCACTACGATTTTTATAAACACGCTCCCGGAGTGTTTCCAGTTAAGTGTGGGATCCTCTCGTTCCAATTACTGTTTCTAATGAACTTTGTATTTTTGCTTACTTGAGTTTATGCAGGAGCCATTTTATACTGTGTCTCCAATAAATTATAAAAATATATATTATATTACACTCTAGTAAAGAGTTAAGCCTTCAGTATGCCAAAAGGACATTTATGCCTGATATTGTCATATCAGATCATCCATTTGCCAGTGATACTCATCGAATCAATAACATTTCTATTGAGGTTAATAATAATTTACAACTTTCCCAGTGCCAAAGCTCGTGAAAAGAAAATCCAAGCCAGAATCAAATATCTGCAAGAATTTAACGAGAAACAAAGAAAAGAACGGGCGACGAAGGCCCGTGAGAAACAAAACAGAATCAAGCAGAGGGTGCAAGCCGCTGCGGAGATGGAACTACGGCGCAAGATCACCATGGTGCGCCAGTGGAGAACCAACGAGAAGAAACGGCTCAACAGGCTCAAGCAGGAGAGAGAATCCAAGACGAAGCATAAAGAGGACGAAGTATGTTCAGCATTTTATCCACTTCATCTTTGAACTACAAATTACGAATCAACGAGGACTTTTTTCTGAGTTTTGATGGCTTTCAAATTACTTTGACCAATGCTTCTTCTCAACTGTTGTTAATATTCATGACTTCATTATTCATCTATTTCTTTTTTTTTCTGAAAACTTATCAATATAAGCGGATGCAGGGCCAGTTCTTGGCCTTGGGATATTCTTATTTTCCAATATCCGGTTTTAAGGGACCTTCGGCCTTAGTACGTGACAACGTCCTGTAAAGTCGTAATTCAAATACTTTGAATATGAAACAGAAAATATTGAAAATATACCGGCTAAAAATGAATCCATTACTCCCAAAACGCATGCTTTTTTATTAACCCATTGAAATAGTCAGATATTAAGAACAAACGAATCGGTAAATCGAGTTTTATAGTACACCGGAGCTCTATAGCAGCTTTGAAATTTAGTTGAGATTTTTTTTATTCATCTCACAATTGGAATGCTATATAAATGCGTGCTCGTGCTTCCAAGCGAGAAATTCGATTTCTGGTTAATTTTTTGTCGCTTTTGCGATGACTACGCATTGCAAAATGTTTTCGGGACGGTTATTTTCAATACTGCATCACTACAAGTAGACGTGTGTAGGAAGGTTTAAGTCGTAGTGTATGATTATCAATAAATTAATTATGGAATATCAGCACATCTGGGAGATTTCGAAATAAAATAATTTACCAAACATATCCTTTATCATAACTTTATGAAATTTTGGTCAAATCTTTATGAAGTTAAATGATATCGTTAACTGTAAGAAAAAAACATTCTTAGTGCAATTTTTATGGTTCTATATACTGCGGTTCTGATGGTTGAACCTTAGTAATCGTAATCATTTGAGTTAAGAGGTAGCTGGGCTCGTGAACGATGAGCTCGCGACGAACCCATTACTTAGCTAAGCCGATGTAATTGGTTTTTGTTTTCGACGTTATAACCCTTATGTGGGTACGGAAAAAGGCCAGGGGGCCTAGCGCCACGTCTTAAAGTAATTATGTTACGAGTATGGGAGAGAGATGCTGCTCTACGCAGTGTGTTGCTCTGTCACTCTTCTTCCACAACCATAATATATTGCTAAAAAGTGGTGCTGAACCCGCAGAGTGTGATAAACATCAAGTATTTATTGTGCAATTGTACGAATAACAATGCAATGCTTAATTTGCAGAAATTCAAGATCAAAAAAAATCTAATCCACTCAAAACATTGCACACACATTACTTACAGGCTTCTACTGGCGCTTGCCTGACTCTCTCTTTCACTCTTGTTAGTTAAGAGTAAACAATAAATAAATCTGAACATAAATTATGTGTTCTTTTTGTACACAGGCAAATCGTAAATGGGTATCACGTGTTGATGCTCAAAATATGAAAATACAAGAGGAAGCGCTTCTTTTGCGACTATATACTGAGGATATGACTGCTAGTGCCAAGAGGAGAGCCAAGTAAGTAGTTAGAAGCTACTCCACTACGCCATTTTAAACGCAAAGAAACGAGTGATTCAATTGTTTTGGCATACGTATTAGGCGAGATGCGTGATGAATTGCTATGCATTGCCGCGTACTAACTAAATACGCGGTCACTCAGGTTTAGTCAGTAAGAGTCTCACACTGACACTGCCTGCTTCCTGACGATTCCTCCATCTATTTCAAAAAGGAGTATTAGGCAACTTGGTTGCTCTTTTGTGAATTACAAAATGCCAAAATAATGATGAGAATCATTAAGTCATAATAAATATTACAAAAATACATATGAGGTTGAGAGTCTTAAGGCTACTTCTACGTTTGCATATTGTTTGACTAAGGGCCGATTTTTCAATCGCCCGATAACTTTTATTCCACGAATATTTGACATTTTGACAACTTTTGTATAGAAAATACGTCAAATGGCCATATAAAAGTTAATTGATGATTGAAAAATCGGCCCTAAAATCAATTAAATATTAGTCTCATCTTCAAATAGACTTTGGCAATCAGTTTTTTCCTAAATTAAATACAAGATTTACGAGACAATGACCAAGTAATCCTAATTTATGTTGATTCGCTTCGTTTCTTTACGGCGACAGATAACACAGCAATAAAGTCTTGATTGTGTCTCGAAAGAACTCTCAATTGCTTTTGTAAGGACACGTGAGGGCAAATATACGATAAAGAAGCTTTAAAACTAGATGAAATGGATTTAATTAAATCTGGTATGGTTTTATAGCTAGCTAGTGACACTGAATATTCGCACCGTGCCTTATCAAAATATTTATGAGGTGGTGTTGTCGTGGTCATACTATATCAGAGGTTACCAATAATTTTTTGTTTAAACCCCAGAAGATTTTTTAGAATAAAAGCGCTATTAATATGACTAATCCTTGTACCTTCAGTGCCGACTAATTCCGTGATAAGTGTTTTGAAAATTGGCCCCACTAATTTTTATATTATTGGAGGGATGTGTTACCTTATTTCATAAAGGTATTCATAGGATGATTACCCTGCTCGCCCAATACATAATCATGTGCAATACTGAAAAATCTTAACGTACCATATACCTACATAAATAACAGGCCAAATGTGTAGATTTGCAAAAAAAACTAGTTTTAAAAACATTGAGTTCTAAAAAATATACTTTTTTTCCTTATATTTCCCTGAACTTATCTGACCAATTAATCGTACGTTACCAGGAAAGCAGAAGTATATGCCTACAACACCGACTTGGAGTTGCAGCGCATCAGACTTGCGAACTGGAAGCTGATACACGGCGGCACCGCCAAGGCTGTCCGGCTGGTTAAGAAAATGGGCATGGAGTTCGAGAAGGTAAGGCGTTTTTAACAGACGGTTTTAACTTTTTTGTCCATACAGTATGTATTAAAAAAAACCTTTGTAATTAAGAAAATTGTTAATTTTACCCGATGAATTTAATTAATTTTAAGAACTGAAAACTATTACATCATAATGACTAGGTAGGCTACATTAAACTGAGTTTGGTTAGCTTATTTTACACGTTTCATGTTGGACTCCAAACCTCTGAGGTTCTCATCAAAACGTCTTAATGTAAAAACAAGTCTATTCACTTTTTTAAGAAATAGCGATTAAATAAAGCCTATTTAAATTCTGAAGAAGTGCTTTAAGAAAATCCATTAATCAGGTCTCTCCATTGAAACTACTCATTTTATTGGTTTTACTGTAAGAAAGTAAAGTAATACCTGAAAGCTATTTTAAGATCTGGTTGAAACTCTCGACGATTTAACTTGTATTTGTAAAGGAAAATCTAGTCATTACACATTTTCAACGGGGAAATTGTAGGTACCTTGCAAAACTTTGTAATCTGGGTTAATTTTGAAACTGCTGTATTTTTTTTAAAACGTTACCTTTTGCATCTTGGTGATCGAGAATCGCGTAATAAATGCGTATTCAAAAAGAACTTCGGCGTTATGTGACAGGCGAATTTTCAGGAGCTTAAAATGTAGTTATAAAACATTTTCCTCCAATTATTCCATTCAATCCCAGTTTTCGACTCCAATACAAAATTACATTCCAAATGAACTAACGATCTTTAATAATTTCAGTCGAAACGTGGTGCTAAAGGCATGTCTCCGGAGTTGGCTCAGCGCATGGCTTCGGAAGCTATGTCGAGCGCGATGTCGTCACGCGGCGACACGCTCATGATCCTCGGGCAGGCGCGCGCGCGCATGGATATGGAGACCGTGCTGCCGCTTGCGCCGCTGCGGCTGCTAGACGAGGTGACGATGATGACTATTGTAGCTTTTGTATTGTGTAGTTATTAGGTTCGGACAAACGTGTGCAAGTGGTAAGTGAACTCTATTATTCGATTGATATTGTACATAAAAAATCAACAGAATGGACGACCTCTTTCATTTTGTAGTCCTTAAAATGCTTGATGTATAAAGAGAGGTCCGATATGTTAAAACATTTGTGAAAGTGGAATATTTGATTTATGGGTGGGAGTGAATTAAATCGATAATTCAGTTTCATTTCCGAATTTAATACAGACAAATAGCTTGTCATTTACATGCTATTAATTCGAAATAGCTTATAAAAGCGTGGAGTTTCGGAATACTAAAATTGTTTGTTTTTTTTATCATGTTTCTTTTATATTTTTTGTATGATTTACATGATTATCACGTTATTTCTATAGCAATAACGTTAATCTTAACTTTGAAACGGTACTCGTATAGTGATTAATTTTCATTAAGCAATATGTTGATTCAATCGGATTTTGATTACAGTAATAAGCGAGCCTTCCTTGCAAATCGTGTCGGGAATGATTAATCGACGTCTAGATATCGCCAACTGATTCATAACCTTATTAAGGACGTTTTGATTGCACAGTAATAAATATAAATGCCAGCCATTGAGTAGAATCAAAATTTAAGTATATTGGTATGTGTTATTTATTTGTAAACTATTTGCCTCGTCAGGAAGGGATGTAATAGATCTTACCTGCTTTTGAAAATGAAGGGTTCAAGTTATATAAAAATGCGTTAAAAAATAAATCCTTTTTTGTATTCCAAAGGTTAATTTATCGCGTGCAATTAAAACAATATAGTAATAGTAGAAGGGTATCATATTATTATGAATACACTTATAAATGCTCAAATTAGCCCCTCTAGCCAAGACACTGAAGGATCATTAAATTTGTACTATCGTTTAAGTCAATAAATAACGCTCAAATTTCGACCTGACTTCGGATTGCTCATCTCCTAGATACAAGTGTTTTCTAGTGACGTTAACGATCTTATATAGAAATGTATCTTGGCCAAAGGCAGAGATAGTTCACAAATAAAATATACCAATAATAGAAAAGCCGTGCCTTTATAATAATTTCTCCAGAAGATATTATTTTAATCTCTATACATGTAAAATCATCCTTTATATACAGTACATCTGTTATATACAGATTCTGGAGTCGGCGGTAATGGAGTTCGCTCGCCGGCGCGTGCACCTGCTGCTCGGCGACGTCGAGCGCGTCGTGCACAACCGAGCCGGCGCCGTGTTCTTCAGGAACATCAGACCCGTCGCCGCGAAGAAACGGTAAGAGATCGGAGACCAAGTTTCGTGGTTGTGGTGATAAGGGTTTCTGATTCAATTAGGTGATATTTTATCTGGTGTGACCTGATTGCGATCCGGACAGAGGCAATCTTGGCATGAGAATTGATGATTGAACACGAGGGTTGCTTTGGTTTCCGACAGGTGTTAATGTGGGATTTTAAATACCGCTTTTTTTTTAATAAAGCCTTCTCAATCCTATTTTATTCCCTTACAATAAAATCTATTAATAAAATAAGTAGATATATTTTGGTAAAAAATTAATCCACGTGTCAAGGTTTCAAGTTTTCCTATTTGTTGATTCCATGACACGTGTTTCAAGAAAATGCCGGTTTATTTGAGTTTCTAAAATTAAACAACATGAACTTTGCGTGAAGCCCGTGTCAGTTACACCCACGCCCAAAACTTTGCGAATCATAAATGTAAATGTTAATTATTTATTTCTATTTGTGTGAAATCTTTTTTAAATCGTAGGTTCACGATTTCCCCAAAAAAAGGCTAGAAAATCTTTGGCTTCATGTACCAAATCTATCCTGGTAAAATGTGTTGACTTTTTGTGCAAAGGCTTAAAACAATGACAGTTTGAGATTAAGTCCAACTACGGAATATCATTTCCAAAACTCGTCATAGCACGGATGTCGATTCTGAGAAGTGGAAATCAACTAATTAGCACCCTGGGTTGGGTCTACTAAGTATTGTACCAACAGGCTAGGCATGTATAAAAAAAGATCCGATTTCAATTCTAATATCCTTGTAACTCTTGCACAGCCCGAAGCCGCCGCGTTGGTCCGTCCAAGTGGCGACGGAGCTGGCGCGCCAGTTCGTGAACGCGGCGAGGAGCGCTTCCATAAACTTCGGTGACATCATTAAGATCCCCGCTGAGGAAGAGGTCGATTTCGACTTGAAGAGTGTTAAGGACAGACCGCCCACACCTGTTGTATGTTACTTGCTCTTTATATTAAAAGCCGTATGAGGTTATGACACGTAGTTCAGTACCTACCGTTCTAAAACGTCTGTCTGTTACATTCAACTTTACAGCGCCAAAGTACCTACACAAAGCACCTCTGGGTGACATTTTGCACTGTGTAATTTTTTAATAGATCTGCTAGGAAGGAAGGCTATATACCTGGGGAGAATAGATCGGCATACTATTTATTGTAAAACTAAATTACAGTGGTCAGTGAAGTGATTTTGTATGATGAATTTAGTATATCAAAGAAAACACAACAAAGGAGAGAAAATGATTTGTGTGTACACTAAAATAGGTGGTCACCTTACGTTGTGAGCAGCTAGATTCATCGGGCCTTTACGGAATTGCGGTGGTGGCAATCGAAAATGGAACGAACTGCTTCTGAGCTTTAGTTTTAATGAATTTAAGCCAGTTTCAATTTGGGATAACGCAAAGACATTTCTTTACAGCCGTCGAAAACGAAACTGGCCGAAGTGACGTTCGCGGACCGTGTGGAGGACTTACCCGACCCTGTGGCTATGGGCGCCTTCCTTCCAGAGAGGAGGAAACTTCTTGAGGTATCGCTGATATTTAAAAACTACCTAGGTATATACAGTAGAGACAAGTGTGCTAAAAATGTTTAGACTCTTGCACAGATTTCAAAAAAAGAAAATCAGAGACTCGGTGCAATATTTATTTTTATGGTAGAATTATCTATGTGGTATCTATATGGTAGAAATATATTAAGTATTATTATTATTATTTTTTTTGTGATCCCGTTTATCAAGACGTACTTTTGACTTTTGCTGAAGTGAAGGCAAACTCGAAAATTGTTGTTTTAGGAAATAAATTGACAAACGTTTATCAACTAAATGTCATTAACAAAGATTGCCCAGTGATTTCTTCCGACAACGGTTCCTAATTGTCTTTGCTTTTGTCCTGACATTTATACTTTTTGTTGAATGAGTTTCGGGTTAAAATTAACGTTTGCTTAATCATTTTGTTTTTGTATAAAATGATTTTTCGAAGTGTCGGGAAAAATAATTATTTCTGGATAAAATATTAACCAGATTTTCAGCTGGTGTGCAATACGAACATATATTTTCGGGAACATTTTGTAACACACAATTTTCATTTGTAATTTATAGATGATCAACGCTTCTGCGAAACTATTATCGAGATCAGTGAGTCAAAAGGTCCAGAAAGGCATGGATCTCGACATTGGGAAAGTAACTTTGCCGCACATGAGACACCCCAGTGAGTTTACTGAAATGATTTGATTTTTTTACAGCTCTTTCACACTCTCGCTCAATCCACCGCGTAATTCATCACAGAAAAACTTTATTGTTACGAGCATTACATGGCAGAAATAAGGAGTGTAACAATCAGTGATCATGTTTTGTTACCATTGATTTTCTCTACTTTTAGACACCAATGCAAAGCAACATGAATGCATACGAATGCTTGACCAATTATCAAAATACTAGCTGTTGCCCGCGACTTCGTCCCCGTGGGTTTTGATTTATACCTGCCCTGTTTTTTCCACATTTTCCATTGTATCTTCGCTCCTATTAGTCGTAGCGTGATGGTTTATAGCCTTAAGCCTTACTTGATTAATGGTCTATTCAACACAAAAAGATTTTTTCAATTTGGACCAGTAGTTCCTGAGATTAGCGCGTTCAAACAAACAAACAGACTCTTCAGCTTTATATATTAGTATAGATTTCAGGGGAGAAGGGAGGGGTTATTTAGCACCTACACAAACAACACCCAAAAAAGTACTTGAACCATGCAAGATTCCTATCCGCAACACGTAGCTCGTAGGTCATCAGGGAGGTGATTCGTGATGGTCACTAGTGATTACAGTGGCCGTCAAGATTTAGCATTTTATTACGTCACATTAAAACGTTTGTCACGTATAGTGGAGTGGGGCGAGGCGGTGGAGGGGCTGGCGCTGGCGGTGGTTGACAACCGCGTGCACGCCGACTGCGCCGACGTCCGCCGTACCAGCGAGTTCCTCACGTACCGCATCCTCAAGGCGCTGCAGCGGGAGATCAAGCACGAGAGGAAGGTACGTCAACACCCTACGCTACTGACTCGCACTCGTGTCGTCGTCACACGCTTGTCTTACTATTTGGTTAAATACTTACCATGGCACTGGAAAAGCGGTGAGTTGTAAGAGGTAGGACGAGCTCCCGCTAAAACTATACAATCGTGGAATTTGTTGCTGTTGCCGCTGTTGTTGCTGCCTCCACAGCCAGAAATTAGCCTGGCAGAAGACAGTGTCGCCAAGCCTAGCAATTTTGTATTGATACGTTACTGGTAATCTTGTAGCATTAGCATCACGCGAGCATTTTAGACCTAACGATTCGGTGTTGTTACTCGATTAGTTAAATAAATAAATAAACGCTTCTCACTTTTCCTTTAATTGATTGTTGCTCACGTGGTTGCGACTGCTGATACAAATCAAGCCTGGTATCCACTAGGCAATACTTGACGCACAACACGTGATATGCAACATGTTGCAGTACTAATAATTATTAAATGTGCATCTGTTATCTAAAATTGAGACGTGGCTGTAGTCTTTTCAACGTTTTGCCGAGTACAGATGCATGCATGAACGGACGTGTATACTGCCAGACAAAACTTCCGCTCTGACTTACAACACGTTACATCGCCTAGTGGATATAAGGCTTTACCTAAATGCTATCGAGTATCTGTAAGATGTGTAACGTTTTAACCTTGGCACAGGAAATGAAAGAGAAACAGTTACAGGAAGCATTACAGAAATCTTTAGAGAAAGCGTTACAGAAAAGTGTAGAGAAAGTAGAGGAAACGGTAGAGAAACCGGTAGAGAATTCAGAACCGCAACCCTGAATATTGAACGCGGACATTCCGTCGCTTGGGATTTTTGGGTGCGTTTATTTATTTATTTTTTTGTTTTTACTTTAATTTTATTTATTTTTATCGCACTTGATACACAATGTGTGTAATCTGATCCTTAAGGCTGTCAATATGCTCTACGTTTTTTTTTTGCTCAAAGAGATCAAGGTTTTTCACTCATAGCACATCTCCAATAAAGAATCATACTATAAAAGTCTAGCTCAAGTTGACTTGTCATTTGAGGACAAAAATACTCTAATAGGAAGTGTAATTTTGGAGTATGTACGTTATTTTTAATTCCAGGATGACGCCTTATTTCCCGATCCTGACGAGAAGACGGAGGACTTTTACGTGCCTGGCCAGATCCAGGCGCTCGAAGTCAGGCCTAGGCTGGCCCACAGCGAAACCGGCTCCTTGTAAAGGATTTTGCTTGAACATTGTCTTATTAATGGACTGATAATTCAACTGTTATGACTAGAGACCGGATTTTATGCAAAACATGCTTAGACTGCGAAAATACCGCCAAATGCGACTCACGGGTCAGCATTTTTACGTGAAAACCCAAAAAAAAATATTTTGTTATTTGTAAACGGCAAAACATAGTAAAAATATTTTTTGTACTCAAAAAAAAATCAAGTCTTGTCCAAGTATGGAGTCAGAGATTGATAGTTAACGCAGGTGTTTATCAAGGCGAGATTACAAGTGATCTATGTTTTTGTAGCTCACTATAAAATGCTGCTTTTGCACATTTTCTCTCGCACAATTTAATCCTGCAAGTTACAAAAAAATATTCAAGTTTTACACCAATGTACCTAGTTACAACTGACTACGTATAGTATGACGTTGTTACGTAAATTATACGTTTTTTTATGTAATGTAAATTATGTCCTGGTGAGGATAATACTAGGTTGCTGTTTTCTGCGAATTATTGAAGATGTTATGATATTATTTGTTTTTCGGACATATTAAAATAATTCGTTTATTGGGGGAACGTATTTAATTTCCATGTAATCCGGTCTCGATTTATAACTAAAATGAAAATAAAAAAAAAACTTTTGGCGCCAAAGTAGGCAACCTTAGTTGGCTTTAACCAAATTGATTGCAAGTTATCGAGATCTCTTTTGTATTGCTATACAATTTGTGATGCCATTTAATTGTTCGCGTTTTTTGTTTAGTGTTGTTTGTAGTTTTGTTTTTATTAATTTTTGGAGTAATTATAATATGAAATAATATTTCCTAGTTTAATTTCTTCCTGAACTCTTACTAGTTGTTTGTGATGCTACATAAGTCTCTATATACCTAACAAAATGATACCTCTTTTTTATACGGTTCTTTTTGAATATGGTTTCTGCAAATCCAATCCTCATAACCTAAGTTTCGAGCAGTTTGAAAACAAAAATCGCTTCAGCCAATTCATTCTGAGGCTATGTCCGCAAGGGCGAGAGCCCACTGTTCAGATAGTTATCGTGTCGTTTTAAGGGTGCGACAAATAATAAAGAAGACGAGGACGTCGCTGGAACGCTAAGGAACCATGAGTTTATCGTATTTCTAAATACACCGTGTCATGAGTTTCATATATTAGATATGTATGATATCTAATATATGAAACTCATGACACGGTGTACGAAATTCAACAAACAAACGTCTCGACCGATTTTAATGAAATGTTGTGTGCCTAATAGGTAGGTCTGAGAATAAGACATTATTCATAGCCCTATTTACTTATTTTTGTTTTCCCTAGAACTACTTTGTATGGCAAAGTTTGCTGGGCTAGTTATAGACAAATTACATCCAAACGCAAAAACTACAGTAAACTAGGGTTGGCTAGAGACGACATCGACAGTACTGGAATGATTAATAAATCGTTACGTGACAGTGGGAACGCGCCCTTATTTTTCCTCAAGGGCGTAATTTTGATCAAGTGTTGCTACGTGCCCAGTGTCCGATACACTACATTTATCTTACCCAAGTTTTAGTTAACCAACCTCTTTGGGATGTAGATTGAACTAAAGTAGTGTGTATGGACTGAATGCGAAACAATGCTCCGATACTGTGTGGAAATTGGATCTTAGGTGCTTGAGACTGCTTGGTGAAACAATCCGGTTCATATTAGGACCCTTTATTTTGAGAATAAAGATAGGTAGTGTTATGTAAGGGTTCCGCACATAGGTATAATAGTAGCTAAACCCTATTTCTAAGGCTTCGCTGTCTGTCCATCGGTGACGAAACTGAATCTCATGGTCTTAGGTCTGAGGTCTACTTTACAAGAAAGTGATACGGTTACCTAATGTATTTCTGTTGCCACTACTAAAAACTACAAATACCTATAATAATAATACGGAGTGTTTCAAGAAGAAACACTTACTTATCTTTTTTAATTTAGTAACTAGGTACATTCAGTTTTACGTGATCTAAAATTACAATAAAAGCCTGTCCACAACTTACATTTCACCAACTATCCTCATTCAAGTAAACCTTTTTTGTAACCAACCAAGAAGTCTCAACATCTAAAACTAAATTGGCACATAACCAACAAAAAACCCATACACCCTTTTAAAAATCGAAACGTCATTATACGTCAAAATCCCAATAACAATGTGAACAAAAAAATCGAACACACCACAACAGGATGCAAAAAAAAAACAGTGATGCAGTTACAACACGAGAACAATACTGTTGATGACCGTGAGGAATAGGAAGCATGTGCACCAGCATGAGTGTAAAGGACCTATTGGAGAATATGGAGGTTAAGGAGAAGCGATCGTCGGACGCGTCCCTGCTGCTGATGAACCCAGTGGCGAGCGGCGATAACGTGACCACTGGGCTCAACTCGGCCGACAAACTGAAGGAGGAACTGCCACCGCTCGTGCCCTGCTGCGAAGGCAGAGAGCTACAGGTACGTGGTACTATGGTCAGCAACAGCACAACACAACTGCAGACTATCAAATTTTATGACTTGCTATTAACAGAAGGCCACGTCGTGTCAAAAATGTAGCATAGGTACTGTTAATGGGATTGTGTTACCATATATCTGCTGCTGACTCTACCTGTCTTGTATAGTGTACAACACAACTGTATCACTAGAGTCTGGAACTAACGTCGCCGATAGATATATTGGTATGGGTGTAACTGGAACAAAACTACTTGGAATAACTAAGTGCATTTACATTCAGAGGGATTTGATTTGTACGCAGAAAAACACAGTACCTACCCTAAACTAAGGCGATTAAAAAAATGATCCAAAACTTTCTTTTTAATCATGTATAGGTATTTTGTAGGAACAGTTTCTTCAAAAGATCTCAACATTCAAACATAGACGAGAGAAAATCGAAAAAAACCTGCTCTAACTCCACAAGTTCCGCAGTAAGACCCCAATTCGTGTTAGACCTTTTAGGAACGGTCTAAGAATATTCATTAAGGTCGTAAAATGTTCTGCCCGACGAAACAAGTCAAATACATAAATACCTAGTTTTGGGGACTCGGGGAGGTAATTTGTGAAATTGCCCTCGACGCCAATGAAAGCTTTCATCTCAGTTCATTCACTGCGATAACGACAAATTCGAGGATTCAGTTGAATTTACTTTAAATACTTAGGTATTATTAGGATTTGAAAGGAGGATGTATTTCGAGACCTTGAATGAATTTTGGACACAATAATGCCTATTTCCATTAAAATTGGTACCTACCAAAAGCTACAATAGGTACCTATTCGAAGTTGTTAGGTTGGTGTTCAAAACTAGGTTATGATGGATAGCAGATTTGTAAGCCGAGCAGTTTCATGAAGCGAAAATAAGTGGCTGGCGGTACCTACCTATAGGTATAATGGATTAGCAGACGAAATTTTGTTTCTATCTATAAATGAAACAGATAAAAGGTTAAACGTATGGAAGTGGAAGCTAATAACGTCACTTGTCTGTAAATTAAAAACTTCTTTATCATCTTCCGATATTTTTTGGTTATCTATCTGACTGGCTGGTAAGACTTTATACACCGTGATTTTTTAGTCGTCTTACAAAAGCAGCCTAGTTCATGTATCCAATGACTAGAACACGTTCATGATAAACAAAATAGGTATTTATGAGATTTGCATAAATTTAAAATCCATTTTTTTTTCAATATTATGATGCAATTCGTAGTTTTTTTAGAAACACAGCTCTGTTGCGAGCGCGGTCCGAGCCTTGTAACGATGGTGAGGGGCGCGGACGGCGGCGTTTTTATCATTTTAAAGAGTATATTTCAGATTTCTCTAGTTTAATTTTTCTTCGTATCTTAGTTAATAATAAAAAAATAATAATCACGCCTAGGGGTATTTTACGTCAGATACATGAACTGGGCTGCTTTTGTAAGACGACTAAAAAATCACCGTGTATGACAAAATTCATTAAAACCTCCATTTCAATAAAACGTATTATTTAGTAATTTCTTCATAGATTTCATTTCCAAAGTCCGTCAATCATCCCTATCGTTAAAAGGGACATTTACAGCGTTTACTTATACTAGGTACTTATTACTATGTGAAAGACACCCCAAATGAATACAGTCCTGTCTGCCTCTGATTGATGCTGCCCAATATAAAAGTATCCATACATTCAGAAAGTTGATTCATCGCAGATACCTACCTATTCAATAAATAGCAAACGTGACGGACAAGTTCCAATTCCTATGTGATGGTCGCAGAAGTTTGTAGTTTTTGAATCAGTGTTGGTCAATATAGTAAGTTTTCTAAAACTAACAATTGGAGTGTAGGTCCTCTGGGAGGACACGTCTACCTACTTGCTTACTTTAGAATCTAAAAACTCGGATAGCGAATAATATTTATTAAAATTGTTTTTAGATCAACGATGTATATTTAAAGTTAGTTCTCTATAATAAAACCCTTGCATTATATATATCATAGGTATACTACTTTTGTGTGCCAGATTGTTTCCATTAGGTCACTAAAACCTTCAATTTCAAGCTTCAAGCCTGAATTCGCAACTCACTTTATTTAGTCTTTTGAATTTCTAGACAGATATACCTATAACCGACTATTACAAATTGTTTCGTTGTTTATTATTACTCCATCCCCAAATTAATATGGGTTCTACATGATTCCCGACTAACATAAGTGCCTAACAACAGATAAACGAAGATCTGGTACGCAGCGGACTTTCAGCAATCTCGGTGAAACATGACAGCGTGATACAATGTTTGAGTATGTCACGCGCCTGTGAGAGAATGCAAGTCCCGCCCGGCCTCGTCAAGGTAAACAATACTGTATTTCCTTAGTACTTACAACGGCAGCTTGTGCCTTAATTTTCTATCTAGCAAATCGACTGATTTTCGCTACGAACCCTTCACAAGCCCATAGGTACATCAACGCCATCCATAGATAGGTACCTACTTAGATATCCATTAGGTCTAGTTGATAGAATCTTCGAAGTTTGTCTGGCTCTAAGCCTACCAAAGCCTAGTGATTAAATGCTTAGAAGTAAAAAATAACACCCTTAATAGCTTGTAGTTTACGCTAAGTGCTCACTAAAGGAGATACCAACCTATTTGTATAATAGCATGATCCTCCATGTTCATTACTTATGTATTTATATTTCAGAAACAAGTCTAGTAACATACCTGATTTATTAACTACAAACGGGTGTTTTAAAACTGTATTTTAATCAGTATTTCCTCTTCAGCATCGTAACTCTTTTCGGAGCCTTCACCGGCCCGACCTCAAGCGTGTCCCGTACCTGCGTCGCATGTCGCCCGATGAACTGGAAACGTTGTTCCGTGGCTACGCTGATTTACCGGCGATAGAACTCTCCAAAACTAGTACGTATGTCTAGGTATAAATATTTATGTTCAAATATTTTATGCTTAAAAACCTATTTTTCAACTATGGCATATCAACTATGATTCCTTAACATCACCAAGTTGAAAGTCGGTGATATCTTATATTATAGCTTACTTATTTAATGTCTTTTTTTATGAGAAATTATAAAATGACTGCTCCCACTTAAATTTGAGAAGGAAGTGATGGTTAGATTTTGCTGACTAGAACTACTTTTATTTTTGTGTACCAGGGCCGCTATAACCCTTTCAGACTAGTCCCACTGGCTCAGTAGGGCTTACTTAGCTGCATGTTTCATTTTATGGCGACATCATTTTTTATTATTTAATTACAGGCACTCGAGACGAATCATTAAAAGATTCGATACCACCAGATGAGAACGGTCAAGGAAAGGATATCATAAATATTAAGGAAATTTGCAAAACAGAAGAGGGTGACTATTGTTTAGTAGCTTTTTACGAAGGGGCTTCATTTTTTTTCAGATTATTATTCTTTGACACCTTTTTTGCCCAAAACGATTCTAAACTAGGAGGTATCGTGTTGCCGGAGATACTGAGTTGAAATCAGATAGACATTCGCTTCTTGTAAAACACTGTACTTCTGCATCTGTTAGAGTGGAAGCCAAGCTAAATATTTTGAGAAAAGATGGTTGATTGATTTTAATAATGACAGATTTCCTAATAATAAATTATAGCTAGTAATTATAAGATCAAAGAGACTATGGTTTCAGGTAACGGCGCGAACGCATTACATAGGATACTGAAGATTCTGTCGGGCGCGGAGGACGTGCCGGCCGGCATGCGGCTGCACGGCGCCAGGGCGAGGCTCTACACGTCCGTGCTAGCGGGGGCCCGCGCCGGCGACCAGCTTGAGTTAGTCAATACAGTCTGAATAATTGATACCACCTAGCAAAAGACCGATGAAGAATTCCAACGCTGGGGGTCTGAATCATGTCCAGAACCCCTGGACTACGGGATCGGTATGACGTCCCTTCCACCCTGTATAGCTAACCAGCTGTTCCCCGCGACTTCGCCCGCGTGGTTAGAAGATAATTATAGGTTATGATTTATACCTGCCCTGTTTTTTCCACATTTTCTATTGTATCTTCGCTCCTATTAGTCGCAGCGTGGTGTATAGCCTAAAGCCTTCCTCGATGAATGGTCTATTCAACACAAAAGTAATTTTTCAATTTGAACCAGTAGTTCCTGAGGTTTGCGCATTCAAACAAACAAACTCTTCAGCTTTATATATTAGTATAGATTGAATTTGTATTATAATATTTGCAACGTATGCTATATTTACTTCAGAACACAGACGTTATCTTCATGACAATCTGTATTTTAATTATGTTTAGAAAAAAAAAATGCTGAGATATCAGTTTCTGCCATTTTTTGACATTTAAAAACTTTTGTTTCGCAGCGCTATATCTGCAAACGAAGAGTACGACACCCGCGTGCCAGACGACATAGTTCCCGACGAAGAAGTGCAGCTCAACGAAGAGCTCCAAATCATTCTCCCTCCCCGCTACGATGACGTCACCGCAGTCTCCTCCATCACCACAACCTCCACAGACCAAAGCATCAGTTAGATCCAACGCTAACCTTATCACAACGCACTAAGGTACAAATTATAAGGATTTAATGAAGTTTAACGTAAAACGAAGTATCGGCTCAAAAGCACGTCGCCAGATGACGAAGCTGATGCGATTCTCTAGAAAAAAAATTGGTAGAATGGTCATGTATATGGACTGGATGATCAGCGACTTTATTAAGAAATTTTGATTTTATTTTTATCCCAATTAAGTCTGAATTAAAGTTATGATTATATTGTATACCATGTTTTCATATTGCTTAGTTGGTAAATGTCAGTAATTGCGTCTTGCCTCATGTAATCTGCAGGAATAAAACTAAATGTTTAAAGGGTGAATTTATATTGAATTTATCTCTCTACAATAACCATACAATAGGTTGTAATCGTTACGTTTCCCGAGCAATCAACCCCCCGATTGTGTGATATATAATTATTTTTACACCTTCGTGCAATACTTGCTAGGAATTTTAATTGCACTTTATATTAAAATTGATTATCAAAGTATATCAGTTCTAAATTTGAAAAAACATTACACGTTCCAGAGTATTAGCATCGAACTCATAAATATTCTAGAAAATAATCATACATTATTAAGTTCTATGAAATATATTTATATCACAAAGTATAGGTGAGTTTTAACAGAAAAAAGATAACATAGGCGTTCCTCGTACTTTACTCGTAATTACAAAATTCAGACCGACAAGTTGACAAGTAAATCAGTACAATCAAGTGTGATGTTTGAGTTTTTAGGCTATGGACCTAGAAATAAGAGCTAATTTCGATTGACATGTATGTTGTAGCAACAAAGTATTAGGTTAGTGCAAGTTAGGGCGCTAGTCGATCTTATGTTTGTGATTATTGTCGTCCGTACTGCTTTCAAATTCATAGTGCCACCCCTTTACACTAACTGCACTCAACCTAATTGATTCTATACGACTGATAGGGGCGGGTTTATAAGAGTAAACCCGCCCCTATTGTAAAACAATGGCCACGATTAGCTATTTACGTGGTACCATCTAAATACTGGCCGGGCAGTAATTTGTGATAATTTTATCTTTTTAGTGTGGTAGAACATAGTAGTTCTTGGGCCCGCTATAGAGTTACTAAATAATAATTGTAATTGTACCCTCGACCCGACGTACGTGTTTTAAACGCTTCGTTTCAACCAATTTCCTATATTTCCAAACATGCTAGTCTGATTCGTTGAACAGGTCGAAAAATGGTACTAATCAATATCATTCTTATATTACGGAGTCTCTTACTATACTTCAGTACACTACGCACTTATAGCAGCAGCCCTTGTATATGACATAAATACTCTGGGACATAGTCTCACACATTTCCAAATTTTAGCCTAAATCTTTCAAAGATCGTATGAAAAAAAGTTTTTTAGTCACTAATTCACTTCATTTCACAATGCAACGCTTTTCTTTTTGTTTTGTTAGTAGACCCGGCTAGCAGGTGGCGTTACGATAGCACTTCAATTGGTGATTTATTAACTGATCATATGATCATCGTTACTGCACTTGCGTTTATATCAGCCTTTGTATAAGCGAATCACGATGCCGGCAAAGGCCATTACACACGAAGCTATCAAAAATTAATAATTGGCTACAAAAATCTCATTTCAAGGTCCATTCAAGAGCCATATTTACAAAATTAGATGGTCCCTGAACTGACTACCTACTTGGCACGGTTTCATATTATTGATCGCTTTACTCAGACGTTCCAAACTACAAAACTCCCATAAACAGGCAGAAATTTGATTAGGAACAACATCAATTGAAATTGAAAATCATCGAATGAAAATTGTTCGCGGCCTTCTATACGCAGCAAGCCATACTGAATTTAAGCAAAGAGTATTAGGTTTATTCAAGAATCTCACAGAAATGTGTCCTGCTAACGCAGCACGATGCCCTCGAACTCAACAAGTAGAAAAAGAATGCCTTCATAAATCAACACATTAGCAAGTTCATAATACATAATATCGTCACGCAAAATCAATCTCAAATAACTGAGCCATGTGTAACATTGTCGAGATTGCCGTCGTCTCAGTAAAGCGCTCCTATACCACCGTCCAAAGATTAACATTGAAAGCAGAAAGCAATAATACATTGGCGAACATACATAGTGATTTTGTCTTAAAAAAGTTGCATACAAAAATCAACATTCGAACAGGCGACAGTAATAAAAATACTCTTCAATATGTACATACATTGCTTTAATATGTACATTCTTGTATGAGTATAGCTTGACTGAAGAAATCACGTGGAAATTATAGACGAAGATATAAATGTCAAAACCTGAAGACTTAAAAAATAGTCAAAATAGATTTAATAATAATAAAATAACAAAATGATTTCATTTACATAAAGATGTTTTTTTTATAATCTCAGGACTAACTTTTGTGACATGTTTTATGTATTTACCACAAAGATTCTAATATTGATCTACTGAGGATTTATATGACCGCTGCGAGTATGTTAAAACAATAAGCAACAAAACTGCAGGATAAAAGAATATATTTATTAAGTATACAATAAGTTGATAAAATAGCTAGTCACTATGAAACACTGGAAGTCTCTATGAAATGCCAAACCGACCTGTTTTTACATTACTTAACCACAATAGGAGGCATATGAAGCATCACTTTAACAAATATGATTATAATATTTCAAGTGCAAATATTAAAAATAAATACATACACATAACAAAATATAAAGTTATCAATGTGTCAAACTTAATCGTATTATGAATGTTCAAAGATGCGGATAAGTCATCTCGTTTAGTATTCTGTGTATCGGGACAGTGGGAGTAACGACAGTCAAGCTACATCATACCAATGACCTACGCAGCGTGCATAGCTATCACTTAAATATCCATAATAAACAATATTGCGATCATCCATACATAGTCCTCGATTACCAACAATAATGCATTAGAAACTTTATTCTACCTTACTATACAAAGGAGGTAAACATTAAACTAAATAAAAAAATCATTTTACTTTATGTAATAATTCTTTAAATAACATAAAAAAATAATCGAATATCGTTACAACAAAACATTCTAAATTTGTTTTCTTTTTAAATATGGAATAATTGATTTTGTGACAAGCGTTCGCTTGCTTGCTATCTAACGTTGTGTTCACACGGACAGTCTCTCGCACCTTCACTGGAGCGTTTATGTCTGTATAACCATTATATAGAATCAACACTGGTATTCACAATGACGTTGCTTGTTCCGGCACACGGGCGCTTACTTAAATTAAATGGCATCGACATCCTCACCTGGAATGAGAGAGAAGAAACGATTAATATTTAAAAAAAGAAACAGTTTGTGTGATTTTTAAGTCTGTGAAGTCTATTAATTAGTACACCAGAAGTTTTCTTATAAAGAAGGTCCAGAATCTGAAGCTTTCAATTTAGACTTAAATTTAGTTGCAGAATCATACTTTATATTGGTATTGCTGACTGATATAAAAAAGCATGGATCATTTGTTCTAAACAAATGATCGTGCTCATCACACAAATATTTTTCCTGTGTGGGGATTCAACCCATGACATCTGATATAGCAGTCAGGGTTACGAACCACTTGACCAACAAGTGGCCAGTGGCATTTTTGTTCACTTAGAATCATAATAACTTATAATTGACGTTTTGTACTGACCGTGGCGGGCGCGGCGGCACTCGGCCGCCTACTCTGCAGCTCATAACTTGTGGTTGCTGGTGAGCCACGTGAGCCCCTCGTACAGGCCGTCGCCGGTGGTCGCGCACGACGGCTGCACGTACCAGTTGCGGTCCCGGATGCGGGTCAGACCCAACTTCTCTTGTATCTCGTGAGGTTTCATTGCTGGAAATTTATTAATTGATTGCATTAATATTGTTCGGACATTTTTCAAACATAAAAGAGACTGAAGCAAAAGTTAATTCATTACAGATATTTTTAGCTATTTATTCGAAAGGGAGGACTCCTAATTATACTACTAAAACTCGCAAATAAGTCCGGATTAAATGATGCAAACGGTTTACTCACGCGTATTTATCGAGGGTGCCCGATTAGTTACTATAAAAGTCAGGATATTAAAAACAAGTTATCTACTAGCTTTTGAAAAGTATCGTAAACTATAGACAGTAAGGACCTGTAGCTGGCTACAAGTATTCTTAAACAGAATTTGAAAGTCAAATGGGGGTTAAATAAGGGTCAAGCGAATTGTCGTTGGTTCGTTTAAGATGGGCTCGTAACATGTCACTATTTACTACTTGATCTTTAACCCTGGCAACTAATTGTGTTGCATAATTTCACGGGCGGCGAATGCTTGGGATTCCTTGCTCATTTAATTTATTATTATATTCGCTTATCTACCGGGCACATCAGACACTGGATCACCACACAATGGGAACCCAGAAAGCGGAGGAAATATGAATCGAATGCATACAAGGAGGGCTGGGAGCGGTTCGATGGAGAAATCAGTAGTAAGATATGGAACTCCTTGTCTGGTATTCAGTATGAGGTGAGAAATTCGATGCTTTTTTTCGCCCACAAGATAAGCAAAAGCGGCCCTGGCCCTTATTATTGGCCGGCGAAAGCCCGCGGTCGGTGCATGAAGACAGCAAGATGGACAACACGGTGTTTCTAGTTAGGTCAATAAGGGTCTGGCTCTATCCGCTTAATATCCTGAGGGACCTGGAGGCACCTGTCTATGAGGATTCCCACGAGTTAAGGCAAAAATAAATAAAAAATAGCTTACCGTCTGGCAAGTCCTGTTTGTTAGCGAAGATGAGTATGATGGCGTCGCGCATCTCCCTGTCGTTGATGATCCGGTGGAGCTCCTGGCGCGCCTCGTCGATGCGGTCCCTGTCCGCGCAGTCCACCACGAATATTAGACCTTGAGTGCCTGGAAAGTGCAAGTATTCATGTTAATGCAGTTCTATGTTTGTTTGAATGTTTTACTCTTAGAGTCAAAGAATAGTATGTGATATTAAATTATATTAATGTAATCTCGTTCATAAGTCACTTTTTTCCTCGATGGAGTCGAAAAGAGTTTCAAAGCAAATTCAGAAGTTATAAAATGCTATGATTTCTGTAGTTGCTTTTTTGGTCTTAGATTTCAAGCACTAGGAAAATTTTGTAGGGATACTTATACCATTATTTTTGCTACTGACAGTAATATAATAGTACCAATTAAGGGAGAAAAGAGCGGTTTTTATAGTAAAATAATGTTTAAACAATTACGTTATGAGGTTTGTTCAGGAATATTGGTTCGGAAATACTAAGTAAAATACTGTTCATATGTAAAATAAACATATAATTATAAATTTTGAACATATTTTATATGATTAAATCTAATGATATTTACCTGTATAATAATGCCTCCAAAGCGGTCGTATTTTATCCTGCCCCCCAACATCCCATACATTGAATTTGACGTTTTTATACGTTACAGTTTCGACATTGAAACCGACCGTAGGTATCGTTGTGACTGACTGACCTAATTTTAATTTATATAAAATAGCTGAAGTATTATTTTAAGGAAATATTATTGTTGTACATGTTGAATAGAAACTAATATGCAGAAGATTGACTCTATTTTTGTACGCTATTTCACGACAAATTCAAAGTTTATACTTTTGAATTTTATGTTACATATTAACATCGATTACTCGAGAGTATTTACTTTCGGCACCACAATACTTGATTATTATTATCTATTGGAGTGAATGCAGCTTTCTGATTCCCCCTGTATGTTAACTTAATTGGCTTAGGTACTGAGTCATAAGATAAAATGTTTACAGCGACTATGTTCCTAGTCTGCTCAGCATGTTTGAGACCAGGAACATTGTCGCTACATCATTGTTCTGCCCAGCAGCCTGCTCTGCAGAACAATGGTATATATAATTTGTTTTATTGGTAAAGGATACTAGTCTTTCCGGCAGCGTCGAGGCCCAACATCAATATCCTCATCTCCTTGTTGCCGAAGATTTTTGATAGCAGCTTCCCCATTGTGCTGAACTCTCCTCAACCGCACAACTGGAAAAACAAAAAGAGGGCAATTAAACACGTGAAATAACTTGATTCAGAAAATTTATGAATAAGATTAATTACATTGTGAAGTGGCACGCCAGTATGTGCAGTGAAGAGCGATGTCTGACTTCCCTAACGGCAAAATCTTGCTTTTGGAACTCTGGGTCCACACATTCTAATGCAATACCCAAGTAAAAAGGTTCAGTTGTGTTTTTTTTTTCCGAAATTACTTATATGAAAGACTGGAGCAGTGACCTAATTATTATTCAGAATAGAACATCACACACCAACAGAACTTTAAAAAAAGTTTACCCATTACAAAATGACAACAAACAAATTATGTAAGAACAACAGCGCCTCCATTTAGTCGGAATTAAAACAACAAAGAGTAGCTTATTCTTTCATAAAAACACAAGAGTTATTGTTTCGTGAGTTTGTGTTGACAAGTCGCAAAAAGTTTGAACCAATTAAAAATGTTCCAGAGCTGACATACCAATTTAGACATTGGCTCATTGCAGAAGTTTAATGAAATAAGTTGGTGGTTTGAGGTCCAATACATTGCTGTTACGATCCTCTATCATTAAAAGTTTGATTGACTATCATGGAAAAGAAGTTATTTTTGTCCTGTATCGACATTTTAATATACAGATAGATTGAGTTACGGACCACGTCAACTTTTTTTTCTTATGCAGACGTGTAATTTTGGTTTCATCTTGAGTAAGTTCATAATATAGTATCAGATTTAAATTTGAAGAGACCAGAACTTAAAGTAACATTAGTATTATGGAAACAATTCATTTTCCTTCATATTTCGTAATAATACGTAGTTAAAATACCACAAATTGTATGGCAATACAAGTAATTGGTATTCATTGTCCAAAGGCAGGAACACGAGTCAATAATAAATGACTATGATAAATATT
The DNA here is from genome assembly GCF_003590095.1 of Trichoplusia ni. NCBI lineage: Eukaryota > Metazoa > Arthropoda > Insecta > Lepidoptera > Noctuidae > Trichoplusia > Trichoplusia ni. The sequence goes on along the minus strand of NC_039493.1, from coordinate 7,928,707 downwards.
CGTACATTATAAATTCCACTGTTCATTACTGAAGTATCAAGCAACTTATATTGTTTATTTTTCGCCTGGGAATAATAAATAAAATAGTAACTACCGAGCCTTTCACCTTCAGATAATACCTACCGAAAACGAGTGTATTTTTATAGTCAAAAAACATTCATAGTATTCACATTTTAAGTAAAAGCAATAACTTCAAGAATATTTTTGTTACTAAGACCTTTTTAAAATTTCCGTGTCTATTTTCTCTACAATATTTTGCTTCGAAACGCGAGTCAAAGTTTATTGATTTTCGACGTAGTCCTCTAATGCTTATTATTTAATTTACGCTTGTTAAGTTTAGCTTTAACATATACAGGATAGAATTCTGGAAAATCTTAATTGGGACCTTACGTAACGAACTACTGACGAAAGTAGGTTTGGAAATGATAGTTCCTCTTTAAGAAAACATTGAATATTTTTCCTACTTTTTACATTTTATTTAAATTAGATGTGGAATTTTAATATAAAATGTGTAGAAATGCATGTAAATACTAGCTGACCCAGCAAAAGATGTTTTGCCTATTTTTTTATTTCTAGTTGTATGTATTTTTAATGCCACATTATTTAAAAAAAAAAAAAAAAATGTCGTCGAGAAAAAAAAAATTTACGCAATGCGCAAATCGCAATAGTTAAATTTATCCTGTGGTTTACATAATTTATGTTAAACACGTAAATGTTATACCACGCCATAGTACCTTTAATGAGATAAGTAAAATTCGTTGCAGCATTTCCCAGGGATTGCCGCATTGATGATTCATTAACACACACATTTGTGATTGACTAATAACAAAATTAGTGTTATTAGGGTTCCGCAGAAGAAGGGTATGAACGTGTTCGTCTCTGTTTTCCCTTCAGTTTTCGTTCCTGTGTTTCTGCTGCCATTATAACAACAAATGCAATGAAGATCAAAATAAAACAACGTTTACTGTAATCATAAATTGGTTTACCTTCAGCTTATTCGTACAGAAGCCTCAGTGTTACGAGTCCCGATCACACTTGACCGGTATTTTATATGTTAAAGTTATGGTTGGTTACATAAATATATTTTTCGAACGACTACTTTCACGTAACGTTTTATCGATTCACCAAGTTTAGTTTAAAATGTAAAAAAAGGAAAAGGAAGATAGTTTTTAATTAGGTAATTACAACTATCAACGATGCTACATTTTATTTGATTCTTTCGAAAAGCAATCAATACTACGAGTAAAAAGATTGGACATTACGATATGATTACCTACATATAATGTAGCTCGCTTTATCAATGATCCGTGTTGTGCTAATGTATTCGACGTTATCATCAATCAACATAGGGATCGGGGACGCGTCGCTATCGGAAACCGTCTATCATACTCTGCTCCCTCGTTATTTAAATGTCTGTAGGCAAACGCAATTTTATTTGGTACTTAGGTATTTTAAAAACATAGGGGCCTTCCACTAGGACCTAGGCTCATTTTGATACAATATATTGATTTTATTACATTGTAAACGGAAAGACACAGAGCTTGTTGCGGGGTCTCTTCTATCGTAGCAAAAGCACTTAGGATGCCGTGAGAGGTGGGCAGATCTGGGTGTTGTTTTTGCTGTAATGAGTATAGGACATCGCGGCAGCCTGTCTGTTATTTGAATAAAGGTCCGCTTCGTTACAGGTTCTTTTCATCATATACATATTCTATGTTTGTTTAGACTTTGTTCACAGATCCGACTGAGTGAGTTTTGATCCCATAAAAATCTGTTAGCTCTAAAATTGCGACGATCTAAATTAACTTCAACATATATCTCCATTTGAGGTACTAGCAAAGAACTCTAATAAATAATGACATATAACTTAAAATACCAACCACATACAATATTTATTATCCAACTTCTTGGCAGTAAAGCTACTATAGTAGTTACGTAATAAAACTGTTATCATGAACCTCGCTATCACATCATCAAGTGTAATGAAGTTTGTAATTAAAGCGTGAAATAATCCTACGATGTACTATCGACTCATTAGAGCTTATGTTCAAGATAATCAAAACGGCAACTGAGTATAACAGTTTAGTATCGGTTTCAGCTTAGCAACAAGTTTCAATTAATAAGCAATTAAATGGAATTACAATATTGTATTATATATACGTGTCTTGGTGTACGACCGATTTAGGCAATAGATATTGGGAATTATGTTTTTGACATAAATTCTATAACCTATTTCCTACATTTAAATAACATATAGTAATTTCACACTTGAGACTTCGTAATATTCAATTAACATTTTAAAAGGGCTATTAAAATTACATCCAATGCTCACTTAGCATATAAATGGCAAATCAATATATCGATTAACTTGATATTCAAGTCACAAAACACTAACTGGGAACATAGCGGCGATTAGATGGAGGCGATAGCAGTAATGTTCTGGGTGTCTACTATGACCCTTTAGTAAACCTTTGTGAAAGCGAGACAGAACTATACAAAAATTGTAGAGCGATGTCTCTCTTCCACAGATGCAGCAGTTTTGAAAAAGTGGAGGTGGGGTCTGACAAGGAAATCAGCTATTACCTCTACATCCCACATGAAACACCTACCTTAGAAGTTGGGGCGATGCCCTAGATAAAGCATGACGTTCGATTAAACATAGCTCCATTACAAGACTAGAACCTTTTCTACGAAATCTAACGTCTGTTATTAGTGGTAAATGAAACATGGCTTTCGGTAAAAGAATTAACAAAAATGTGGGGTACTAGTTTGAATTCGGTTCGAATTGTAAAATGAACTAGATACAAAGAGTAGCATTTAGATCAGACATTTTCACGAAGATCGTTAAAGGGCAGATGGCAAGCCCAAAAAGGTCAATTTGTCTTAAACAGGTCAAAATGTTTGTATTCCGCTGCCTGTGCCAAAACTCTACAGTTCAGCTATATTTTCGAACCAATCTTCTCTTCGTTTAATACTAATGAAGGTACTCTAACTGTCAAAGCTTGTTGACACTTGGAAAGAATTACAAGGCTAGAAATACTTCTCGAAAACATAATACAGAGATAGAAATAATAAATCACTATGCTCAAAGATGACAATGGGTCAAATCGAGCGGTTAAGATGAATAAATCTGGATGGGGATATTTAAGCCGAAATGTGATAAAAAATTACAAACATTTTTAGGGAGTACATCTTTGCGAGAATCGAGAAACGCAAGCTGCAGCAAATAAGGTAGCCTTCGTGCTTCTGTTGCTTTATAAAGCAACAGAATAAGCCCGTATTGCTGTTTTCTAGCTTATGTAACCATGGAATAACTTATTAAACTTTTAGACAGCTGTGCCGTTTCATCGGCTAAAATGAACAGTTCGTATTTACTTTACAATGAGTTTGTTTCCTCGTATTTTACTAACAAACAGATCTTAGACAGACTCCCAATGATCTTAAGGGTTAAACCTGCTTATGACATAGGCAGTATAAGATCACACTAATAGTGTATGAGATCAAGGTTATAAACAAAACATTTTTTTCTTCACCGACTAATTTGAAAGAAAACAAATTCATCGCAAGCCGTAAAGGTTGTCAGTTGCCAAGCTCCTAATAAATTATGTATAGCCGTAACATTTGGCAGTTTTTGTTTTTCATTTGCTTCATTAATCTAAGACGAGCACTGCCATTATTTTTATACCTTCACCTTCGCGATTTAGAATATGGCCTTCTAAGGAATAAAATATGAAGATAATTTATAGCAGTCCACATTAAAACCAATGTAAGAAGGTAAGCAGGGGTGTCTCATAAATTCGCACGGTAATGATAGAATAGTATATTTTTTCAGTAAACTGCGTGAATGTAGCTTTCCTGTGATATATAATGAATTAATATATATTTGCCGTTCGTAAAGTTTAGTAGTAAGTCGCTTTAAATTCAGCCAACGTATTACGTTTTACTATCAGCTTTAGCGGATCATTGCGTTGGATATGATTTGAGAAACGTAAAAGTTTCATTACGTTTACGTGTGGATCAGACACTATTTACGCAAGCTCGAGTCATAAATGTTGAGGTTTTGTTATTCACATAAATAAGATACTTTCGTTACAATGTATGAGTTACCGTATTGATAGGGCGTAAAAGAAAGAGGTTGGTTAGAACTACAATAAGGAAAACATTTTGAAGTAACTTGGAGTGATGGGCCTGACATGGTAACGCGTGGGAGCATATGCGGTGAATACTACTTCCTTCCCTTTACACATAAAGAATTATTACTTTGATTTTTGCAGGAAACGAAATCCGAATCAAACCAGTGATTTTTGCCGCAGGATAAGGGAAAACTATTTTATAAATCGAGTTATAAAAGCTTACTGACACGTTTAAAAGCTTTTGGAAATCGTTCAGCTGGCACACCAATAAAACGACTTGTCAACACTGCGAAATTCACGTAATAGCATGTGGCGCTCTGAGTAGAGCCTCATATCGAATTCGCCCCAAGGTGCATTAGAGTACCCAGGCGTAATTTCCAAAAATGAATGATATCAATTCATGTGATAGATCTGGACATGTATACCAAGTTAGATATAAATTGTCTTGAAAGATGAGTTATGTAAAGATTTTCTTCCGTCCTGAATCATATGTAGGTATATCAACAAACATAAAAAGTATCCATTCAGAATATTCAATAAGTGATATGAACGACAATTTATTTTTATCGCACCTTCTTTGTGAAAATAATATTTCAATCTCGTCGAATATGAGAGATTCATGAGACGTGAATGATAAATAGCAGAAGTATAGCAAAAAAATGATGTTCTACAAAAATAATTGCGGAAATTGACTTAACGAGGAAAGTATGTAGATATAATTTATAGTGTCTCATGCCATACGAAAAAGGTTTAACAGAATTGATTATGTCTCGATTGATTAGAGACAGTCTTTTTACGGTTTATAATTATCATGCAAGTAATTGCGACTTTATAAGATCATCTCCACCATAGCAAACGACTTTTATCCTTACAAACCACCCATCAAGCCCTAAATGGACGGGATCTAACAACCACTAATCATCTTCTACAAATTGTTCAAGTAATCAAGGCGAACGTCTATTTAGAGCCCCTGATTATGTTATAGCTACGAGTTCCACTTAGTCGGTATCTGTACGCTCGTTACGCAGACTTAATGCGACATCAACATACTTTATATTGATTTCTTGACTTTGCTTTTAACAAAGACCAATTACGAAGATAAGCTTGGGTTATTCGAGTATCTTATTTCCGAAACTTTTAGCTCTTGATCCGAGCGGAAAAATTATAAAAATAATGGAATGGTACAATAAAATTAGATTTGCAATATCGGTGAGGAAAGCTATAAGGATGGAAATAGATGAATCGTATCGAGTAGAGGGGAAGATCTTCGATTGACATGATAGGTTCCCACTACCTATAGGTTTGGTCGATAAACAGTATAAAGGTTTAACGGCGTGCCACGGAATCATAAAAGTGGAAACGAGGGTATGTCCGCGATCCAAACATGGAGCGTTCGAATTGGGTCGCCCAGTGTATCTTATAATATCGTTACGTTTTGGGTCGTGCTTAAATAATGATACTCGAACGTCTCAAGTAGACGGGGTTGTTTTATTTTGAAGAAAATGTACGCCCTTTTAGTTTTTCTATTTCCATAAATAAATTGAATATTCACAGTTGAGTCATTGACCTTTGAACGCGAATTGCTTGTCATAACTTTCAGGTGATTTATTTTAGTGTCACAATTTATAACAAAACAGCTTACATATTTTATTTGTTTGCGCCATGGACAAACTAAATAATAAAACTGTCAGAAGTGCAAAGAGTAATTTCTTACAATAATTTTGGCAATGAAAGCGTCGTATACTGAACACTTTTAACGACTGTAGTAAGTTGTAACATATAGCAATTTAGAACAGGTCAAAAGTTAAACTGCTGTTACTCAGCACACAAAACCCCTAACGCCCCTAAGGTAACATTTTTATTTAAAATATAACTTTCCTGGAGCAGACAAGTATCCTATAAGATAACAGAAGGGCTCTTCAAATGTTTTCAAGACCATCTCGCTGACGTCATCCGACCGAGTGAAAGGTTTTCGACAATCATCGAGGTTCATTGTTGAAATTCGACAGGAAGTGCTAAATATAGAACGGATCTAATATCAAACAACACAACTACGATACAAAGCACTTCGACAATGACGAATTGCGTTTATGAAAGTGTCAATCAGTCGCACTTCAAAAAGGACTAAGATCTAAAATGTCAATAATGAATGTTTGGCAAAAGCTTCGCAATTCCAGTTCAAACGTTTCCAGCTATACGACCAAGCGACGTAGGTAATATTACTTCAATTACGTTCCAAAAAAGGTACACCTTTGAATTGTTGATGCATCGTTGAATAAACTATCCGGTGTGCCTTCGAAACAATACTGCGTGACGCAACTTTATTCGTAACGCATAACTCAACCAAGTGTAGCATAGCAACGTATGATAACGAACATTAGCGAATGACGTAAGCCATCAGTTGGGACTGAGGAAGAATCAAACAATTAGCATATTTGGTTCGTTTACCAGATATTGGGCTAAGTTTGCCCTTGATTGGTTAGTGAGTTGGAAACGGGAAAATAGGATATGGGACATACTAAAAACAATAGCCGCTGTTCCATATAAATTACGTTGAAATAAATATTCTGTAATTACTAATGAAATGCATTCGGATATAAATTTGATACCACATCTTGAACCTGAATAAAATAGTTAAACGTTCGCATCGTTTTCCCTTAAACAACCCTTACGAGGAAGATGAGGGCGGCGGCGCAATCGCCACCGATGCCAGCACCACCACGTCAGTACCGAGGTCACCCTTCTATTTCCGTCGGGTCAACGCCTAGGGCGTTAACCATTTCCACGTCATTTCCCTTTGGAAAGCCAATTGAATGCTACATTATACTGTTGACTTTTGTTTTGTAAATGTGATTAGAGAGGTTTTAACCAGTTTAAGGGTTGAACATAAAGCTGAACAGAGATTGTTTTAGTAATATATTTCGGTACAGATTTGGGCAATTTGTGTCTCGTATTGACGGCCCCGTCGCAATGCGAAAGTTCTATCTACGGAATCGTATAGCAAAATAAAACTAGACCAGTATTTTAAACAATTTGAACGGTATCGAAATACCTAATAATACATTACATTGTTAACAATTTTCCTGAAAGAATGACTCAGATGTATGTTATCGAATGTTGAATAATATGTATTGCATATTATACATGGGATTTAAGTGGTAATAATGTAAAATCGAGTGCGTGGAAATAACTTCTAATGGTAACTTATATATGTTTATTTATTACCATTATTAAATGTTTTATTCGTTTCAATATAATTCGTGAAGATAATATTTTATTGAATAACTTTTCTGTATAACGGGAATTTAATCTCAAAAACGTGGTTCGACTGTTCCAAAGCAAGAGCTCGTCACAAAGATCATTTGTAATGATTTTTGATAATGTACCTTATGACTATATCAAAAGTACCAAAATAGTTTAAATTCCTGCTAAACAATCGTCAACACGCCTATAAATAGATGAATCAAGTCAAGGATTAGTCCAAACTACTAAATATATGGAACCGTCTTGGTTACTTAGTCGTGTTACGATAGACTCCGAAGTAAAGCCGGCGATCATTTCAAGAGGATTAGCAGACATATCCTGCTGTCAGCTAATATAACACTGTGGCGTAGTGTAGACGGCAATCCGCTTGCTAAACTAGAATGCTGAGTTGATGCTATTTAGTGGCGGTTTTAGCTTTGTTACGTTTTAAAATGGATAATTATGCCATAATTAAATAACAGATTTATAATTAAATAACAGAGTTGTTAGCTCGATTGACTTTATGCTTAGTATTTGGGCACTAACTTGTTCATGACATAGTGGTGAACTAGTTAGGGTTGTTATTTCTATCGTCAAATAATGTTTAACTTGGGAATAAATTTGACAGAGCACCAACATTTTTTATCGTAAAATTACCAATGATTTTTATTTCTTTGCATTAAAAATACACATAAATTAGGTACACAGGTACAAAAATTTTTAATTATGTACCCTATAACCATTCCGATTAGCAATAACTATAAGCGCCTTGCACTAAAAATACCTTACTACAGAAAGTTGCCCTGATTACCCATTACCTATTACTTGCATCATAATAACCAAATGCTTTTAAGCAAGATCTACGTAATATCTCACCCCATTGCGTAGGTCGTCGTTCTGGCCGAGTTCACCCACGAGTTGGATCCACGCCAATTACACAGGGATCCCCGAAACCCACTCGGTCGAGTCTTTTAATGTTACGGTGCATGTTTGGTGGTTGCGAAAGTTTACTAGTATAATGTGTTTTATGTGTACTATATTTAGAGGGATGGTCACATTTTTCGGAACAGAAGTTCTGTTAGTGTATATATGTAGTTTATTCATACTAGCAAAAAGTCGCAGGTTTTTTTGGAAAATGCATGCTAAGCTACAACTTAATGCTCATATTTCTGTTGGCACTACAATGAATTGACTCTCAAAATCCTTTTAACGTAGGTACGCAATAAACTTTTTTTTTATAGAATCCTATCACACAGTCTGATTGCAACCGGAACGATACTTACAAATACACGATTGGCCTAAAAGGCATGCATTAGTACTTAAGTTTTAGAAGAGGTTGGCTTTTCAACTAACAGTCAACAAGCCGATTCAAAACATTTCCGATATGGATTCGATCTTTTACAAATCACATTTTTTAAGTTTTTTATTTAATATACCTTTATAGCAAAGTATAAGAAGAAGAGTGAGTAGAAAGTTACTTCAAGTATTTGTATGCAAATATCACATGTACAAGCCAGGACTGTTTCAATCTAGGGGTCTATTTTCGTATAAAAAACTATTTTTGTATTGGCACCAAAAAGGTTTTTAACAGCAAATAATATTTTAATATAAAGTTCTAAAGATGATGTCAACAATTATGATAATAGCAATGAATGATTCAGAGAAAATTACAATGCAGTAACGAACATGTATTACTCAAGAATGATTACTTTTAAGGTCATATCGCCGTAATACATTACTGAGAGAGATAAACCTTGGGAGACTTTGTACATATTTGCTTCATAACAAAAGAAAAATGTCTTAATTAGTGTTCAGAAACTATTAATTTTTTGTAACTTAATTTAACTGTTTTTAGGTTACAGACAAATGCACATCATGAAGACCTCCTTATCGAAATAACGTACTCCTTCTACCTTAGCATTAGGTACTTGCTAATGTTCCTGCTAAGGCATACATATGTGTAGAGGCTACTATTGATCGTGCTGAGTGGTTGCTAAATGCATCATCTGGTTTATTAGTTTATCTATGTGTATACGGTATAGGACTGTGAGGCTCTTAAATCACGAGACTGGGCGAGGCATCGATACGGATACGGATTGTAACTGACTGGCAAATAATCAAAGTTACCTAGAAAACTTAGTATAAATAATCCGTGTCGGCTTGTCTACACTTAATCCTACTTATAGGTATTGTAAACGCGAACATTAGAATGTATGGACGTTTGGTTCTCTTTCACACAAATGCTGAACGTATTAAGACGAAACTTGGTACACAGGTAATTTTATAACCCAGATTAAACACTAAGGATCGTTTTTATCCCGATTTTATGTTCCCGTGGAATCATTTTAGATTTGTAGCAGGCGGGACCGAGGGCAACATTAGTTAGTGCTTAGCCTAAAACACAGATCATGTGTCGAGCCTATTCCAAATTCAACTGCATTAGCACTTCTAACCATAAATTATAGGTACAATCCCCAAAATGATGGTGCATCCAAGTCAATTCCATTTACCATTACCGGTAAAGCACATCATGGCGTAACGTTGGCTAGAAGCCAGCCAGCGGTTACGTGCACTACAGACAACTTTAATGAATTTACGGAGACATTTGTGTAACTATGCCATGCCATTTGTTTATCGGACGTTTCGTTAGCTGATTTATTTATCCCGAATTACTACTACCATGTTGTTGTATTTTTTGTAGTAATTATTAAAGCAACACCTTAGTATTTCGATCTACCTAATGTTGGGGCATCCCATCGGTTATCCCACCGGGAGAGTAATTGAAACATAATTTAAAATTATTAAATCTTACAACAGTGCCTGATTTTCACGGTATATTTTGTTGTTTTTTTTAAGCGTAGGTACTACAAAAGACTTAAAACAATAAGTTTATCAGTGTAAAATAATTACGATCCACATATCAAATACTCACGGTTAAATAATATACATATATTTTGGACGGAAACAAGGTTCACGCAGCGTTAACTGCACTTGTTCGGCGCCCGAACGGCTACAAACTGTAGTAACGCATAACTCTTGATATTCAGTTAGCGCGACTACGATAAAAGCTGTGCCAAAACATTTTACACTAGACTTTGGACATTTAAAAACTTTAGTTCCCTGTAGAGTAAAGATAAAATGTAACGTTACACTTAATATATAAAAGTGTCGAATAGATCAAGCGCGGTTACGGCCCGCACGACGTTTTTAGGATAGAAATGTCACGTCTAAACAGCGAAAAAGAAGCTCGAGAAAAAAAGTCAATAAAAATATCCAGGTAACGTTTTAGACCAAAATTGGACGTGATTTTATTCGTAACTACTCCACGTAGATATCGATGGCATCGGTCGGTTAGATAAGGAAGGTTTACGATTTGGATGTAAATATGACTTGAAGACAAAAAGCCTTTTTCTTCCATAAGAATATTCCTTTTTTTGAGTTTATGAGAATATTACAAAGAGGTTTCCGCGACGGGAACTAATCAAAACGTTTCGAAGTTTTTCGATTTGTTTTTCGACCATTGTCCAATGCCTAGACAGCCCGGTTACTAGCGTCTATTTTGCCTCAAAAGACACAGCTGGTGGTGCAAAATATCAACACGGAAGATACACAAATTCTAAGGTCTCAAATGTTGGTATTAAACGCAGAACATCTAAACATCTCCACAAACAAGAAGAACCTGTCTGCTAACACGATTCCTTAGTAGGTTAGTGAGAAAAAAAAACACACTCAGAGGCCGTGACCGCCGCCGTGGCCGGTTCGCTAACGGTACACTTTCCGACTAGCTGGTTAGACACGATAATCGCAACTCTTGATAACGCGGTTGAATGGATGCGAAGAATATTCAAAATCCTACAGATCTATCGTTTTATAAATGCGTGACACATATTTTCTTTACAATTTTTTGTAGTTGCCTAGAGGTCGAGTGAATTGTTATTTGATTTTAATCTACTTTAATGAGAAAATATCAATAATACCATAAAATAAGTCAACACACAAAACACAATATTTACTCTTTCCTCTGCAGCATAAAAATCTATTAAAATCTTAGCAAGATGGTTCCGAGAAATAAACAGGTGCAATATATTGTGAAACTCTTCCTATATTGGTATAACCCACCCACGTCAAAAATAGTATAGCACAATGCCGCCAAAAATAAACCATAGCTGGAATCACAGACAGATGTTTCGTTTCGCTTTTAAAATTCACCAGTCAGGACAGACTATGGGCAAACAGAAGCCGCTCGCGGTATCATAAAACTAAAAGAAATAAAGACTTCATAAATCTTACATTAAGTCGAAAATACCAGCTAAATGGTACTAACTAATCGTAATAATATTTAAGACATACTTGAAACTTTAAGTTTATTTTGTTGATATAAACTCAAACAATAGTAAATCAAAAATAATTATAACCCTCTCAAACTATATATAAACATACTGAAGTATTATCAAAGCTAAAATTAATTATTTAACAAAAAAAGCAGCCACACCGACAAATTCAATTACAGAATTTCATCAAACGGATTTCTTAGCATTACTTCCAATTAAAATTGTCGTTAGCCGCCCGATCTCTCGTAAAGTAGCACATTGGTATTTCTAACAGAGAATTACATTTGCGTGTCTCAGCTCTGCGGTCTTCCCTAGCAATAACATCGGACCGAGATGACAACTCATGTCTAAACCGCAGAATCGCAATATCCATTCACATAAGAACGGAAACGGAACATGTGGAAACTATTCCATCTATATTAAATTTAAAGGACTTACAGTTCTAAGTGGAAATTAGGAACAGATGATACAATCGAACGATAGACGTCGACATTTTAAACAATTATCATCAGTAACAAAGCTCTTGCAAAATAATTTCGGAAACCATCAATGCTAGTGAGGAAACGTGATCGTAAAACATTTTATTGCTTTTGTATGTTATAACTTTACAAACGGACAGCGGCTGCAATGGGTTTCAACGCCTAGTTTTCTGTACGACACAAATCCCGTACGTTGGAAGTTGGCACTTTCGCCAAACTTAACCAGTTCTAGGACTTGCGGCGCAAAACACATTTCAACGATGCTGGCAAAGCGAGGGCACGAGATAAGAGATCGATTTCATTCAACATAGTTAATGTAGGCTTATACCTACGTAACAGCTGTGTTGGAGGCGTGATTGCATTCAGGTCTCAATAACATTAACATCACAACAACCGTATAGAACCTTCAGCTTATCCTATTTCCCGAAAGTACGTTGCGCGTCGGCGTAACGTCAAACAGGTATTAACAGCTTCGTTCGATGCAGATTGGCTTCGTCAGGGGTTTCCATCAGACTCGAGACAATAACCCCTACTAGACGGTATTTTTTTATAAAGTACCCATTACCAACGAATACTGCAATTCTGCCATTCGTGATCCGATATTTCGTTATGTTTTATGTGAACTCATTCAATGAACCTGTGCTACGATATTGCCGTCATAAATTGTGAAAGAAAATGTCAGTTTAAAACCTGGTCAGACAAAAAGGTCTTTTAGTATTCAATCGATGCTGGAATTATTTTATTTGTGATCAAATGTTTTTTTTTTGTAAGTAAAGGTTACAGGTTTGAGAATAAATTCAAAACATTCTCCAAACGCTAATTAAGATAAGTGTGCATAAAAACGTCATCAGTTTTGGCATCGAGGCTTAAAGAAGGGGGAAGATCTGAGACGATGCTTTATGACCCGAGCAGCGTCGTAACGATGAAAATTGTTACTGGGGAATCCACGATAACTGTTCAGATGATATTTGAATGTCTACTATTACTTAATAGGCGCTCACAAAATTTTTGAAGCGAGAAAATGGACCGACCCTCGTAATGCATAAAACAATCTCATTTAAAACCTTGAACTTCGAGAATTTGAGCATCGCCTTAGTAAAAATATTAAAGGTCAATAAAACCATTTATAAAATAGGAATCTCATTTTTATGTTTTAAAAGAGGCTTCTAAAAGTAAAAGTGACCCTCATATAACCTATCTTTTGAAATGCTAAGCACGTTTAATCCGTGTCTTGGGAGACGGTGACATATCGAGTTTTCAAGCAGGTTGAAAACTTATCGCTCCAAGCAGACACGCTTAATAAATATAAAAAAAGACACATTCCCCGACCAGAATGGAACGACTATAAAATTGATATAAAACGGAGCTTTGAAGAAGTTTATAGCAAGCGTAAGTGAATGAGAGCTTTTAGAAAAAATGGAGAGGTTTATAATAGCAAATTTTTCATTTTTTAAAGAGCAGGAAAATATCCTTAACCTAATACTGATATAACTTAGTATAAAAGTAAATCTAGTAGAACGAAATCCAAGAGATAAGGTTTTAGAAAGAAGTAATACTTTTGCCGTACCCTTCGACAAATCAGTTACGGTTTACGCTACATAAGCGGCAATACCATGACCGGACAACTGTCTTTTATGGTCTTGGCCGTTTGCACCCCTTGAAACAACACCCCATCGGCCAACACACGATTTATGGTAAGCGAGGGTGAACATATTGGTGTTGTACACACAACGATCAGATCAGTAAATCAATTGTTCGGTGGGATTTTAAGAAACATTTGGTGGTTTTAGGCAATATTAGGAATAAGGTATTTGACAAAAAGAAATGAATTGGTACGTCAGGTGGTAGGTTTCTAAAAAAAATGGATCTGTTTTTCCTTTTATCGCGTTGATATTTAATGAAAATGTGTCCGACACAGGTGTGATGATAACAAGTGTAAATTAAAAATCCCCGCCACACTTTGATTTGAAATTTCTTTTAGTGTATTATATTATTTGATGAATTTCATTTGATACCCATATTTGGAGAGTATTGAGAAAATACCTATAATATACTCCACGGCTATTTTGTTACCTGTGGAGTTTTTGTCGGTTCTTCTCCCTGGGGTAGCAGCTAGTATCACGGTTCCAAATGACGTTATAAACCGTTACCGCATATTTATCATTACTTGAAAAAAGAAATATCCTGGTGGAGGTCATCATGGACTGATTTTCATCAAATATAGCTTAGTCACTACCGACGAATAATTCACTTTTCAAACAAAATCAAAATTTGTACGATGCTATACCAAATAGACAAACACGTCAATCTTGTTACACGGGGTAAAAATCTGAAGTTGAAGTGAAATCAATAGTCTTGGTTACTGTTTTATGTGATGTATGTTCTTGACTTGAAATAATATTCAAGTAGGTACTATATTGACACGACCTTAGTTATATGGGGTTTTGACTTACAAGTAGCTTTCACTGCATAGGTACGGAGCTTATGAATACATTTTCACTTTCAGTAGAAAGTCGAAATGCCTAGTTATGATAAAATAATAATAAACACACCAATTACTTTAATTAAAGTTCTTTGGTCTTTGGAAAAAGGGTTTTTTGAAAATAGGGATCGCGGTAAGTAATTAGGGCAAATGGCTAGCGAAGGTACCGATGTTAATAGACCGTGACTCGAACTTGCTAACTTCATCACGAATAATGAACGAACCTTTTATGAAAGTTTCGGAACTATGTACTAGCTAAGTGCTATGTTGGCTAACTATGAAAATAGTCCAACGAGAAATTACTAACATTTGAAAATTAAAATTTAGGTTCAGATAAAGGTCATATGTAGATATAATGAGGTACTTCTAGAAAATAAAGAGTTCGATAATCGATTTAACATTATTTAAAACCGAGGGATTGCAATTTTTTGTAACAACTTAAAATAGTTATGGACATTACAAGAAGGAGAGTTCTATGACCTACAAAAAAGTTTTGAAAAGGAGAACTTCAAGTAAATTTCGAGTCTACATCCAACCGGTAATAAATTATGTAGCAAGATAAGATACACCGGTTTCCATCAAGTGTTTCTAGGCGGAAGATTTAAACTCATTTCGTAGCGCTACTGCACTATGATAACACTCACGAAGCCCCGTCTTATGTAACCCGTTCCTAGTCTCTTTGTATGCAACTTAACATGTATTCGAGTCAAGCATAATCTACTACTACTACATTCAAGATCCTCTTACTTTGATATCGCTTAAGACGTAAATCATAAATTAATAATATATGATGCATGTCATCGCTGAGACTAAATTTTAATACACTTAATACATATGTGTAGATAAAAGCAAATATACCTTTTTGTTTAAATTAATATTTTCATGTTGCTGTTGAATTTTTAAATCTGACCTTTCAATGGACACTTCGTTGTAATTTATCAAAGTTCTCACATTTGCTTTAACCGGGCTGAATACCAACAAATACTCTTGTAGGGACGTAGATAGCACCGAAGTTTTGACCAATCCAGCTTTATCCATGTTTTATCTAAAGGTAGGCCTATAACAGTAAAGTGAATGGGTTTCCAGAATATCCCAAGTCCGTTCAAGGCCACAAGCGGTCTTTTAAGGTACCTTAATGTAGAAAAGGCGTACCGCTTCCCCTAAACGTAACAAAGACTGACAGCGCATGGATACGGCGTGGAGCAGAATCTTTCTTGCAAACTGCAATAACATTACTTTAAGATGTGGTTGTAGACCCTCACATCCTTACCCGGTAGGCCGAAAACAATTTATCGATGTTCTTAATCTCAATCACAAGTACAATGGTCCGTATTCTTATACAATAGTTTGAAAGCATGACGGTTCTACGTAAAGATGATTATTTGCTATTGTTATTTTGACGCGTAACTAAATGTTATAAATGTAGGCTGCTTTAGAAATTTATTAGCAAAATGGTATGAACAGTATTTGATATATTAATGTTCTTATTGATTATTTTTTTTCGATTCTACACAAATACACTATATTTCTCAAAGTTATTCAGGTCTCTTGAGGTATTCTATAATGAGTTTTGAAAATGCCTCGGATTCGGCCTGAAAGGTACTTTAATACAACAGGAACCTAACTACATCATATCGCATAAAACCTTGTTGCATGAAACTATTATGAAGTGCAATAAATTGTTTCTAACCAGCGTGCAGTGGTGTCGTAACGTGAAGCCCAGATGTGGCCGCTGACAAGCGATTACGTAATCAGATTAAAGGAATTTGTTCTACGATATTCATAGACGTTGACACAATCAACTTTATTCTCATCATTTTTATAGCGCTTATAAATATGAAAAGAAACAAAAGAAAATGAGATTTCATTTCAAATATCATGCTTTGATAACAAGGATAATATATTCGCTTTTGTTTTGCATTTATATTGAGTTTTTGTACTGGCTGGCCATTTACCGTAACGCGAAACGAACTATATTTTTTTGACATGTCTCACTTTAAAAAACTACGTACTCTGTAAATCCCATTTACAACTAATTTATTAATACATTTAAATAACTTATGCTTCTATTACCAGTAGTATAAGTCATTAAATTGTATGTAAAAATACCGACATTGCGTGCTTAACGAAATTGGCACCAGCTTTGATTTAGACATGGTTAAGGTCGCGATCGATTAACCTTGCGACCCTTTGGTAATAAAACGTTTTCGATTATAATAAAGATAGCGCATCCAACATAAATCGGCCTTGGTTAATAACCGTTAATTCAAATAGTCGTATTATTTTACTTAATACCAAGACTTAAACTAACTTAAGACTTGAATTAATTGAAAATTAATCTGATTTATTTCTGAAGTCGACTGTTCGCTTAATGGTGCGATTTCTCACATAAAATTTCGACACACAACACCTACTTATCATATTAGTTTAGATTTGCCGTACAGCAAAAATCTAGCTATATAAGACCCAAAAACCCTTAACTAAGGTTAAGGGGTATATTTAATCAGCGTATCGATTTAACAATCTTGTATGTCATCACCGCATCAGGTACTAGGACTCCAGATACGATAGGAGATCCGTCTTACGATCTACTTAATACAATATCTATAATCCATCACGTTAGCACGTGTAAGCTATAAAGCAGACATTAATAACTATACGGGCTACGGCATATGTAGATAGCAGAAACAATACCGTTGGTTAGCCGAGTTTTATCATTTTCACATAGCATACATACGTATCCGGCCTGATAACCCTAACCTTCGTTAAAACTGACCAAAAACGGGTATTACGAACGTTTCCTAGAATTATTTGATTATTTTTAATCCAACCCAAACCCAGTCGTACATTTTTGATGTGTTTAAGGGTTACAGTACCAAAAGCACTCAAATATTTTTTTATTTTACGTCAGTAATAAATAATTTCGCGAAACGTACGAGTAAATAAGATTGATGGCCGCAAAACCCGAATGATTTCTAGTCACGACAGTCACTTGATGTATTCAAACAACATAATAACATATGACATTGTATGCAATATCTTTTCACAACAGCCAAGACTTAACATTATCATTAACACCTCACAAGATGACAAAAAATCAAAAATACAATGTAGAATTATGACGTCATTTGTTTTATCTCGATGTATAAAAACTTTTTATAGACAGTCACTGAGGTCTAGGTATTCCGATTAATATTTAATAAAACCTCGCAATAGACGTTCACACTTCAGTACAATACGTTCCATTCAATCCTTTTGTATCGATAATCTTTTGAAGCTTTCCGCTTCGTTGGCCAAAGGATAGGTATTACGGCTTTGTGAATCTCTTTAGAAAATATCTAGCGCGTGGAGCTTTCAGATATAAATTCATCATTCTATGTGTCATAGCATAGCTACTATCCACTGAACAGGAGCTATTAGTAAAAGCTAAAATACTTAAAAGCAAGAGGAAAAGATAAATAAAATATAGCTTAAAAATATATTTAGCAAAATATCGCTCTAGGTACTTAGTAAATTATAGGAGGTTGCGTATGAACTTAAACATGGACTTTTAATTTCATTATTAATTTGAGATAAAAAGTTAACAGTTTTACTTTATTTGCACTGGAACAAAGTGATATTGGCAAAAACATCTGAACGTCATAACTTACACTTACACGACACCTATTGTTTAGAAATCATCTCGTTTTCATTATACTCTCACAGAGGTTAATGACTAATAACATTTTATTTCTAGGAATATTATTGGCAGGTAGGTATTGTTAATAAGTAGACACGCCAAAAGCACAGGCTTAATTTGGATAGTAAAGAAAGAACAGAATTTTTATTCTTTCGCAGAATATTAAAATGAAAAAAATACACACAATCATAAACCAACATTACGACCACATTATCACGTAGTCACTAATTCATGACACAAGCGTGGGAAAGCAAACAATGCGCTTTCTATTTCTGTCATTCAAAAACCAGTAGGAAACTACTAAAAACGTTTTACAATAAGATTTTACTCCTAATTAGGTTTAGGTGCAGAAATGATTTATGGAAATTGTATCTTATGGTACTAAGAACTAAGTTGCAGGTGGAATTTGTGTCACGGTCGTAATCACCGCTCCGTTGGACCGCAAAGATTTTTCATGCTAAGGCGCTAATACGTCATGGGATTGATGGTATTTGGGAACATGGTAATGGTACCATAGTTGACGACACAATTGCCCTAATTCGTGTAGAAAGTTTGTAACTAGCTCCCGGTCTTGAAATCGGTTGCGGTTTGCTTTAAGTAAACAGTCCGAATGTAATTAAGATTTATCCAATTATGAGGTTTTGCTCAAAGTAATCATGATTGTGGTAGCGTTGGTGGTACTATATAATGAAACAACCAGTAACTTAAATGTAAAACCGTACAAGATTTACGATTTTAGAGAGTATACGAAACAGTCATTTATTTTATGTAAAATACAAACAGAAACTTGGATTGTGTTGTGTTTTTATTATACCAGATTTCGTTTCTTTTTGTTTTCGATGAAAACGACAACGTGAAAGGTATAACCGCACGCGTTTCCTTTATTTGTTACTTTTTAGAAAAGCTATTCAACTCTTGTTTTGCTCGACCTAAAAACTTTGTAATTATGTATTTCTGTACAATTTTTACACGTCATCATTTCGATTACTTTCTGTCTATGAAATAATTTATGCCGTTTTATTTTTTTTAATATCAACAAAGCATAACATTCAGTTAACAAGTTCGAAGTAACGGCAGATCTGAAACACATTTTATGACTCGACAACCAGCGTTAACGATTCAACGTAGGTACCGACCAAACTATTCTGGTTAGAAGCATGTCGCAATCATATCGTAACACTAGATAAAAGCAGATTACCCAATCGTGTGCACGCAGATTAAACAAATACATTGAATTAGACAATTAATTTGCAATTGACCTTGTTCTTGTTGCGATCTCGATTGTTCTGCGTTTAATACGACAACAGTATTTAAATCCACGAGGAAATCGTACGAGATAACATTGTAGTTTTGAAACCGCTGCAATAAACATTTTACGATTACGTGAATTATTTTTAGGTGAGTTTTAAAACGATTGTTTGAGGAAAGAGTAGCAATATAGTAGACCGCTCTTTTGTTTTGGGTGTAGAAGTTTGAAGATCTCCACATGTGCTTTTTTAATAGTATTTTTTGCACATTATTTCGTAGAGTTTAACTATCTGTACGTTTAGAAGAGAAGGCTATAAATAAGCAGTGAGTTTGATGTACCTATATAATTATTGTGAACAAAACTAAGTTCTTCAATTGATATTATTTTTTTATCTACGACATTCATAAATAAAGAAGCCAATTAATGCTACATCCAATCACGCTTACGAACCCTTTTGAAGAGAAGTTAGAATATAAGGAGTCGCGATTCACAGAAGTCCCTAGACAAAACACAAGCAAACGACTACAAACGAGGTCAAATGCCAAAACTAACTTGCCGCACGAGATTATCATGAAACAACTGTACGTTAATTAATATTTTAGGCAACAGACGCCGCAGAGGGCGGTATTTTAGCTAAAGAACTGTTAAAACATCAAAACGAAAGCCACATATTGCTATAAACAATTACGTAGATTGCATGTCGCGTTAACACATATGTTAGGGTGAATGAACTTTACTGTAAGCGTCCCCTGAAGCTCATTCAGTTGATGTAAACATCACTTGTTTGAGCACAGCTAGCCAGGGTTGACTCTTCCTCTGTCACTAAGCTTATTTTTAGATTTAACACACTTTCAACACTCAGCATAAACAACGTCTATTTGTGTTAAAATCCATTTTGAAATATGGTTAAGTAAGCAATCCTTTAAGATCGATTTATGCACAGACCGGCGCCGTACATACTTTGAAAGTGAAAACGAATCAGAATCGTTTTATTATCATTATTATAATACCCTTAGACAATCTTGTGGAACCAAATTGGACACCCATACTATTTTTAATTTCGCTCAAGTTTATCGCTCGCAGATGTAGACAATAAGGAACGAATTTCATAAGACTTCTTTATTACGTACGTAAACCTAAAGTGGGTAACATAGTCGGCACCTGGAGGAACAATTACACGGCCTAAGTAGTCCGGAGTGTTTGACCACACATTTAGAAAAGCAAGACAAAAATACAACTGGACTTTTGTAGCCGACTGAAAATTGCATTTATTTTTCTTAAACAGTGTAGAGGCCATCCATATTGTTGTGCACGTCTGAAAGGAGGTAGTGTCGATGACAGGGCGGCATACGATACGCCGTCACTTCATTAACTGCAGATGACCTGTGCGAGCACGACGAGCCGAGAATACAGCCTGATTGTCATAGACAAACACTTTGTGTTGTAAACGAGGCTCTAATCGTTAAGGCAGGTATACACAAAGTACACGTAGGGAAAGTAGCTCGTTTGAATATGCACGAACATCTTTAATCACATTTATTAAAATACTGCAACTCACGTGAAGTATTTTAATAGCTACGTCTGTATTATAATTTTTTATTGAACTGCAATCAAGTATTAGTACTTAAAATAACATCATCATCGGCCTAGCCTTTTCCCAACTATGTTGGGGTCGGCTACCAGTCTAACCGGTTTCAGCTGAGTACCAGTGCTTTACAAGGAGCGACTGCCTATCTGACCTCCTCAACCCAGTTACCTGGGCAACACGATACCCCTTGGTTAGACTGGCTGTCAGACTTTTCAAGCTTCTGACTACCTGTAACGACTGTCAAAGATGTAGGAATAACAGCCGGGACCCACAATTTAACGTGCCTTCCGAAACACGGAGGAACTCGTTATGACAAATATGGTCACCCATCTACGGACCAACCGCGTCAAGCATAGCTTAACCTGTGATCGTTTCACTTATGCGGTTATAGCTTAGCTACGAGCTCCACACGTACGTAGTACTTAAAATAACAATGGCAATTAAATATTCGATTCTGCAGTTTCAAGTATTTTCGTAATTAAAACCGAGTGCTTCTGTCTACTATTAATATTTACGACGCCACGAGTAGCGAATGTGTCGTGTATATACCTAGTACCTACATCAAACTGTTAATTATAGTGACAACAATCTGTCACACAATTTCGTAGACAATGGGGAATGTGTGAAATGAAAGGCGAGGGTAACGGGGTAGGTTTAACTTCCTTGTTGGTATAAAGTAGTTGTAGTTTGTTTAAATACTACAATTATTACCTATTTTTTACTAAATTGACAGTCCTACACGATGTCACAGAAACATGGCATAGCTGTCAAGACTTTAATTATTTTCACACACATTAACACGACCTCAGTACGAGGTACCTTTGCACTTGTATGAATGATAATAATATGAAAAGAAGCTAAGTGTTAGAGGTAGTTAAAATACAAACAGCTAACAGTACCTTTGAAATCGTACAATTGCATACACAACTATTTTTACAGTTACAAAAAACACCCGAGAAACATACTAATGATTTCCACATAAGTATAATTATATGTAGGCGACATCCGGGAGAGGGGACCAACACTTGCTGTTTACATTCAAATGAGCTAGCAATATGACCGCGTAATATCGTTAGAGATGCGATTACAAAGATCTTATGGCAGGAATTCGAATATAAAAGGAACTTGAATTTCAGGAAACCGTTCGGGTTTGTTTCGTTTTTGTTGCGGTTAGAGGAAGTAATGTTCACAAGTGTTATGCAAACTACTTCTTATGAGCAAAAAAATAAAGTTCATATTCATGTGTTGATATTAAGTATTTTTTCAAACTTTAACTGCCTAGAACGTTGCAGTGTTGGTCATTGTTATCACAATACACTATTACAATATTAGTCTCACCACGAACGCAGGGGTTGCATGTAAACACAGCTTAATTAATTACCGCAACCTTTCCGCTCCAGGGAAAATAGATTGGAAATCCGTGAGAGGAATTCATTGGCAAGAGATGTGAAGCTCAATAGATTTATTCAGCGCAGCAGCCGTGTCCCACCTAGGGGACACGACTACGGATAAACACAAGTTAAGCGGTCATAGAACAAGCGTCGGGGTACCGTCCTGTGTACTAATTGGTTTAACGTGGTGAATACTTAATAAACAAGCATGGTACGATGTTTAAGCGCTTAATCGTCTTTCAGCGTATTAATTTTTATAAGCTTTTTAAATATCTATGTAGGTTACTAATTATATTTCAACACGGGATGAGTACATTTCCGTGTCATAGTATGGCGCCGAGTACACGCCTTTAACCGAAGGCAATAGAAATGAGTGTATATTCATTATTAGTGAAAAGTCTGCCCGAGGCAATTTCTCTAAATAATAATGCAGTGAATCTCTTTGAAAAGAATACAACAGGAAAACTTATAAAAAAAGATTGGATACAGTTAGCCTTGATCGAATGCGAAATGGCGGTCTTTAACGTTAACCTCAATTAAGTTCTGCGTTACTTAGCTAAATTAGAAACATTTTTAAGTCAGAGATGGTAGTTATTTATGGACATAGTCGCCTTAATAAGTATAATACTCCTAAAATCGTAATGGAACTTACATATTTTACCATCTATACGAAAAAGAAATATAAGTAAATAAATAAATACCGTTAATTACGGGTGCATTAGACAAAAACGCGATGTCGTGACAGTTCATAGGTAGACCGTAATATAAAAAGTTCCGTCTCCAAACTACATGCCATATTTTACACCCGTAACTACCGCGGCTGACAGGCAACACGTTATTTATGCAAAAATGCTACAACTAGGTTATTTGGAAAGTCGAGTAACTGGACGTTTGATGGCTTTTATGAATGTTTTCTTTTTTAAAGTCATTACATGGATCAGTGTTTTTACATTTATTAGACGACATTCTACTATCTATATGGAAAAAGTAGGAACTGTATCGGGTATAGCATTCAAGTTTAACAAGTCTTCGTCCCAAAGTCACCCAAAACCAGCCACCCTCTCTGAAGTCTAACCGCGATTCGTGACTTCAAATAAACTTAGGACGATAACAAGCGACGAACCCTGTTTAGGCAAATTAAAATACAAAACAATACCGTGGCAAAACTTCTAAGAATTGTAACTGATAACTTTAACCTCGTTAAAGGGTGACTCCTTTAAAAATACTAACCCTAATTTACACTGAAATAAATGCGAAAATTTGGGTAGGACCCATGATTCATAGGTACAAAGAACAAATTATTAATATTTAGTGAAGGATATAACAAGATTGGTAACAAACACTGTATTTTTTACTAATCAGATATTTAAAAATTAATTAATTATAAAGTTCTAAAAACAAACGTCCCAAACGTTTTATTTTTATTACAACGAAATGACGATGATAAGAACAACATGACTATAACAAATAACGACCTCTTTAGAATTCCTCGAAACATCTGTAGACAGTAAGACAAACATTCCAATGGGTCATTTCCTCATTACAATAGCAAACTGAACAAGTGGTTGAAGTGACCACATCCATCTAAGGCAATACACAGGTTATATTAAACAGGCCTGAATATGTAACACATCGTAAAGTAACTACAATATCGATTGAACGTAGCGTTTACCTTGCGATACCGTAATAACTTAATCATGTAGAAGTTAAACAGTTGTGTTATTAAAAGATTATTTGAACCATACCGTTCAAACAGAATATTATAGAGAATTGTATTTTAAATGGCTTTGTAAGAAACCATTCCTTCTTTACGATGCATCGACCGCATCTTCCTCTTACCGAAATGGAATTCATACTTGTAATTTGTAGTTTAACTAGCATTTAAATAAAATAGTGAAACAAGAAAAAGAAGATACTAAATTCATTTTAACCTTTTGCAATATACCAAGAAGTAATTCCAGTTCCACTTTGGTATTTACGGTTCGATCTAGAATTTCTACATTTCTTTCTACAGGTTCTTCTACATTTGAGCCTGCTCAAACCAAGTCAATGTAAATCAATCAGACCACTTTTGGTCAAGTTCTTCTGCGTCATTGACACACATACTTCTAATGGCGCCAACATTGACCACCTACAATCGTGTCATCGGTACAGATGGCAAATAATTAAGTCAATTATCAAAAAATATTAAACGATCTTGAGAGCTATCTTAATATCTACTTCGTTTATTTATAAGATAAAAATACCAGAGATATTAGTGCATTCCCATCTAAACTATTTTCAGTCGGATCTTCAAAATCCATTTCCGCGAATATTCCCCATTGTGCGTTTACATAACCAAACTCGAATTGGAGAGACCATACCGTTTTACATATTTCAATATCCCTTAAAGTTTGATCTAAGCACGCGTTCGCCGTATTTGGGGCGAGAGGAGATTTAAGAATTCATGTGAGAGAGTGAGAGGCGTTCAATACGAGAATACGAGCCCCAGTTCCAGACATATCTGGAAAGCGGGCACTGAAGTAATCTAGTACTGAACAGTGTTACAAAGAATTTTGTATCGAATTCAATTGAACCAGCCGAACGACCACATAAGGCGTTGCGGATATGTACTATTACTGTTTATTCGAACGTGAGGAAACTGGTAATGTTCTAGAGGCATAATACATATTGGCTCACTCTAACACGGACTTGCTATTAGCATTTAGTGTTGCGACGTGGGAAAACGTAAGGAACGTATTGACTTAACATAAAATATATTTTACTATAACACTGGCATAGAGGTAGGCAGTTAGAAAATTTCGGAGTAAAAAATCGTAAAGCCCAAAGAGCATAAGTAAACCGGTGCACAGTTTAAAGGCCAGAGAGTGAGAGTTGTTGATATATACATTCTGTATCCCAAAGTGGGTTAAAAAGCAATAAAAGGCAACAGCACAGTGGAAGAAACAGCAAAAATCCCCAAAACAAAAAAATCAAGATAAAACACTGACAATCCAAAACTACTTTGATAAAAATCTAACGAAGTATAAAGGTCTTTGAATCTCGATCTCGGGGCAGATTACCCGACTGAAGTATCGTCTTACATTAGGCGAAAACCAATTGCACATCGTCTCGCATCTCGGGTTACTTTCTCGAAT
Source organism: Trichoplusia ni (assembly GCF_003590095.1). NCBI lineage: Eukaryota > Metazoa > Arthropoda > Insecta > Lepidoptera > Noctuidae > Trichoplusia > Trichoplusia ni. The sequence goes on along the minus strand of NC_039493.1, from coordinate 7,902,998 downwards.
TTGGGGCTGCATTTTTAACGCTCAGTTAGACGGGGTTAGTGCCGAGCCACGGAAATTCATGTAACGGGAAGATGGAAGGAAATAGATGTATTACCGTAGTTGGAATGTGGAATTAAATTTTTAGAGTTATTCAAGTAAGCTATTACCATCCGAAATTGGTTTTCTTTCATAATATTATCCACCCAAAGACGACATGTACTTTCAATCCTACCATATTTTTGGATCTCATATCGCGTTCTCCGCTTGTGGATAAATTTACTAGCCGTATTGTAGCCGATTCGTCGAACTGTCTTTTCCTACGAAGTTCAAACTACTTAAGACTCAACTGTTTCAATGAATTGGAAACCGGTTTATTTTTCCTCTAACTTAAAGACAATTCATCTAAGAGTATCATCCAAAAAAAATAAAATACAAGAATTCCTGGCAATCTATTTTGCTGTTTCTTGTTCATGTTCGTATTAACTGAACAGCTAATAATATTGGTTAAATGATGAACAGAGCTAAAGATATCGTCAGCCAGCATCGTCCGCTGTGTAAACAAGTATAAATATGTTAACTTACATCAACAAGACACCGCCAACACACAGGAACCATTCCACAATGTTGGATCACTTCAACAACCCCACCACACTGTTGCTTATCTAACTGCACGCACACATAACCTGAAACAATTAACGAACTGCGTTAAGTAACATATTTGACAGGTATTAAGAATATATTAAGTTATGCACGCGATTCTGGCCGCAAAGTTGTTAATTATTGCAGCAAAGTATAGGTTTTCTACGGGGCTAAATCTAAACAAATAACGCCGCTAATAAACAGTTACGTTCGCATTGCAATATTTGTATCAAGTGGTCATAGAAAAGGAATACTTAGTAAATTTTATCAAAACAATCGTTTTCGCTTAACAATTTGATTCGACGATGTAATAAATATAGCAAAATAAAAATAGCTTTTAATTTATAAAATCAAATTCGCCGTTAAAGGTATAAAATACATTACTTAATAGTATTAATTTTCCAACAAATTCACGATCCAATTTTCTAAGTAAATTGAATAGCAATTGAGTATAAACGAACCAATCTTAGTAACAGTATCTTGTATAAAGATCAATATTAACTTGAGAAGTAATCACTACCTACTTCCAAGGTTTTAATTATTAAGGAATCTTAATTCCAAGAAATTATAGGCGGATGAGGAAAAATGTTAAGAAATTTAAAAAAAAGAGTGGCTCTAAGTTTTAGACGATATTTCAGAGAATTTATACCCAGTTCTGGTTCGTAAAGACCATAATCGCGTGAGACAAATTTCTGACAAACCAAAACCAGATATTCTGTAAGTAGGTAGGTTCAATAGGTGCCAGTAGACGTTGCCAACCCACGACCAACGTTGCCTACTAAAACTTTAAAAACCCCAATGTTTTCCTAACTTGTAAAATCGAATCGAAACTAAATAATTGATTTACAGTTTAAAACAAAAGTACGCGGCTAGTACCGTACTCAATATATTCAGAACGCAATCAGGAATTGGAAACGGAGCCTTCTTGGCACCTGGCCAAATTGGATTGGAGAGGAATTAAAATGTACGCTCGTAATTTTTACATTCATCATAACATTGGCTTATTACCCATCAAGATAGATAGTATTCCTGAAAGACCACTAATATATCAGTATTAAATTTTACTTGCAAAAAATACTCTACCAATTTGAACTAGTTTACCAATTAATTATGAATTGATTGGTATGTGCGGAAACCAATTCGACCAATCATTAAATGATTAAAGTTATCTCTTTAATCAAATGCAATCAAACATTAATAAAGTGTTACCATGCTGCCCTATGATTATTTCCACTTCATGATTTAATACATTTACGTTCATAACATGTATTTATGCATTGATTAATTCAAATTTATTGTGGTGTAGGTGTATGCCATTGCACAGCGGTACTTAACAAATATTTATGTTGCAAATGACAGAAGTACGTACATATTACGATTGTTTGCTTACTTGTCTTGTTTTTGTTTAGGATTAGTTAATTATGGCTTTCCGTTTACAATTGTTCTTTTCAATATTGAAAACGACAATTGTAAATTAATTAAAACTTGTTGTCTCGTGTTTGTTT